>NC_092445.1:941601-1255468 GCF_036169615.1 Heliangelus exortis | reverse complement strand
TCTAAGTGATGCTTGAGCCTTTGATTAAAATTGCTGGGGAGCATTTCTGCATGATTAAAGAGAGATAACAAATAAAGGAAGAGGACTTTACACCATTATTATGACAAATAAGTGCAATTCCCAACCTGAGAGCTGCATCAACTTGTCTAATGTAATAAATGCTTCCCCTGCTGGAAATGTGTCAAGGAGGCTTCAAGATGTCAGCCTTCCCTTTCCAAAGGCTTTGAAGCTTGATGGGGTGAGGAGCTGGAAGGTGACACTGCCCCGTGTCACAGAGGGATGGATATGGGCTTGTGGGTGGCTCCCAAGCTCCAGAGCTGCCAAACTCCATCCCCAGGCACCATGGACCAGGCTGGGAGAGCTGGGGGTGTTCAGCCTGGAGAAGAGAAGGATCCAGGGAGACCTTAGAGCACCTTCCAGTGCCTGAAGGGGCTCCAGGAAAGCTGGGGAGGACTTGGGACAAGGGGCTGGAGGGATGGGATGAGGAATGATGGATTTAAAATGAAAGACAGGAGATTGAGGTGAGATTTTAGGAAGAAATTCTTTGGGTGAGGGTGCTGAGCCCCAGGTTCCCCCAGAAGCTGTGGCTGCCCCAGCCCTGGCAGTGTCCAAGGTTGGATGGGGCTTGGAGCACCCTGGGCTGGGGGAGGGGTCCCTGACCATGGCAGGGGGGGTACTGGGGGGCTTTAAGGTCCCTTCCAACCCAAACCACTCTGGGATTCCATGATGCCAGAAGAAGAAACCTGAGGGAAAGTTCAGGGGTGGCTCTGGGCTCCAGGAGCTGCAAAACACCTGAACATCCAAAGGTTTGGCCAAGTCAGAGCCACCAGCTCCTTGCAGGGAGGCTCTGGGGTGCACAGCAGGGAAACACCTTTGTCTAACCAAAAAAAAGCCTCATTTCCACTCTTAGCCCAACAAGAGTAGTTGCTCTGAGAGGGGGAAAAATTCCTTTTTAGCCCAAAGAGACCATCTACCCAAGAATGTGTCTCAGAAGAGCTTCCCCAACTCTCTGGTTCATCATGCAAAGGGAAAACAAGAGAGGAACTTGGCAATTCTTCCTGGAGTAAATTAAGCAGCTGAACACCACGGGTGTGATGTTAAGGAGGTTCTGTGTTAGGTAGAAAAAGGAGGAGAAGCCAAGAAGCTGCAGCTCAGAGCCACTTGTGTCTTGGAGCAGCATGGAGAGGATGAGTTTGGGGGGAAAAAGTTGGTTCTGCTTCTTGCCAAGGCACTTTGGAGAGATGTGGGTCCAGTTGGGACCTTGCTGGGACCATCTGTGAGATGAAAGGCCCGGTCTCAGCTCCCTGGTTCTTGTTTCAAGTGTTCTGAGGGGTTTGCAGGGTGCATTTCTCACAGCTTCAGCTCCTTGCATCTGGGAACGGTTGGGAAGGGTAAAAATCTGAAATGATCCAAACTTCTCAGGCTTTTTGCTTCCTGGAGGTGAAATACCAGCAGAGGGGGGAAAAAAACCGTAATAATAATAATAATAAAAAAAAAAGTCTCGGATTATTTCAACTCCACAAATTGCTCCCTGAGGCAAGGAAATGTTGTTAAAAAACACACAGAAATACTCAGCTCGCAGTTTAAGCCAAATACCAGGACATTTGGATTTATTCAGCAGCCCCAAGCACTTCAGTACTTTCTGGGTCCCTTACATCAGCAAATCTCTGTCTCCCAGAAACCCATTGAAATAACTCAGCACCCAGTGTCTGCATGGTGCCTTATTTTTGCAGGGAAAAACTCCTTCCTGACCTGTGCTCCAGATTTCAAGAGTTCTTTGAGCCTTTTTCTTTTAATTTTTTTCACACATCCTAAAAAAAAACCAGCATCCCTACAAACACACACATGTGCACATCGTGTTCTGCTTCTCCCCAAGCTCCCCCAGGCCTGAAGAGGCCACAGAATTTTGGTAGAGTAGGTGTTTTTTTTGCATTTTCTAACCAGTCATGGTTTAAACCCTGGCACAGGTTGCCCAGAGAGGTGGTGGGAGCCCCATCCATCCCTGGGAGTTTTTTAAGGCCAGGCTGGATGGGGCTCTGAGCAACCTGAGCTGGTGGGAGGGGTCTCTGCCCATGGGAGGTTGGAACTGGGTGAGCTTAAAGGTCCTTCCAGCCCTGAAAATTCCATGATTCTAAACCCCTCTGAGAAACACAGGAGGATGCATCACATATACCTGGGGAGAAAACAAAAAGAAAGCAAAGAAAGCAAAGAAAGCAAAGAAAGCAAAGAAAGCAAAGAAAGCAAAGAAAGCAAAGAAAGCAAGAAAGAAAGTGAAAAAGGGAAAAAGGGAAAAAGGGAAAAAGGGAAAAAGGGAAAAAGGGAAAAAGGGAAAAAGGAAAAAAGGAAAAAAAGGAAAAAAGGAAAAAAGGAAAAAAGGAAAAAAGGAAAAAAGGAAAAAAGGAAAAAAAGGAAAAAAAGGAAAAAAAAGGAAAAAAGGAAAAAAGGAAAAAAGGAAAAAAGGAAAAAAGGAAAAAGAAAAAAGAAAAAGAAAAAAAGAGAAAAAAAGAAAAAAGAAAAAAGAAAAAAGAAAAAAAGAAAAAAAGAGAAAAAGAGGAAAAGAGGAAAAGAGGAAAAGAGGAAAGAGGAAAAGAGGAAAAGAGGAAAAGAGGAAAAGAGGAAAAGAGGAAAAGAGGAAAAGAGGAAAAGAGGAAAAGAGGAAAAGAGGAAAAGAGGAAAAGAGGAAAGAGGAAAAGAGGAAAAGAAAAAGAAGAAAAAAAGAAAAAAAGAAAAAAAGAAAAAAAGAAAAAAAAGAAAAAAAGAAAAAAAGAAAAAAAGAAAAAAGAAAAAAAGAAAAAAAGAAAAAAGGAAAAAAGGAAAAAAGGAAAAAAGGAAAAAAGAAAAAAGAAAGAAAAAAAGAAAAAAAGAAAAAAAGAAAAAAGAAAAAAAAAAAAAAGAAAAGAAAAAGGAAAAATGAAAAGATGGTTTTGAGTTATTGCTTTCAAATCATCCAGTGGTGGGGAATTCAGCAACACAACCAAACCATTTCCTTCCTTGCTGAGCCCATCACCCTGCTTCTGGGCTGTCCTGCCAGGCCATCCAGCCCCTGCTGCTTGTGCAGCTCTTCCCACTGGGATGTGCAGCTCTCCAACATCCTGTGCCTCTTCCCTGCAGGTGTAATGGTGCCATCAGGCAGCTCTTACCCTCTCCTTGCTAAATTAAGCAGATCTCACTCCTTGATTTGCTCTCCAAAAGGTTGTGATTTCCTATTCATTAGTCTTTTTTTTTTTTTTTTTTTTTCCTGCTTTTCTTTGAATCCTCTCCAATATTTCCACCCCCTTATGGAACTCTGGGTTCTGTGCCAAGTCCAGGGGTACAAAACCTTCCCAGGGAGGATCACAAGTTGCTCATCAGTGACCTAGTGTGGCCCCAGGGCTTTTCTGAGTCAACCTTTATACCCCATCCTGAAATTACTCTCTGCTTTCCCTGGCTCCACAGCTGGGTTTCTTTCCCCAGCTTTAGCCAGACAGGAATTACATGGTTTAAGTAAAGCATCCAGCAAAGTCACCTCCCAGGGAATGGAAGTGGTGGATTCCCCCACTTTGGAAAGTTTGACAGTCTCAAACAGGGTGCTGGGACATCCCACATCACCAGTAATATGAGATGGGTCGGACCAGAGGATCCTTGAGGTCCCTTCCAACCTGACCCTCCAGGATTCCACCTCAGCAGAGAGGTTCAGGTGTTGTCCAGGGGGATCCATCCCACTCTAAGGGATATCTGGGTACAACAGCCAACTCATCCTCTTGGAGGTGCCTCCACCCAGGACTAGAAGGGGACCCCACTTCTCTAACCTGGAGGTGGCCTCAGATGGATCTCAGTGACCGCTCTGAGATTTGACCCTCCCCCATAAATTGGTGTTTCCTTGAGCCAGGGCTGCAGCAAAGCTCAGGGTCTGTATCTCCAGGGCTGCTCTTCTTCCCTGGCCTTTCTGTCACATTCAACACTTCATAGAATCATAGAATCATAGAATCCTAGGGGTTGGAAGGGACCTGGAAAGATCATCTAGTCCAACCCCCCCTGCCAGAGCAGGGCCACCTAGAGTACATCGCCTAGGAACGTGTCCAGGTGGGTTTTGAATGTCTCCAGTGAAGGAGACTCCACAACCCCCCTGGGCAGCCTATTCCAGGGCTCTGTCACCCTTACAGTAAAAAAATTCTTTCTGATATTCAACTTGAACCTCCTATGCTCCAACTTACACCCATTACCCCTTGTCCTATCACTGGTCACCATAGAGAAAAGCCTAGCTCCATCTCCCTGACACTCACCCCTTACATATTTGAAAACATTGATGAGGTCACCCCTCAGTCTCCTTTTCTCCAAACTAAAGAGACCCATTAAAGAGAACACTTATCAATGAGGACTTAGCAACTTTTTCTCTCTTTTTTTTTTTTTTTTCCCCCTTGTCCCATTGCTGGGGACACTAACTGGGCTAAGGGCAGGACCAGCAGGTCAGGGGCTCCACGAGAAACAAAACCCTTGGATATGGAATCTCCTTTTAGGGCTGCATTTGGAAGCCAATCCCAAACCTCATTTATTTCATTTGCACCCTGTTGATTTGGGATGGCTCCACCTGATCCTGGGCTGCCCAGCCAAATGCTCCTTATAGCTTCCCTTATAGCTTCCCTTATAGCTTCCCTTATAGCTTTGACCACTTTAAGTGCAGAAGGGGACAGCTGCCTCCCTGAGACTGATGGGCTCTGAGGGCAGACAGAATTATCCTGGCCAGGGGGCTGCCCTCCTGAGCCACACTGCCCATAAACTTTCATCCATTAGATTCCTTTGCAAAGCCCAACAATAAATCCTCCAGGTCCAATCTTTTCCCTGGCACAGCTCCCCTGCCAACACCCCAGTGCCCAGAAAGCTCAGCAGGGAGGGAAGGGTCCAGCTCTGGATGTGCTCAGCTCTCTCCTACCTGTGTTATCCCTGCAGCAGAGTCCCAAAAGGATTCCTATTTTCCACGCTGCTAATTTTAGGTCTTTGCTTCCCAACACTCCCAGACTTGGAGACACAGCCCTCTGTGTCTGCAGCTTAAACCCTTTCTAATGGCTTCAACCCGGAGATTTACACTGAGCCGACTGCCTTTGAAACCCTCCCATAAAAATGTCTCCTGCAAACAGATTTGTTTCATTATTGTCAGGCCTGAAGGTGCCTGAAGGAACAACTCCCAAGCCCTTGGAATTTATTGTGGAATTAAGGTTTGCACCTCGTTTACACCCTGTGGTACCCTGGTGGGGAGGTGGGGGCACAGGCAGGGGAGGGGGCTGGAGAGCCCTGGTGTGATGTGTCAGTGATTATGGGGCACTAAATACTGGATGGAGGATCTATGATAACATCTATTATGGCCTGATGAAATATTGATAGCATCTGAATACACCTTGCCTCCTGCACAGCTCGTTCTGGAGATGTTTAATGAAAGACATCTGGGGGTTTAGCCTTGGCTCTGCAGGCAGGAGAAGTGCAGCCCCTTCTCCTCACTGCAATCCCAGCAAAAGCCTCCAGAGCCCTGAGGAAACAGCACAAAATCCTGGGGCTCACCGATCCAGAAGGGTGGAGGGGAGGGAGAAAAGGACCCATCAAGGCATTCATCATTCCCACAGGTTTCCTAGGGATGGAAAACTTTCAGTGCAAAACTGGTGCCTGGACCTGCCTGTCAGCATCCTCCTGTCCTGGCCCTGCTCACACACACCCACCTGGAATGAATCCTTTCACCACGGGGCTTAACTGGAATCCCAGACTGGTTTGAGTTGGAAAAATCATCCAGTTCCATCCCCCTGCCATGGTCAGGGACCCCTCCCCCAACCCAGGGTGCTCCAAGCCCCACCCAACCTTGGACACTGCCAGGGATGTGGCAGCCACAGCTTCTCTGGGCCAGCATCTCACCATCCTCACAGGGAAGAATTTTTCCTCGTATCCAACCTAAATCTCCCCTCTTTAAGTCTGACACCATTTCCCCTTCTCTTCTCACCACACATCCCTGTAAAAAGCCCTTCCCCAGGTTCCCTGTGCTCCCCCTTCACATCTTGGGATTCTCTATAAGGTCACCCCAGAGCCTCCTCTTTCTAACTAGAAACTTTTCCAGCCTGGGGACCACCAACCCAAACCTCTTCACTTGTCTCCCCTCACGGAGAACTCTCATGAAACTTCATTTCCCAGGGTTTATTCCCCACCCCACCCCACAAGATCCTCCCACTGACCCGGGACAACATCAAAAGGGAACTGGGAAGCAGCAGTGATCCCTCAGACACAGAATTTTCTGCAGCATCTCCTAAGATCAATAACCACTTAGTAGCAACACTTCCCCCTTTGGAACATTTTCTCCCACTATAAACTGACTTATTCATCCAACACCAGCCAGGAGTCACCAAGGAGCAGCAAAACACCTCTCCCACTATTTGTTACCAGGCAGGAGAGGGCCTTGTACTCAACAAAACCAAGAGCCAGCACTCCCCAGCTCTCTGAATTAATGATGGGTGCATTTCTGTTGCTCTTTATTTACTCAGCAGGAGGAATCCCAGTGCTGGAGCCACCTCTGCTCTTCACACATCTCCTCCACAGCCCATACGTGGGGAAAAAAAAATGCAAAATGCTGAAAAAACCAATGTCAGAGCTATTTCTTGCTCCTGCTCCTTTGCACTCCTTGGCTTTTCCTCCGTATGGGCTGTGAGGCAGGAGCAAAATCTCCCTCCATGTTGATACAGAGACCAACCCTGAGAAGATCTGAAGAAAAGTGTGAGGATCCAAATAAATGAAGGTGATGGATGATGATCTGCTTTTATTGGGTGGTTTGTTTTTGGTTTTTTTCCTTAGTCTCATTTCTTAGTCTAAAATGTGTGTGTCTTTGGGGAAAACTCAGCTTAACATTACAGGCTTAGCTTCTTAAGAAATTGGCTCAATTTTAGCACTCTTATTTTATGAAAATGAGAGCAAGATCTTGCCTCTTCCAGGAAATTACACCACTTTCTAGTTGAGGTTTCCAACTAATTCAGTGAACACCCTTAAAAGCCCTTGTGTGGGTGTTCCACAGGGTATTAAGTAGCACCCTTGGCTGAATCGATGCAGGTTTGCATAGTGATGCAGGGAAGACAAACACAGACTCCTCCTGACCATTTATCCACTCCCTAGATCACTTTCCTAGCCCCAGTTTGGGAGCAAATCCATCTCCAAGGAAAACCAGGTGGATGCTGTTAACTGCAGGTTCAGCACTGATGGCACCAGGGTTGGTGCTGCCCTTTCCCCTCACCAAGGAGCTGGCTCCAGAGGCTCAGCCCATCCCTGCCCAGCTTCTCACTAAGTTTTTCTGTTGAAGCATGGAGACAGCAGCCAAAACCAACCCTCTGGCCTTCCCCATCCCACCCTTCTTCCCCAAAATCCTATTTTTTTCTGCCTCCCTCCCTCCCTCAGCCCCTTTCCATCGGCGTTTCCCTTCCTGCTGCCAAAAGGATGCTCAGGAGCAGAGGGACACCAAACCCCTGCTCTAATGTCCCTTGCTGATGCAATCTCCTCCCATTACTGGGGTTGGACTCTGGGAATGGCCTTTCCAGTTGTTTATGGCTCCTCTGGCAGCATTCCTGGATTCCACACTTCTGGTTTCCTGCTCTCCCATGCTTTGGGTTCAACCTCCCCTCCAGCACTGGGGTTCAGCAGCAGTTCCACACCCCCAGGAGCTGGTGGGGACACAACCAACCCACCCAAACCATGGCACAACAGAGCCAGCAGACCTCATCTGGGGGCTGGAGGGAAAGGAATTCCTTTTTTTTTTTTTTTTTTTTTTTTTGATGGAGTGAGTAATTCACAGCCAAACCACTGACATGGTAAATCCCTTCACTCCTCCTCTTCTGTTGACAGCAAACAGCTTCCCAGTTCCTCCCTCTCTGCACCCTCATTATCTGGAATTACTCATTAAACCACTGCTTGGAATAATTTTGGGAAGCAAATTCTCTGCTGGGGATGTTGGTGTTGATGTCAGAGGACTGAGCTCTGGCAGCAGCTTCAATCCAGAGGCTCCAGGCCCATCCCTGACACTTTCATCCCAAGGATTTGGCCTCAAGATTTTTTTGAGCCACACTTATCAGCCATGACAGAGCCCAAGGGGCTGAACAATCCCCATTTTCTCTTCCCTGAGATGAGCAGAATTCTGTAAATGTTTGGGGTTTTTTTCCCTACTGCGGTAGCTTGGTTTTTTGGTTTTTTTCCTACAAATGAACAGGGGTGGGAACTGCTGAGATTTGATGCTGAGATGCTCAGGGCTTCCAGCAGCATTTCTGTTCCACCTCTAACCCTGCAAGCCCTTGGGGAACAAAGGGGGATTTCAACATTTCCATTTCTGCTGCTCCCAACCAACCCTTCCCTTTCCAGGAGTGATCCCTGCCACCCCAGCTCCCTGCAGCTCTCTGATATTCATGGGGAGGGGGAGAAAACAACTGGGAGGTTTTTTAATTTTTTGGGAAATTTGGAGAGTGTTTGGTTTTTTTCTTTTTCTTTTTCTTTTTTTTTTTTTGACTTTTTTTTTTTTTTTGACTTTTTTTTTTTTTTTTTTTTTGTCTTTTTTTCCTCTGGTTCTGCACTTCATTTATTCATTTCCAGGCTGACCCAAAACCCCCATAAGAACAACTGAATATCTTCAGTACACCACAGCTCTGACTCAGAGTCCTTGATATTTATCTCCCTGCAGTTTCCAATATGTTAAAGCCTGCTGACCTAAAACACCAAATTCCAAGGGAGCTTTCCAGCTGATGTCTCTCTGTATCTGACAGAAATCGTCTGGGGTGCATTTTCGGGATTTATTTATTAGAAATGAGACACCTGACACCATGAGATCATAAGCAATTTCCAAGCTCTCTCCAAATCACTGCTGGGGTTCCAGTTCTGAGCCTCTCAACACCATCAATCCCCCAGCAAAGCTTTCTCTGCTGATTGGCAGTAATTTGCAAGGCAGAACTTGGAGGGAGAGAATTGCTTGTGGTTCTCCTCTCCATCTCCTCATGAAAATCAGCCCTTATTGGGCAGGAAAATCAGACTGGCACAACCATAAAAAAATAATAATATTAAAAAAAAAAATAAAATGTAGAAATCTGGGGATCTGACACTGTTCTTTGAAATGTTTTAGGTGAGTGGCAAAATATAAATGTCCCATTCCTGTTGCCAGTGCTGGCTCAGGGAGGGTATTCACTCCCTTGGTCATTTCTGATTCAGCATCTGCTTTCCCCACATCACCTCCCTGGCTTTTGGATTAAGGGTAATTCCTGCCACCATCCCAGGCCTCCACGTTCACACAGCTGACAAAATAATTTCCCACCAAGTGACAAGGGTTGATCAATGCAAAAGGGCTTTCTGCAAAACCCAGGATCTTTCCTGGCTGGGAAAACCCTCAAGTTAAAAGCTGTCCCGTGACAGAGAGGAGAATTCCACATGGAGGAGACAAAACTGCAGCTCAGGAAAGCTGAAATCTTCACTTTCCTCCTTAAATCCCTTTTCTCCTTAAATCCCTGCTTTGGTGCCTCCCTGCCACCCCCTCCTCTGCCTTTGTAACCTCTTCCCCTTGCACCCCAGAGCTCCTCATGTGCTTTTCCAGGAGCAAACATCCCACAAGGGATCACAGGATCAGCGTGGTTGGAAAAGACTCCTCATGTCACCACTCCCAAGCATCACAGTTGGAAAAGACCTCAAAGATCACCACGGTCAACATCCCCCCACCCACCCCCCCAAAAAAAAAAAAATAAATAAAATAAAAATAAATCTCAATATCTGCATCCCCCACTAGAACATGACCTGAAGTGCCACATCTATACAGTTTTTAAACACTTCCAAGGATGGGGACTCCACCTCCTCCCTGGGCAGCCCCTTCCAATGCCTCCCTACCCTCCCAGGAAAGAAATTCTTCCTCAGACTCAGGAGACAAGGCCACCAAAGCTAAGGGACAAGGCCACCAAACCCAAGGGACAAGGCCACCAAAGCCACAAACCCACTCTGGCATCTCCCTAGAGCTGCCCAGAAGCTTCTGCAATGCAAGTCAGACCCAGGGAGCTGATCCTGATTTAGAGCTGTAGAGAGGGAAACTGGAGCCTGAAGCATTTTATATCCAGAGGAAAAACCTCTGGCAGAGCAGAAAGGGGAAAAAAAAATCATTTATAAAATGAAGGGAAAGGAGAAGTGTTTTTGTCTCTTTTGTGAAGGTCACTAAGAAGGGAAGCATCACATGAGGGCCCTGGGAAAGCAGCAGTGTAAGGAGGCAGTGGACAGAGGGCATCTTCTATTAATAAAGGTGTCTTGCCACAGTACATGGGCATCATCTAAATTATTAGCTAATGATGTTGCAGTTAATTTGCTGCCTGCTCAGCCCCAGCTCTCCTGCTGTGCTCCTCAGCCCAGCCAAGAACCTGCAAAGAGAATTGGACACAAGGTGTGTGACACCTCCAGGCTGAGGTGGGGAGTCCCTGGAACAGCAAGGATTCTCCATTCTTTGAGTCATATTATTTTTGGGGGTGTTTGCTTTTCCCAAGGCTCTAGGGAAAGGCACAAACTGGCAGGACCCTGTCACCTCTCAGCACTTTTTAGGGCTGGACCAGGTCACAGTGCTGCAAGCCAGGAAAAAGCCAGAAAAATCCAAGGCATTCCCATTTTTTATAGAATTTAGGATCCCAGATTGGTTTGCACTGCAGGGACCTCAAGGATAACCCAATCCCTCTGCCATGGGCAGGGACACCCAGGGTGCTCCCAGCCCCATCCAACCTTGGACACTGCCAGGGATGGGGCAGCCACAGCTTCTGGGGGAACCTGGGGCTCAGCACCCTCACCCCAAACAATTTCTTCCTAAGGTCTCATCTCCCCTCTTTCAACTTAAATTGGTTCCTTCTCATGAATCCAGCTCCAGGGTCAAGTCCATCATCCCAGTTCTGGCAGCCACCACCAAATGCCTTGGGGAGGACACAAGGAGGAGATGACAGGACCAAGGGACACTTCCCAAAACCTCTCTTCCAGCCTTTGCCCTTCTGCAGCTTTGCAGAGAACAGCCCTGGGCAGACCCCTCTGGGCTCCTCATCCTGCCCACAGCTCTCCCTTCTCATGGCAGGGGTCACCCCTTTATTTATTGGGACCCAGAGGGGTTCCCAGGGGACACAAAGATGACAACTCCCCCCTTGGCTCTAGTGATGACCCCACGGGTAGAAAGAGACCCAAGGAAGGCTGGGGGGGGGGATTTCCCTTCAAAATAAACCCCAAAAAAGGCAACAAGGATTGAAAGCAACTACAAGGTGCAGGATCAGTCCTCACAGCTACACCCTGGAGTAAATTTCAAGTAGAAATCCCATTGTAACTCCTTCCTGGTACTTTTGGTGCTTGCTTGGTGTCATTTTCAAGGCATTATGCAAGCTGCTCTCCTCTCCCCCCAGCTCTCAAGGTCTCCAAGCAGTGTGTCAGAATGTAATTACCTTTTGATGGGGTGTTAAGATTTCTTCAGCTCCTGTGGAGAGGCAGCACAGGGAGAGGAGAGGCAGCGGATTGTGATTGTCACTCCCCACGGAGAGGGCTCCAAGACCCTGCAAGACTCATTTACGAAAATATAAAATTAAATACATAATAATAAAATAAATCAAAATAAACCCCAAAGCAACAGACCCTGCAGGCTTTGGTTTAATTGACTGAAATCACGGAGATTTGGTTGTGGGTTTATTTAGTTAGTTATTTATCTATTTTACCTCTGTGCTTTCTCCTGCTTGGAGGAAAAAAGAAAAAAAAATGTGAATTAACTGCCTGGTGCCTGCCAGAAGAGGAGTGTGGGGTGACAAGGGCCAGGGCTCTGCTGCAAACCCCACTCAAGGAGCTGAGAACATCCTAAGTGCTTCATTCCTGCATTTCTGACCCAGGCTTTGCAGCCAAGCTCATGAGCACCTCTCCATCCACACCAGGACTACCTGCTCCATCCTTCATCCCAAATTCCCTGTGCTGGGCAGGAAACTCCAGCCAGACAAGGGCAGGAGGAGGTGATGCTGCCCTGCAGCCACCTCCATGACTGGGCATGGCAAGGTGTGACCCACACCTCCAAACAAAGGGGTTTTTGAGCTCTGCAGCTTAGGGGTGGTTTGGTGCCTTGGAGCAGGGGAGAAATCTCAGCTGCCTTCTCTTGGCTCATTACAACCAAACCTCCCTCATGGCCAGGCAGGTGGGATACCTGGGGTGCTTTCACCAGCACCCCCCATCAAGCCCAGTTGTCTGAGCTCCAGTTCATCAAGCCCAAGGCCTTCTGGAGCTCTGGCTGTGGGATCCCATAGGAAACAAGAGGACAGGGAGGGTCTGCAGGAGGGTACAGACCTTACTCAGATGAACCATGCAGGAGTTGGGTGTCCCAGGGCTTATGGTCCCAGCCTTAGGTGCTCCAACCTGGAAATCTGTTCTGGAGCTCTAAAAAAAAAAAAAAAAAAAAAAAAAAGTATGGATTGGTGGAGTCCCCAGCCCTGGAGGTGTTTAAGGAAAGGCTGATGTGGTGGTGTTGGGTGATGAGCTGGAACTGATGATCTCAGAGCTCCTTCCCAGCTTCAGTGGTCCTGTGATTCTGGTGCCACTTTTCCAACCTCGTGGAGAAGCCTTGATGGAGCCCTGCAGGACCTGAGCATCCTCACAGCACGTTTCCAGAACCTTCCCCACACTCTTCCCCATTACCTGTGTAAACCAAAGCTGACAATTCCCCCAGAACAAGTTCCCTGCAACCTGGCTGGGCCTGAACTTCCCCAGGAACCTCAGCCCTGGCCAGCAGGAGGGCACTGAGCACCCCCATACCTCCAGCTGGGGTTTGCATCACCAACCTGGGTGTTTGCCTACACACCAGCCCTGGCCCCAAACCCCCTGGGGCCAGCAGATGCTTTTCATTAACTCCAGGAGGCTCTGGATGAGGTTGGTTCCTTGGCCAGAGTCTCCAGACTGGATCCATTGGGATGGATCCTGCAGGATGCTCAGGAAGCCACAGGAACAGTTCCCAAAACGCAGAAATTCCACCAGACAGACCTGGCCCATATTAACACACCCCTGGTCCTGACTTGGGTGAGGAGGTGAAACACAGACACACCAAATGCAAGAAAGCCCAAAAATTGCCAATTCAGCTGGAGGATGGGTGGCACTGATTGCTTCCAGGGCTAAAGCAGCTTCACTTGTCCTTTTAATGACAATTATGACATTATCTACATTATTTCTGCTCAGGGAAATTATTTCCTCTCTTCCCCTGTCCCTCTGGCTGTGAGTCCATTCAAGTCCCCATTCCTGCTGAGCCAGAAGCTAAAGGAGAACACTGCAAGGATTGGACTTAATTCACTTCTGAAGTGTTGTCAGGCAATTGGATATTTTTTTTCTCTACTGCTGCCACTGGCATTAATGGAAAGAAAACAATAAATGTATCTGATCACCTAAGTAGTCAGCCTCCCCTTCCATAGCTCTGCTGACATTTCTGTCATCAGCCTGGACAGTAATGCATTCCATTTTAATTCCAGCAAATGCTTTCTTTATGATCAGAGACATTTTTCATTTGTACTTGTTTGCATCTCCCTTAAAATTCAATATTTCACTGGGGGGTGCGGGGTTCCTGCTCCTCAGAATAAAACATATGTGGCACAAGGATATTTCAGATTATTTCCTCTGCTTTCCTCCACTCCAGGGCAGCAATTGCCTTGCCAGCCACTCCTGGGAGCAGCCAAGAGGAGTCAGTCCCAGTCCCTGCATCCAACCAGTGGGGCCACAACCCCCTCTGCCATTAAATAACTTGGGTGTGCATTGGTTGGATCTGCACAGAGGTGTTTCCTGAGTAAATCTGATCAAAGCTGCTGCAGAGGAAACCTCAATAAGAGACCAACCAGAGAGGGAGAGGAATAAGGAGAGTTCTGTCCCCAGCCATGGTTCTGCCCTGCCCTGACCACCTGGAGATGTTTGGATTCCATCAGGGCTGCTGAGAAAGCTCCCCAGAAAAGTTTTCTTTACAATTTTGGTCCATCTGCCCCAGGGCTCTGCTCTTCAAGAGCTCTGAACCCATCCTCTGCCTGCCTGGAGTCAGGGAAAGGTTCTGTGTGCTGGAGCCTCTGCCTCCCTGCACTCAGACACTGGGAATAATCACCAAAAAAACCCAAAACCCTTTGGCAGGCAGGAGGAGCCCCTTTGGCAACCTGGGAGCTCACACAGGGGGATGGGAAGAGACTTTGGCTGGATGAATTTCTGCTGGATGAAGGCAGCCAGCACAGGAGTGATTCCAAGAGCAGGAATCAGCTCAAGGGCTCCTCTGCCAGCTCCTTGGGGACCTCCTGCAATGTGGGTGCAGATCAGAAGGTTTTATACTGGGTGGCCCAGTTCCTGCCCTGGGCCATGGTCCCCCTGCCCCATCTCTGTTGGCTGCTGCTCCTGCAGCATCCCAGGGGAGGTACCAGGACCTGATTCCCCCCGGTGCCTGGATCAGAAGCATCTCCAAGAGCTGCTGGGGAGTTCAGGCCATGCTCAATGGCAGGGGAGCAGAACCTGCCTGGAGCAGTGTTCCCTTTTTTTTAATCCATATCCAGGGATTTCTGAGCACCTGCCAGGTGCCTGGTTGGTTTTTCCCACCCCAGCCTGGTGGGGTTGCTGGTTGGTCAGGGGAACTGGTTGTAGGACTGGTGGATCTGCTGGATCCCCCAGCCAAGGCAAAGCTCTCCTGAAGTCTTTTGTGCTGTTCTTTTGCTTAAGTCCATTTCTAGGAGCTTCTCCATATTATTTTCTTTGCAAGTTTAGGGTTCCCTGGGAGATCACCTCCTCTCTTTTGCTGCCTTACTTTCTCCCAAGCCTCCCAAACATCTCTATTTTGCTTTCCAGCCCCTTGCCCTTTCATTTGAATCCCTCCCCATCTCCCAGCACAACAGAAGAGGCAATTCCATTGTTTAACATCCAGGGATCCACCACCTCTGCTCCTGCAAACATCCCCTGTGGTGAGGACAAGGCTGTGGCAGTTCCTCTGGAGCTGAACCTCTTCTGGTTGATGGGAAGAGCCCAGATAACAACAATCCAGAAAACTAAACTGCATTAAGAAGCCCTCCCTGACTCATCTTCCCACAGCTGATGAATTAGTGCTACCAACTAGCTCTGGTGTCTGGGCTGCTCAGGTTTATTACAAGCTTTTTCATGGAGCTGGAAGGAAAATTGACTTTCCTTTGGTGGAGACAAGAGAGATGGGGAAGATGAGTCCCCAGAAAAGTCAGATACTCAGGATTAAGAAAGAAAAAAGATACTGAAAAAAAAGAGGAGGGAAGGCGAGAGGACCAAATGAAGCCTCCTGTGATAGGAAACATTTGCTGTGCCTTCACTGCCAGATAAACCTGATTTGAGCTCCTAATTTGTGCCAAGAGCAGGCAAGGAGCTGAGCTGCCTCTTAATCAGATCAGCTCTGTCTCTCCTCCCAGCCCGATGACACCAACACGTGTAAAGCCTGGAGATAACAGAGGCTCCCAGGGCTGCCAGCAGGGATTGCCCTGGAAACAGCAGCAACCACCAGGCACGGACCCAGAGCTTGGTGCCTCTGGGCTTTTGGTTCCATGTTCTGCCCTCATCTCCATCACCTCCTCCCCACTGAGGTCCTGGGCTGGGAGGAGGAGGAATCTGTAATAAGGTGGCTCCAGAACACTCTGAGACCTGCCCTGGAGATGTTGTCACTGAGAAGACACCAGCAGCTGTCCCAGCATCCACTCATCCCTCAAGCTGGACCAAGCCCCATCTCTCACCCCTGGCACAAGGTAATTCCCATCACCCTTTCCCTTGCTAAAAACCTTGGACCCTCAAGTGCTCACAGCCCTTTGCCTGAGAATATTGATGGGGTTTTTCCACCCTAAGCTGTGCTTTCCATGGAAAGTTTGCTGAGCTCTGCTTCCCCATCTTTTTTTTTTTTTTTTGCAGCTGGGGAGCTCTTCCCCTGCCCACCTCAGCCCTGAACACCTCCTGTGTTAATGCAATCATTTGTTTGCTTTGCTCTGAACTCCCTTGGATGAGGAGGCAGGGAAATCCTCCACCTCACAGACACAATCCATGGGGTCAAGCACCCAGAGATGTGTCCAGCATGCCTGGGATTTAGAAGCAGCAAAGCCAAGGTCAGGCACCTTCCAGTGCAAAAATCCCCCAGGCTTACTCTCTCATATTTGCAGCATTTCTTCCAGCATTGCTTTTTCCTGGTAATTCTGTCCAGCCCAGATGTAAATGACTGGAGTAATAAAGTTCCCCTCATTTCCCCTGGAAGATTATTCCATGGTCCAATAGACTTGGCCATTTTTTTTTTTTTTTTTTCCCCTTCTCCTGACAGCAGAAATTTGATGCAGTTTAATTTCATCCCGTGATGTCAAGGTAAGGAAAGAAATGGGAAAGTCTGGATGTGTGAACCCACGTTCAACCCCCAGCTGGGCAGCCAAGACCCCAAAACACAGGCAGAGAAGGAGGGATCCCCCAGGTGTATCTCAGGTGGGACAGGTACAGCAGGATTCCTATGGCTGGGCTTGGATGGAGGAACCTGTGGGAAGAGGCTGGGAAACTCATGGACCCCAAAGAGCAGCTGGCAGGGAGATGAATGGGGAGAGACCTTGAGCCAGGTGAGGGACACATCAGACACCTCACCATGGGGACCAGAGAGAGGTGACAGAAAGGAAGGGGAGGAGGCCAGAGCCTGAGGATGGATGGAGATGGATCCATGGGGATGGGGCTCAGCAACTCATCACAGAGTCATGGAATGGGTTGGGTTGGAAGGGACCTTAAAGCTCCCCCAGTGCCCCCCCTGCCATGGTCAGGGACCCTTCCCCCAGCCCAGGGTGCTCCAAGCCCCATCCAACCTTGGACACTGCCAGGGCTGGGGCAGCCACAGTCACAGGCACCATTCTGTGCCTACCTTGCCTTTCTTCTCTCCTCTTGAGTTGTTTTTCTGCTGTTGGACACCTGGGGTGGTGGCTTCCCAGCTCCTGCACTCCACAGATGTTTCCTGCTCAGGGCAGCACCAAGAGGTGGTGGGACAGAGCCTGACCCAGAGCTGAACCCCACACACATCCCAGGAAAAACAGGCAGGGATGCAGCAGGGATGCAGCAGGGATGCAGACAGGGATGCAGGCAAAGACATCCCTCCCAAGCTGTTCCTTGGCATGGGCAGAGGGCTCTCAAAGAGGAACAGCCCAGGCCTTGGATTTGGAGAAATAATTTTGTTTCCTTGGACTCCAGTCAGGTGCTCAGCAGGAAATCCCAGCTCTGGGTGAGTGCCCAGGCACCTCCTGGCACTGCAGCCTCCTGGCCAGCTGCTTCCCTCCCACACAGCCCAATCCTCTCCCTTGGCCAAGAGGTGCCCAGGTGCTGGGCCACAGCTCCAGGAGAAGTGACAACTCCACCCCAGAGCAGCTTTTCATAGGAAAGGTTTCAAAAGAGCTCATAGAATCCTTCAGGTTGGAGAAAAGCCCCTTGGGACCATGGAGTCCAACCACCATCCCTGCTCTGCAAAGCTCTCCCTAAACCACATCCCCCAACACCACATCCAAACAACCCTGAAACACACCCAGGGATTGGGACTCCACCACCCCCCTGGGCAGCCTGTTCCAGGGTCTGACCCCTCTGTCTGTGAAGAATTTGTTCCCAATGTCCAGTCTAATCCTGCCCTGCTGCAGCTTGAGTCCCTTCCCTCTTCTCCTATCACTGATTATCTGTGAGAAGAGCCCAGCACCAACCTCCTCCAGGTGCTTACAGAGTGATGAGGTCTCCCCTCAGCCTCCTCTTCCTCACACCAAACATTCCCAGCTCCTTCAATCCTTCTCCAGAAGATTTATTCTCCAGGGGGGTGAAAAAAAAGCCTGCCTGGGATTTCTGTGTCTCCAAGGCTTGTGAAAGCCTCTCCTTGCAGGGATGTGTGTTGGACCTCCTGGGGGTGGGAGTCTGTTTGTTTGTGGCTGTTTGTGGCTGTGTTCTGCCTGTTTGCTGGTCCAGGCTGTTTCCCTCTGCAATATGGCTCAGTGGCTCCCTGCCCGAGTGTGTAGGAGAATTTCTCCGTGGCTTTTTGGTGCCATTCCCAGGCAGCAAGAAGGGGAGCACTGGGAGATGGGTGATTTGCTGAGAAAAGCCAAGTGGAGGCAGGCTGGAGGGTCTCTGACCAAAAACCTCACACTATCAGCCCCGTGATGGGTGACTCCAGCTCTGCCCCATCCATCTGCACCCCTGGCATGGAACCAGCCCATGGCAGGGGGTGCTGGGCAGGACCTTCTCCATCTTCACTGATCCTCCCCCCATCCCAGCTGCTCTTCTTCTTCTTCTTCCCTGTTTCCAGGTAGGATTGAGGTCCTGAGGTTGATTCCAAGCAGTTGAGGTTCAAGCTCTCCTGGAACCCCACGAGGTTTTCCTCCCATGGACCAAGTGGTGAGGTTGCAGAAGCGTCACTCAGGTTATCTCCATGACAAAGGTCTCTGGAAGTCCCCACTATCACTGCCCCATCTGCCACCCCTCTGTGGTTCATCTCTTCAACAAATCTCCCCTGTGCATCTTGGTGGAAAGAGCCCAGAGATGATAACAGCAAGATACACGTTGACCTATGGGATTCCTGGAGTGATCAAACTGTCAGATAACAGAATAAATCTTTGTTATGGGCTGGGGATTAAATCAGGGAGTGTTAGCTGCTCCAGCTCCTTATTTATTTCCGTTCCCTTAAATCGCATTTCCCTTCCCCCTCTGAGGAGCATTTGCTGCCTACAGCTGTAAATTACTGCAAACCTTCCTGGTGAGTTTAGCCACGGAGTCTTCTTAACCTTGCAGACATCTCCTGTGTCTCCCAAAGGTCTCCAGAAGCTCTTGGGAAAGAGAAAGGCAAAAGGGGAAGATGATCAGGGAGTCAGCTCCTGCCCTGCGTTCACCCCAGCAGCACCTGGAACACCCAGGGGCTGGGGCTGTGTCCTTCAGCAGCTTCACAGGATCCCAGGTGGGGTCTGGGGTGGAATGGACCCCAAAGATCATCCAGTTCCAACCCAGCACTCACCAACCAACCTCCCCGGGGCAGGGAAAATATCCCCAAATATCCCCAAAGTCACCTCAAGCCACAGCTGCTCTGGGCACCACACCTCAGGTCCAGCAGCATCCTGGGGGGCCCAGCTCACCCTTTCCTGGGTCCCACCCTCCTGTAACCCCCTGCATCCTCATTTTCCTAAATCCTTGGTGATTTGGGGAGCGTTCAGCCCTTGACTGCCCCAGGAGAGGAGATGTGGGGCCAGGCCGTGGAGATAAGGATCCAGGACATGGAGATACTGATGCAGAACAGGGAGATATGGATCCAGGCCATGGAGATAAGGATCCAGGACATGGAGATAAGGATCCAGCAACCATGGAAGGGCAAGTTGAGCACTATTAGAGGTCTCCTACTGACTCAAAGGGCTTTGGGCTGCTGAGGAAGGATCAATTCTGTGCTGCTGTTAATCTGCAGGGACATCCAAGACCACAGATAAATCCCAGATAAAAGCTGCTCAGCCTCTCCCAGTGGAAACGCCTTCCCTGTCCTGTAAACCTCAAAGAAACGACAGCAAGAGGAAAACAAAGTGATTAATTTGTTTTTTCAAAGCCACATCCTGTGAAAACCACTGAATTTTCTAGCCAGAGGAAAATCCTTTTGGCAGCCCGAGCCCCATCAGCTACTTGGGAGTTCATGTTAGTTAACTGAGTGCTTAAACAGCTGCCACCAGACACTGACTCCACAGATTATTATTTTTTTTTTTTGCTAAGTCTCCCTATTCAAAATTCTTCCCAAACTCCCTGAGCAGGATTTTCTTGTCCAACCATTTGTATTTTAGCTCCCCGTTGAAATACTGCTTTATAAATAGCAAAAGCTTTATCTTGACTCTAACCAGCAACCTCAACTTAAAGCTAAATGCATAATTTACTGCAAATTAAACTTAATGGGACTGGAATAATTATGTTGACTTTTGGAAGTACTTAAGGATAAATACATGATTAGATATTTTGCACACCGTGAGGAAATATTTATTTTGAAACACAAATTCTTCCCATTGAGCCTTTTTGAGGGAGCATTTAGAGGTGACACTCTCAGCATATAGATTACAGCACCATTAAGGCTACTTAAATAAATTACCCTGCAGCGTTTGCAGCACGGGAGGGATGGGAATTCTCCAGGGAACTGTGGGGTCTGTGCCCATGGATGGCCGTGGGGAGCTTGGCACAGCCTTGGATTGGGCTCTCCAACCACAGAAGTGCCACGGGCACCCCTGCAGAGGGATATTCCCACCAGGTATTCCCACCCAGGGATGCTCCATGTGCATCTTCCCAAATCATTAACCAAGCACCGTTGGGACTGACTCACATTTCCCCCCCAGAGGATTTGGGTTTTTTTTATTAGAAACGGCTCAGTTTCAGAACTGGTTTGCTGATTTTTTTCCTGCTAGGTCCAAACTTCAGGGAAATGTCAGCAGGAGGGGAACGTGTTGGGTCTGTAACACCCCAGAAAATCAGCTCTGAGCCTGCATCACTCCTGCTTTCTGCTTCTGTTCCAAGCTCCAGCTGCTCTTTGCTGCCCAGGAGATGAGGGAAGCTTTCCCAGCAAAGTTTTTCCAGTGGGGAATCCCAGCTGGGGGGGTTGAGGCAGCCCCAGGGTAACCAGAAGAGCAGATGGGGTGGGGGGAAACACCAAGGCAAAGGCTCTCACCCTCCTCCTCCTCCTCCGGGCTCTGGCTCCTGCAGCTGCTGCTCGGTGAGATGTGAAGCTCTGGCACGGACCTGGCTGCTCTCAGCATCCCCGGGGCAGCAGGCATCACCCTGGGCTTGAAACAGAAATGTCTGCTTTTAATAAGCTGAAGCAGAAGGGATTTTTCCTTTTGTTCCTCCCTGGAGGGCTCCCCATGGCAGTGTGAGGACCCCAAGTGGAACACCAGCTGGTTTGGAGCTCCCTTGGATTTGGGGATCATAAAATCACAAAATCCTTTGGGTTGGAAGGAACCTTAAAGCTCATCTCATCCCAGTGCCATGGGCAGGGACACCTCCCCCAGCCCAGGGTGCTCCAAGCCCCATCCAACCTTGGACACTGCCAGGGATGGGGCAGCCACAGCTTCTGGGGGAGCCTGGGGCTCAGCACCCTCACCCCAAAGAATTTCTTCCCCATCTCCAGCCTCAATCTCCCCTCTGCCAGTTTAAAACCATCCCCCCTCATCCATCCCCAAGTCCCTCATCCCCCCCAGTCCCTCCCCAGCTTTCCTGGAGCCCCTTCAGGCACTGGAAGTTGTTCCAAGGTCTCCCTGGATCCTTCTCCTCTCCAGTCTGGCTCCAGAGGCCATGGTGCAGCTTCCTGCACCCTCTCCCACCTTCTGGGGGTGGCAGAAGCTGCTCCAGTGTTTGGCAGCCACTCACAAGCCCATATCCATCCCTCAGTGTCACCTCCATGGGGGACCCAGAGCATTGGTCCTGCCCCAGGATGCTGCTGGGTCCCTGCTGGTGCTCCTGGGTTGTCTGAGCCACTTCCAGATGTTGCAGGGATGAGGCAAGGAAGGGAAGTGATGCCACCCCCTTGTCCCCAAGGGAAGGAGCTGCTTGGTCACCTTCATGGGGCAGAGCAGAGGTCACTCATCAATCCCCAGGGAGCTGCTGCTTCTTTCCTCATCCCAGCCCAGCTGCTGGCATCCACAAAACCAAGGGAAAAGGATTTTTTCCATCATCAGGGGCTGGTGACAGCCAGTGGGCAGCAAGCTGGGGCTGCAATAGAGCTGGGGAAGAGCAGAGGCTCCAGCTCCAGCAGGACCTGGCAGCAAGGACACTGAAAGTGGCTTTGAATGGAGAAGCCACCAAGCTGGTGGCCACGCCTGGCCTCAGGTCCACGCAGCAGGAACCTTGCAGCAAGCTCCTTTCTCTCCTTATTGAGAAACTGAGCTTTCCAGCTTGGTTTGGTGTCAAAGGTGGTTTGGGCTTTTGGGTTTTTGGTTTTGTTTTTTTTTGCAGAGAATCACCACCAGATCTGGGAAGGGGAAGGAACAGGGACAAGCTGATGGAATGGGGACTGCAGCTCTGGTGTGTGGGGAGCCCCTTCCCAGTGTCCCCAAAGAGCCCCAAATCCCCCAGCCCACAGGAGGTTCAGACCACCCCCACACCACATGGGGCTTGGGGACACCCAGCTCCCCCCTAAAGCCACCCCTGCCAAGAGCTGACCCCACAGCCCTGAGGCTTTGTACCAGTTCTTGATTTTAATTTGCATTGTCCCCCTTCTCATTATTTATTGGTAAAATGTAATTACTGCCTTCTTTAGGAACCTTAATGAAAGATGAAACAGTCCTGACAAGTCAATTAGATTTTTTCTTCCTGGGTCTCCATTCAATTCAGGCTCAAGTGTTACTGGAAATGTTTAATATCACAAGACATTAAACCCAAGGCTGCTTTTGTAATAAATAAATGGCTGAAGACAACACAGCAGCTTTCTACTCCAGGTTTTTCTTAACAATTGGGTTTCATTTTCCAGCTGGGAAATGCACTGGAAGTTTCCTCTTCCTCAGCACCTTTTCCAGCAATGGAAAAATTCTATCAGAAGTTATAAACACAAAAGAATGGTTTTGGCTGGAAAAGACCTTTAAAACCATCAAGCCCAACCCTTCCCCAGCACCCCCACCCCATGTCCCTCATCCCCACATCCCCAGGCTCTGAAACCCCTCCAGGGATGATGGGGACTCCAGCCCTGCCCTGGGCAGCCTGGGCCAGGCCCTGACAACCCTTTCCAGGGAGAAATTCTTCCCCAGCTCCAACCTAAACCTCCCCTGGCACCACTTGAGTTGTGCCAAAAGTTCCTCTTGTTCCATCCCCTGTTCCTTGGGAGCAGAGTCCGACCCCCCCTGGCTCCAACCTCCTCTCAGGGGGTTGCAGAGAGCCACAAGGTCTCCCCTCAGCCTCCTTTTCTTGGGAAAAGTTTAAGGGGAAAAATGAAACAAATGTTCAGTAGAATGTCTTAATAATTCATCAAAGATCACAGAGAAGCCATGAGGAGCAATCCTCTGCCCCAGGATTAACACCCCAGGACCCTCAGATGCTCCTCACAACTTTTCCAGACCTTCTCCTTACTCCATCCCCTTCTCCTTGCTCTCCATCCCCTTCCCCAGCTCCATTCCCCTTCCCTGCACTCTCTCCAGCCCCTCAATGTCTCATTTCACACCCAAAACCTGAGCCCAGGATTGGGGGTGCAGCCTCAGCAGTGCCCAGCCCAGGGGGGCTGACAGTAGCCAAGGTCCTGGTGGCCTTTTTGGGACAATCCAAGAAGGACTTTTGTGGGTATCCAACCTCCAATTCTTACCCAGACCAAGATGTTGTTAGGAGGACACCACACACAGCAAAGCTCTGAAGGCAGCAGGCAACCCCATCTCCTCTGCATCCCCCAAAATACCCTTGAAAAAGCAAAATACAGCTGATAAGAGAGGGGTTTCCTACAACCTACCTGGTGGGGACTGCATTAGGGCTCCCTTTGTTACAGCTCCTGCTCTAGAGCCAGCCAAAGAAACCCAGAGGCCATCACAAATTTGGAACATTTATTTATGCAGCTGATTTTCTTAAAAGGAAAAGAAAGCCAAAAATATTAATAATAATTTTAAAAAAAAATCAAAAGATCAAACAAAAAAATCAAAAAATAAACCAAAGCCAAACCAGTTCACAACAGCTGGATGTGTGGGGTACAATCCCCATCTGATGTCTCCCTCCTTTCCATCCCTCCTTCAGTCCCACCACACTTTCCCCCTCCATGGTGGAGCAGCCTCGTGGTACCAGTCCCTTTTGGGGTCACTTTTTTTGCATATAGCCCAAACTGTTCCAATTTGGTATTTTCTTGGGTTTTAATTCTTTTTTTTTGTGTGTGTGTGTGTGTTGTTTTTATTAAAAAGAAAGAAAGAAACAAAAAAGTACCACTCCAATCTGTAATACCAAGAAACATTATCCATCTTAAGAACAGTATTTATATTTTTATATATATATTTCTATATATATTTCTATGTACAGGATGTCCTTGCCTCACATCATCTCAGTAGGAGTTGGGAGCTCAGTTGGTTTTTATAGCACTTTTGATTTCAAAGTCTGGCCTTCCAGAAGAGATGCCCTAAAAACCCAGAGACATCCAGCAAGGAGATATAAAAAGAAAAATATCTCGCTTTTAAAACATATATACACCTCCTCCAGCCTCTGCTGTCTCATGAGGACTAAGTGGGGTCCTAATTTTCTTTTTTTTTTTATGATTTTTCCTTCTAGCAACACTTTACCTGTGAAGCCCTGGAAGATGCTGAAGTGAGGATGGATGGAGGTGGCTCAGGCTCCTGGCAGGTCTGGGATGAAGCAGGATCATCCCTCCAACCCCCCCCATCCCAGGGCTGACTGACACCCCCTCCATCACATCCTTGGGAATTTCAGAGGTTCAGCTCAGCCCTTTTCATCCAAAACCAACCAATTTCTGCACCCTGGGAACCTCTCTGCACCCATCACTCAGCACCTTCCCTGAGGCACCTGGGACAGTGGGGACACGTCTATGGAAAGATGGGAATGGGAAAATTCCAGGATTTATTCCAGGATTTATGGAATTTATCCATAAATTGGATTTATTCCAATGGAATAAATGGATTTATTCCAGGTCAAGACTCGTTGGGAGTGTTGGTGTCACCAGTCACTGGTGTTACCCAGTACTGGTGTAACTGGACCATTCTGGAGACTCTGGGGGGGGGTAAAAGGACTATTTGGTCACACAGAGAGTGTGGGCCCAGAGCAGGGGGAGGGAGCAGGGATGGAAACAAAGCAGGATGAGGTTTTATAGCCCTTGGAATAAGTTCTTGTCAGGCCCTCTGAGTTACTGGGGGAGCAGCCAGGGAAGCAAAACCTTCTGATGATGCTGAGATGCCCATCCCCACCCCTGGGTGGGACATTCCCCAAGGTGGGGAGGGGACAGAGGTTGATCTTCTTGCCCCCCTCCACCCTTGGAAGTTGGATGGAAGCATCCCCTGGGTTTGCTCATCCAGGACTCAGCCCTTGGGGCTCTGGGGCCTTCGTGCTGCAGATTGGTTTGGCCAAATGGCACCTCCCACAGCTTGGGGTTGTGCTATGGATCTCCAGCCTCTGGGCAGTCAAGGGGCTGCCCCTGCCATGGGGAGAGTGGTGGGGACAAAGAATGGGAGGGGTGATGGGAAGGGACAGAAAGAATGGGGGGGACACCATGAAAATAGGAAGGACATGATGGATGAGGGGAGCATGATGGAGGGGGGGGACACATGATGGATGGGGAGGACACACACATGATGGAGGGGGGGACACATGATGGATGGGGGGGGACACACATGATGGAGGGGGGGACACACACATGATGGAGGGGGGGACACACACATGATGGAGGGGGGGACACACACATGATGGAGGGGACACACATGATGGATGGGGGGGACACACATGGTGGAGGGGGGGACACACACGTGATGGATGGGGCTACTCACAGGCAACCTCCAGCCTATGCAGGACAGTTTCTCATCCCAAAAAATGGCTGTGAAGAGTTCTTTCTAGCCCTGAAGACAGAAGCAACCTCCTCTTGGTTCCTCAAGTCCCCACAGCAGATCCCAGCCCTGCCAACCCTCTGGTTGCACCTCCTTGAGGACATTTTGGGGGAATGAAAACCCTGACTACAGCTTCCTTACAGCCAGGCTCTCCCCCTTAGAGCAGAAACCCCTGGAATTACCACAAGATCAGAACAAAAGTGACATCTCACACCCCACCAGAGAAGGATGAAGCCAAGAAGTATCAGGCACCTTCAACCCCTGTCCCCACACACTTGTCCCAAGTGTCACCAGGGGGGTGGGGACCTCCCCTTGCCCAGCCCCACAGCCCTGCCATGGCTCAGGGCTTCAGCACAGCTCACCCCACACCAACCCCACCACCAAACCCCACCAAGCCCAGCAAAAGCCATCAGTGGACAACTGTCTGAGTGAGCCACCCAGGAGGCACAAGGGATGGACCCAAACTTTGAGGGTTTCTGGCTACCAAAGGTGGCTCACACACAGGGACTCACAAGGGAAGGCCTAAAACCAACCCCAGGGCTGGTGCCTGGGGGTCAGCCCAGCAGGAATTAATTGCTACAAATGAAGAAGACAACGTAGAGATGGAGGGGAACCACTGCTTGAAAAGCTTTGCAGAATTGCCTGCAGGGTTGTTCCCTGCAGAGGAACATGGCCATGCTCAGCACCCTCCACCTCCCACCACCATTCCACATCCCTGCTTCTGTCCAGGGCTGGATGTACAAAGGGTTGCAACTCACAGAACTAAACAAAGTGAAGACTGAACTCATGATGCAAAGAGGCAGAAACTGAAGAGCTCCTTTCAGAACCTTTGCTCTGGCTCAGAGCACGTCCCCCATCAAGGGCAAAACCTGCCAGCAGCCACCTGGGCTCCTCAGAAGAGCAGCTTCAACTCCACGGGTAATTAAAAAATAAGATCTCTTCTCCAAATATCCATCCTTCTCTGCTGGGAAACGGCCTCGGCTCCTTCTGTTCAGCTCCTCCCCTCCCTGGTCTCCTCTCCAACTGCTTTGGAGATGCCCAGGAAGCACCACGGGGCCACATCCTGCACACACCGACCCCACCGCCGCGATGCAGGGACGGGACGGGTTGTGGCATCCGACCTTGGGCCACTGGGACACGTTTGGGGTGGGAAGATGGAGAGTGGAGGGTGAAGATGGGGAGTGGTCACCACGTCCCCACGTCCTTTCCTTTTTCCTCATCTGACGGGTTTCCTCCTCGGGTCCTTCGTTGTTTCCCCTCCTCACCTTCAGCACGAACGCAACGTCCGAGCGCGAAAGGCGCGGTTGGCAGAGCCCTTGGCAAGCCCTCCTGGCCAGGTGCTATCTGGTCTCCAGGGACTCCAGATATTCCAGTGCTATGTCATAGCAGAAATGATACTGCTCCTGGTTGGAGAGAGGAGAAAAAAGATGTTATGATCCCGAGTAAACTGCTTCCCAAAGCTATCCCTGATCAAGGCAGGGGGAGCGTGGCCAGGCAACTCTCGTGGCTTCGGCTGCATCTCCTGTCTGGAAAGACCCAGCCCTGGCTGCCAGGACATTCCTCAGCACAAATTCTCCTGCTGTAGATACAAAAATGCCATTTTCCAGCCCTGGCAGGGAATGGGTCCGGGCGTTTGCTTTGTGTAGGGGGAGAGGAATGAACAGAACTCCCAGGAGCTCTGACTGCCGAAAAAATCCAACGTTTAACGCCAAACAAATGAAGACTTTGGTGCTCAGGTCAAGGTCTGACCCACCTGCAATGGCCAGGCTGGAGCCAAGGGTATGGGTGGGAAAGCTCTTCTCCCAGCCTGTAGCAGGACCAGGCTCATTGTCCCATCCCTTCCCCTTCCTGAGACAGCTACAGATGGGAGCTGCACCCTCCCACACTTTGCTCCTGTCCAGCTGCAGGAAGGCAAAGCACAGCATGGCTGGCTCTGGGGTTTATAGAAAAAAAAATCACTGAAACTGGGCTTGCAAAGACAGCCTTGTCCATCCTTGTTCCTCTTCATGTCACCTGCTCTTGCACTTCCCTGTCCTTGTGCATCTCACAGCACAGAAAACTACACAGGAGCCCAGACCTTGGAAGTGCCCATTCCCAGGAGATGATTTTCCTCCAAGCATCTGACAGACAAAACCCAGCCAGAGTGGTGAAAAAAAACAAAACAAAAATCAGGTTTCTGATGGTGCTGTGAGCACTGGGACACCACAGAAACACAGAATGGTTTGGGTTGGAAGGGACCTTCAAGCTCACCCAGTTTCAACCCCCCTGCCATGGGCAGGGACACTTCCCACCAGCCCAGGTTGCTCCAAGCCCCATCCAACCTGGCCTAGAATCGTGGAAGGATCCTGAGTGAGACAGGGAGAGAAAGGAGAGAGCTCATCACCCAAAATCCTCATCAGCAACCTGAGCACCAGCACAGAATTCCTGCTGTCCCCCACGGGGGTGGGCAGCTGCTCAGGGACCCCAGGTGGGAGCTGGCAGCAGGGGGGAGAAGGGCTTCAAAGCTGCAACAGCTTAGATGAAAAGCATGTAATGCTTTTTGGATTAAGAAAAGGGATTGCTTTCCATTTATCATCATATAAAAATAAACCCCCCCAGGCAAACAGAGGGGAAGAGGCAGGGGCAGCAGGGAACTGCCTCACGCCGGCTGCTCTCCACTGGGCTGTGGCTCTTTACACTGGGCAAGGATCCAGCCTCCCAGTGACTCCAGTAGATTGGGACTCCCAGAATAGACACTTCAGGTTCATCTGAGGCCGGAGGATGTTTGTGTCCTGATGTGAAATGTTGCTTTTTTTCCCTTTTTTTTTAATACCTTTGCAATTTAGTCCAATGGGTCTGGTGGCTTCATGCTCATCACATCATCCCTCCATTACCTGCATCCCTCTCTCTGCTCTCCAGCCCCTCCCTCACCTTCTCCTCCACTTTCATCCCTAATGCAAATCACATCCCCTCCTCGAAACCATTTCATTTTGCAATTGAGGGGTTTTATAATCCAAACGGGGTAAACATTTCCAGTTCACTTGCTTTTTAAACATTATGAGGCACCTGGACTCCTTCACCAGGGGGAGGGACACGTGCCTGCTCCATCCCCACCCTGCTCTCCAGGGTCTGAAACAGGACAGAGACTTTTCCAGCCTCCCCCATCAGGAAATGTGGCTCCACCATTGCCCCCAGCAGCTTATCCACCAATTAATTCCACTCAAAACACAGTTCCCTTGGAGGTTTCCAACAGGACTTTGACTCCACCTCAAAGCTGCTCCAGGCACTGCAAACCCTCTGAAGAACTGCAATTACATCCCATGAATTAATGTCAAACCTGCCTTACCACTCCTGGGAAGGATTTCTGACAAGCCCAGCACTGATGCCAAGGGCACACTGGCACAGTGAGATGAAGCCAAGCCTGAGGCTGCTTTTCAGAGCTGTCTCAGCACTATCCCCTCAGCTCACCCAGACACATTCTGCATCCTGCTAAGCAGGATGTGGGATGGGAAAGGTTCTTCAGGAGCTGAGCATCCCCCAGCACCTCCCCTCCTTTGCCAGGGCAGCTGCTGGTGGGTGGTTGGTGCTTACCAAGGTCTCCACCATATTTGGTTTGTAGTTTCGGAGGGTCTTTGCAGCATAGAAAACATCTGCCATGTTGTGACATTTGATCATCTCCAGGATCATGGTGGAGGCACAGAAGGTGCCACTCCGGCCACCTCCGTTCCTGGTGGGAGAAACACAAGTGTCAGGAGTAAGAAAGTGGCATGGGAGCATCCTCCTATTCCCCTGGTTTCTCTCTCTGCATTCCAGGAGATGTCCCAGAGCACAGGATCAAACCCCACAGCCCCCCTAAACCACAGGACCTGAAGCAGACCCAGCACGGTGGCAAGGTGTGATCCTGCCCTCTGGTCCTCACAAAAGCCACAGCCAAGGAAGAAAACACCTTTATGGACCATTGGGGATGGATCTCAAACACAGGGGATCAGTTTCCAGCCCTGCCATGGACCTGGGGATATCCCCTTTGTCTTTCTGCCTCTCTCCTCCCATCTGCAGGGTGACTTTGAGCCAATGACCTCTTGGGTAGCACTGGGCAGAGGAACCATCCCAAGTTCCACCAGCACAGAGGTCAGGATGGGCTATTCCTGGAGTTCTGCAAGCACCAGACCATCTCCAGCCATCAGGATGGGGCATTCCTGGCTATGTCCCTCCATCCTAGGCTGAAACCATCCCATCCCACCACAACAGCTGATCCCAGCAGGAAGAGGAAAAGAGCCCACAATGCCCATGTTTGATAAAGCATGTTCTCAAATTATCCTTCAGCTAATGAAGATGGACGAGGCTGTAATTAATTTTTGATTAAAGGCTCTCCTGCTGTCTCTAGCAATCTGCTTGTGTGCCAGGTCCCACCCCAGGAACGTGTTGTGGGTGTTTGTGTGAAGGAAGAGGGGGATGGAGAGCATGTCCACCTCCATGAGAAGCAGCTGATGGGAGCTGCACAGCTCCTGCCATGTCCCTTTGGAGCCTGTTCCACACACGGGATGTGGTGACAGAACTGGGACCTCTGCTGAGCCTCACTGCACCCCGTGTCCCTCCCACTGAGCATCCACCTCGTGGAGGAGGTTTGACATGATGAGCACAAGGTGCCTCCCCCAAAAACTGGTGTTGTGGGAGAGGCAGAACCATCTGGGCACCAAGTAACCCCAAAGAAGGGTCATTTAGAGGATTTCCAGGCAAAACTGTGGACAAATGAGCTGGTGGCATTTCCCCCCCTACCCCAGAGCCTGCTCCTCTCCCATTGAGACTCACAGGCAGTGCACCACGGTCCTGCCATCACCACTCTCCTTCTGCCACCTCTCCACTTGGGCCAGGAGGTGCAGGAAGGATTTCTTGGAGTCTGGGGTGTCTCGATAAGCCGACCACCGCAGGTACTGGAAGTGCCGGACCATCAGGTGCCCCTCCTGCAACTAGAAAAACAAACTTCATCAGCTTCAACCCAGGGGCTGCCCTTGTTTGCACCCACTGGAGCTCTGATGGAGGAGAAGAGGGGTTGGTCACATAGTAGAAGAAGAGAGGAAAACCCTTTCCTGCTGCTTCAAGATGGATGGTTCTGCTCTCCCCTCCTGCTCTGACCCCATCCCATCCGAGGCAGCTCCACTGACATGGTTTCCCCTAACTCACAGCATCCATCTCCCCAAACCTGCCCCCAGACCCCTGAGCCTCTCCAAGGCTTCTCCAACAATGTCCTTGTCATGCAGAAGGTCCCTGGGGATGTGTTTTGTTGTGTTCAGTGTAAATCAGGAGGCTGAGGAGAAGCTGCCACCCCTGGAGGCAGGAGGGGTGGAAGTGCCCCTTAATACCCTGGTAATCTGGTTAGTTTTGAAACCTAATCTGGTTAGCAGGCTCCAAGGAGGAGGATTACATCCACACAGCTAAACGAAGCCAGGCTTTAGCCAGGATCATGTCAGGCTCTTGCTCTGAAGTCCTCAGGAGCACCCGATGGGATGGAACCGTGGGTCCCACGCTCCAGATGGACCTCAGGGATCCAGGCACGTGTGTGAGGAGCAGGCAGCAGAGGAGGAAGAGGGGATCAGAAGGAGATGGGGGATCCCCAGCTCTGGAGGGCTTCATCCACCCCATTTCAGATGCTTGAGGAGCAGGACAAGCACCAGACCATCTCCAACCACCAGGATGGGGCATTCCTGGGGCTCTGCAGGGCCTCCCAGACTGGAAGTCAGGAGGGAAGAGGCAGAAGATGAAACAAATAAGTGGAGTTAAAACAGGAGAAAACTCCTCTGACAGCCTAGGTGAAAGCTCTGGCTGGCTCTGGAGGACTTGTGACACCCCTGACACCCAGCTCCCCTCCAGCTGGCAAGGCTTGGCAAGCTGCAGCTCCTTGCATTTCCCAGGGCTCCTCCAGCAATCTGCTCCTGGGGGAAATCTTTTCTTCAATCCAGAGATTTCAATCACACTGCATTTTAATTTAGCACGGGGTACATTCTACCACCTGAGAGCAAAGCACAGTTGGTGGAGGATTTTGTGCTGACACCCAGGAAATGACAGCTGCTCCCACGGGGAGCATGAACCAAAACCCTTTTTGTGTTAAGAGCCCAGATAATGAGGATTTATCTTCTCTGACTCAGCTCCCACGCTGAAGCACCCTTCCCAGCCAGGCCCTCAGCCAAGGCACCTCCTCCATTCCAAGCTCCCTAATTCCCATCTGCCCCATGTCTTCCAGTGGGACAACAGCCTCAGCCTCTTGGCAAACCTCAGGAGATTTAAAGACCTCAGGGATGCCACCTCTCCAGGGCTGGCTTCTGCAGTTAAATTAGCTTTTCTTTTCCACCCACAGTTCTGCGCCCACACAGGCTGCTTGTCACAGTCCCTGTCCCCCATTTCACTGAGTTTCTCTTCATTTAAAGGTGAGCTGACCCAGCCAAGCATCAGGGAGACAAGGACAACAGGTGAAAACCTGGTTGCATCTTCTCACCCTGCAGGAAAAAGGCTCTGCTGGTCCTGTGCTGGGAGTCTCCATCCTGTGATACACGTGTGGCAGGGCAGAGATGGACCTCCAGGAAGGATGAGTTAGGTCTTCCCTACAGTTATCTAAAATCTTGCAAGGAGCTGCAGACTCCAGAAAGGTTGGATGGAGCCAACTGCAACTTTACAGGCTCCTCTCTGCCAGGACAAGAGCTGGGGGTGCATCCTCTGGATTAGGGTGAAGGAGACACCAGGATCTACAGCACCACTCGGTTTATACAGGGTCACTCATCTGGGCAATGCCAAGCTTTAGGACTGCATCAAGATTTAGGACTCACATCATCCTTTTGCCCTCCAAAGAAGGTCCTGACTCATTAAAAAAAATGAGTCATTAAAAAAAGCATTAAAAGCATTAAAAAAACCTCTTGATGATGCCCCAGACCTCCCTCGAGGCAGCAGCTAACAAAACCGATCCATCCCCTGCACCCAACCCAGAGCTCTGCACTGGGAGATGCACTGGGAGGCACCTGGGCACACACCCCCAGACAAACATCAAGCCCTCCTTGCCCACCCTGAGCTGTCAGGAAGCCAGAGGAGAGCCCCTCACCCGGGTGATGTTCTGGACTCGGAACAGACGGGACACGATGTCCTCATCCGCCGCTCCGGACACGTATTCCACCTCCATGGGGCCGTACTGCTGGAGCCCAGGCTCAGGCCAGTACTGGAGACAGGGCTGTGGAGAGAAGAGAGACAGCTTGTTGTGAGCAGGGACAGGCACTGGCACACAGGGAAAGGGCACAGAATTGAGTGGAACGGGGAGCTTGGTGCTAGAAACCGAGAGGGACATGTGGGGGGAGGCCCCAGGAGGGAACAGCAGAGCCACGATGCTCTTAGTTGATGAAGGACCCGTGGTACATTCCTGGTGGCTTCAACTTGCTGAGGGATCAAAGCCAAAAAGCTCTGTCCACCCCCTGACAGCCTTGTAGCCCTCTCCCTGCTGCACAAACACAGAGGGGATCAGATGTAGATGGGGGATCCCCAGCTCTGGAGGGCTTCATCCACCCCATTTCAGATGCTAGATGAGCAGGACAAGCACCAGACTATCTCCCACCATCAGGATGGGGCATTCCTGGAGATCTGCAAGCACCAGACCATCTCCAACCACCAGGATGGGGCATTCCTGGAGATCTGCAAGCACCAGACCACCTCCAACCACCAGGATGGGGCATTCCTAGAGATCTGCAAGCACCAGACCATCTCCAACCACCAGGATGGGGCACAAACACAACGGGTGATGCTCCTGGTGGGGAGCACTGCTGGGCTAGGGGGGCACAGGGTGGTCCCTGCCTTGGCAGGAGGAAGGGTTGGGTGCTCCAAGTCTGCTGTCAAACCCCACTGGCTTCAGAAGCAGCTCTGCCACCACCTGCAACACCAACATGGGACAAGAGATCCTCTTCTCATGGCCAGGACACCCCTTCAAGTCAAAGCAACCCCAACCTGCAGGCTGGGAAAGGGCTGGGGAGCAACTCCTGCTCCCCCTGACATGCCCATGATGGATGGCTCGGTCCGAGGGCACCAGTGGGAATGTTTTCACTCCGTGACAGTTGGGAAACCAGCACTGACACCAAATAGATGATGTTTGTCAGCACACTTTAACAGGACATTCAGCATTTCGGGCCATCTAACAGCTTGGGCCTAACTGCATGGCAAATGTGTTGGAGAAATAATTGGTTATTAATAGGGGCTATAAATCTCCAGGATCTCCAAGCCTTCTGGACTCGGAGCTATAATTTGGATATTAAAACTTCCTTTGGCAAGAGGCAGTTCAAGCGAGGGATGTACCCTCCAAGTCACCTTTCAGCACTGCCTGCTGCAGAGGTTGATTTATTACTTGTTGGGCTTAAACTGGTAAACATTTAAGATCCAGCTCAATATTGTCACACACACATCCCTAAAGAACAGACATCCAGACAAAGAGGCATTGGATAATGAAGAAAAATGGCACAGCCCCTGTTGCCTCCACTGGGGCTGGGGACCTGGGGAAGGATGGCACAGGAGCAGGCAGCTCCTGCCAGGCTAAGGAGCATTTCTGGCCCGTGGAAGGAAAGGAGAGGCTGAAAAAGAGAAAGAAAATCTGTTTTGTTGCCTCTTTCCCTACAGCACTGATGTCTGGAGGGGCTGGATGGTGGCAGTGGAAGGGACAGGAAAGTTGGTGGCATGGCTGCAGGGCTGGGGCCTTGAAGGGGCACTTGGTCCCCTGCAGGTATCTGAGGGTAAATGTGAATCAAGGTGAAAAATGCAGGAGGGAACATCAAGTCCTACGTCCATCTGTCCTTGGCCAGGCTGGGGCAACACGAGGCACAGGGATTGTCATGTCCAGAGAAGGGAATGGAGCTGGGGAAGGGTCTGGAGCAGAAGTCTGAGGGCCCTGTGGGTGCTGATCCTGGAGCAGAGGAAGCTGAGGGGAGACCTTGTGGCTCTCTGCAACCCCTGAGAGGAGGTTGGAGCCAGTTCCCTGCTCCCAAGGAACAAGGGATGGGACAGACTCCCAGGACCTTTGGGACATGATGAAGAAGGTTCCTGCCATAACCTCTGCCAGCTCCTCCAGCATTCCAGAACCAGGCCCATCAGCCTGCAGCAGATTCACCTGGAGCAACTGGTCCCTCACAACACTGCACACCCATGGGAAGTCACTGTCCCTGCAGCCTCCAACTCAGGAGCAGGCTGAGAGCTGAGAAAAGCTTGAGAGAACATCACTGAGTTTCCTGATTTGGGTTCTAAAGGTGCTCTAGCAGAGAAAAAGCAGAGGAACCTGACAACCCGTGGCAGGGCCCGGGGTGCAGAGCACTGGTTTATTTCAGCTGCAAAATCTATTTGCTGAGGTGACATCTCTGGAAAGGTGCCCAAGGGAGAAAGTTCAGGTTTGGGGCACTCTGATGACTCCCTGGGCACCAACTCCCAAGGGCAAGAGGACACAGTTCTGTCCCAGCAGGGCACACCAAGAACAAAGACAGCTAAATTCACTTCTTGGCTCCAAAGGGCTCTCTCCATGAAGAGAAACCAGGGATTTCCAGTCATTTCTCTTGTCTGCCACTTCCTCTGGGCACCAGGCTGATGTCACGGAGATGCAACAGGGGTGTCCTGGTGATCCTGGCAAACATTCCAAGCAGCTGGCACAACATTCCACTGACCAGCAGGACTGAGCAGGCTGGCAGGGGAAAGGCTCATGGAGAGAAACTGGTGGCAAGCTGTGAAAACAGAAGTGGAGCCCATTTCACCAGCAGCAATCTGGGCTTCCAAAGCAGGGAAGCCAGAGCAGCAGGAAGCTTCAATGTCTCCTGATCATTCAGGTGACACAGGAGCAGCTTTGGGTGCTCCCTTCATCCCACCTCCAGATGAAAGCACCCTTCAAGGTCCCCCTGATGAAACGTGGGACCCCATCATGGGCTACCATTTCTGGGACACCTACGACATCACCAAGTCTCCAACCTACTGCTTCCTCAGGAAGCTCTGGAAGATTGTGGAGAACCCTTTCTACCAGTCAGTCTGGTGGGATGATGATGGGAAGATGATCATCATTTCAGAAGAACTCTTTGAGCAGGAAGTGCTGGCGTGGAGGGAAAACGTGAGGGTGCTCAGAACTGAGACCATGAGGGACTTCATTTACCAACTTGAGCTCCATGGATTCTACAGAACCAAAGGGAACATCAGCACCATAATGCTGAGAGCAGCACAAGTGCATGATCTGGACAAGGTATGGCAGCTCCTCTGCACATGAAAGGACCCTTGGGACAGTGGGGAAGAGGCTCACATTCAGATAAAAAAAGCTTTAAAAGGCCTGAGATGGGGGTGGGAGCAAACAGCCTGTCTCGTGGGTCACTTTTAGGAATGCACAACACAGGATTCTGGAGAAGCAGAAATGTTGATCAAAGAGATTTTAGTTATTTCTGCTTACTGTGGAGCTGTGAAACAGGAGGGTAGGCCCATGATACTGTGAGGCTTTCATGCTTGCTCCTTATCTGGCTGCACCAAAAGGTTAATCTTCCCATGGCATCTGCTGAATGCTGACAAGATACACATCAGCATTATTCCTGACATCTTTGCTCCATGCTGAAGTGGCTGAAAACTTGTGGTATTTGGGTCTTTCCATCAGTTTTTAGGCTTTTGAAAACCCTACACTTCTCTGCTCCCAAATGCTGAGACGTAAGGGTGGTTTTTACTTAACAAGACTCTCTCCTGATGTTTTATTCAGCCTAAATTTGAGGTTTAAAATGCCCTGGAGTGTGCTTTCTAATACTCATGTTTGTTCTTGCTGATGCTTAGTTATGGGGCCTCTGTCTTTCTCCTTGTAATGATGGCAACAAACCCCTCTCCTTTGTGTTTTGTAGCTGCTCTTCTACTGCAACCCCTTTTTTCAGCGAGATAAGCCCAGGTTACTCAAACTGATAAGACCAAGAGCTGAGGCAGGAGACAGAGTCCCAGCTCCATCCCCACCAGCCCCCAGCATGAGGGTGGAATTCAAAAGAAGAGAGAAGACTGCAAGAGGAAATGAAGGAGTGCAAGAGAAGATGCAAGAGTGCAAGAGAGCACGGAAGAGTGGAAGAGAAGATGGAAGAGTGGAAGGGAGGACAAGAGTGCCCAGGAGGAGACCACCTAATGCTCAGCCCATGGCACGAGCTGTGGAGAAGAAGGCTTTCCAGGCCAGATTGGCACCACAGCACCCAGGAGGCAGCACCTACTCCACCCAAAGCTTCACTAATCTGTGTCCCACCTCCTACCCCACACAGTCCCATAATTGCCAGGGGACCCCTCGCATTTTAATCAGGGTAAACAAACGTGGCCTCTGTACACCTGCACCAGCACCTGGCACCATTCTGTGCCCTGTGGCTGACCATGCCTATCCCAGCACCAGCTTCTGCCCTGCCCAGGCTTGGGCTATGGCACAGCCAAGCCCCAGCTCCCAGCCAGTGCCCAACCTCCTCCTGTGGGACCAATACGGCTGCTGCCAGGGCTGGGGGTGAACAGCAGGTCCCTGGGGGTGTCAGGAGGGGCCTGAGGTAGAAGGTTCTGTTATTCTGTTAGAGTAGAGATAAGTCACAATAAAGTGCTTAGGGGGCTGGGAGTGAACAGCAGAGATGTTCTGTTAGTATAGAGATGTTCTGTTAGTGGGGAGATAAGTAACAATAAAATGTTTGTTGTTCTCAAGAAGAAATCTCCAGTTGCCTTCTCTTGTCTCTGCAATCCCAGCCACTGTGTCCACACCTGAGGCTGGGGGGGTCTTCAAGGACATGGAGGGTTTGGCTCCAGCCCAGGACAGCCCCAGCACTGCCTTCAGCAAACCCAGCCAAAGGCCAACCTGGGGCTACCCCAGGAGCTGCACCAGCACCCAGGGCCACTCACACCAAACCCACCCCTCACAGTCCTGGGGGACTCCATTCCATCTCCTCCCCCAGCTCAGAGTAGGGGCTGCAGAGAGAGGACTTGGCCTTCTCCTCCTGCCCAGCCTACATCCCACAGTGATTTACACCTCCTAACATCTCAACTCCTAAAATAAGTCAGCTAATGAAGTCTTCTCCAGACATCCATTAAGAGTCTATAATGTTAATTTTATGTAAAAATCCAATAAGATTCTTCATTGAATTAACATTACAGACATGTAGTGGACTTTTACATCCATTCTGGTAGCAACAGGAGCACTCCAGGCATTCCCTGGGGAACATGCACTGGGAAAGCAAAGCAAGGTGAGGCTGAGCATGGCTCCCTGCTCCCTGGCTTCTGTCCCCTCTCCCCCAGGTGATGGGGGACACCTTGTCCCCCAGGCTGGCAGATCTGCACATCCCATCACCCCATAAAACCCATGGCACAGTCACTTTGCTGACTGATAAAGCAGCCTTCACAAGCCACCAAAAAATGCCCCCCAAGCCTCGGTTTCCCCTTTGGAGGAAGGAAGATAAAAATGAGTTCTTTATAACAATATGGTTGTACTTGTTAACCTCTCATCTTCTCAGGGCATCCACAAAGGTTATGGTAGAGTAAAGCAACACCAACACAACACCACAAAGCCCAGCTGGTTTGCTCCTCACCACAGCTTTGGTTCCAGCTGCTCCTGTGCTCACAGGTCGAGCACTGCAGCCGGTCCCATCCCCCCTTGCAGAGCTGAGCACACGAGGCAGGAGCTGCAGCACTGCTGGGGTGGTGGGGACAGAACAGGACAAGGATGGCAGGGTCCCCAGGGCAGTAGCACTCACCCAGGCAGAGTTGGACTGGTTGAGCTGGTTGAGCATGACAATGGAGGTGCAGCCGTAGTCGTAGACCAAGCGCCAGAAGTCGGCGGTCGTGTTCTGCAGAGGGTGCAGGGTGACAATGAAGGCAGCACTCCTGGTGTAGCTCTGCAGAGGAGGAAGATGAGAACCTTTAAGGACACGGCTGAAGCCACCCCTGTCAACGTCCAAACGAGCAGTGCAACCAGAAGACAGTGCCACCAAAGGGATCTGGGCCCCCTGGCACAGCCTGGGTCTCCCTGTGCTTGGTCCTGGTGCTGGGGAGAAGCTACAGCCAGAGGTCTGGGATCCCTGCCCTTGGGGGGTGCCAGCACCCACTCTCTGCTCTAGGCTCCTGCAGGGAAAGGTGCTTCACACAAATTACTGGGGGGCTTGGAGAAACTTGGGCTAGTGGGAGGTGTCCCTGCCCGTGCAGAGGAGTTGGGACTGGATGATCTTTAAGGACCTCTCCAACCCAAACCATCCCATTATTTTATGATCCTATGAAAAAGGTGTCACCCTTAAGGCAAGAACAAGCAGAAGCCATGGCTGCCAGATGGCCCCAGCCCTCAGCTCTGCACATCAGCCCTGAGTGAAAGTATCACCCACAGCATCACCCACAGCATCCCAACACCTCCAGCCCTCCCTCCCTCCACCCACAGCCGGGGCTGCCAGGCACCTTTGCACCCTCACGGAAAACGAGGTCATAAACCCAACCCAAGTGGAGTTTGGAGGTGAAAAGTTGCCTGGGACAACCCAAACCAGCCCATTCCCTCCCCACTGCCCCACTCACATCAGTTAAGGCCGCGTTGATGTAGTTGTTGCTGTCTCCATCCACGGAGATGAGGAAGGGAAGGCATCTGTCGGGCGGCAGGACGTCCATGCTGCGGTTCTTCTCCCGGTTGCGGGGCAGGAGGGCGATGCTGCACTCCTCCACATCCAGGTGGGGAGTCACTGAGTTCAGGGTCTGAGGGTACACCTTGTTCCCTTAGCTCCCTTCCTGCCTGCACCCCTGCCAGAGCCTGCTGGTCCCAGCAGTGGTGGGCTCCAGGAGGATGAGGAGCAAAGGGGTGCTGGGGGGAGAGGGACGTGGAGGTTTTGGGGACACCCACCTGAAACTCCTCCCGCAGCTGTGAGGAGTTGCTCTGCGGCTCAATCCTCACCATCTCCTTGTAGGTGGGCTTGAACTCACTGGCAGGGATGCTGGTCTCCCCACACAGGCAAGCTTCCAGGATGGCATCATGGATGAAGACATATTGCTCCTTTTGGGGGTGAGGCAAGGGGAGAGGGCTGAGCCACCGCGTCCCGCTGGGGACAGCGGCCCCACGTGTCCCCGGATGTCCCCAGCGTGTCCTCGGGTGTCCCCAGCACCCTCTCACCTCTGTCTGGATCATGTTGATCCTCCGTGAGCACAAGGTCTTCACACAGTTGTAGATGTCCACGACCCCCTCACACTCGGCCATGTCCAACATAACATCCAGGACGATGTAGCAGCCAGTCCTCCCTGTGCCAGCACTGGGGATGGGGGAGGAAAACACAGCAAAGACTTCCCCAGTCTGCACAACACCCACACAGAGCCCCAGGCACAAGCTGGCACCAAGCAACAGCTCACAGCCCCTGCCCGAAGATGTGGGGGCAGCCAGGACCTCAAAAACCTCCATAACCACAGCCTGGTTTTGCTCCATCACACTCCCCAAATACAGCCCTGCAGAAACCTAGGGGGTGAGTGATGGTCAGGCAGTGGCTGGGAGAGTGGGCACCATGTCTAAGGTTCATTTTTCCTTTAAGACAGGAAAAAACATACTTTTTGTAACGAGATCAGCAGCAAAACCATCTGATTGTCAACAGACCTCCAGGATCTCATCCCAAAAGGGCCTAGGAGGATGCTCAGCACTGAGCCTCAAGACTGCAAGGAGGTAGCCCTGGCACACGGGGGTCTGAATTCCCCCAGGGGAAGCCCTTGGGTTAAGGGAATGCCCAGCAGGATGCCTGGAACACCACATCCCATCACAGAGCCATCCTAAATCCTGGCATGGTTGCACTTGCAGTCAAAGACCTACTAACACATCAGGAACAGAGCTGCTTCCCACCACCTCCTTTCCTACAAAAAATCTTTCCCAGTGAAATACTAATTTCTGGGGCTGATGAATCACTTGTGATTATCAGTGATTACAGGCTAGGGGCACTAATCACACTGGCTGCTGCTGGTGGATGAATACTGATGAGGCAATTGACAGGGAGAAATCAAATCAAATAAAAAAACCTCCCTCCTGCTCATCAGCTCCTCCTTGTTTGCCCAGCAGAGGAAGAGCCATTAACCCACTGCATGGGGATGCCTGCTCAGGGGACAGAAAGCCACTGCTCCTGCCCAGATGTGCCACTGGTGTCCTCACAACTCCAGTGTCTCGATGGCTGAGCCTCATGGGGACAGCCCTGTGGGGACCCCTGGGGACAGGGCTGTCCTGCTGTCCCTCCCCACCTCTCCCTTTGACCAGACTCAATCTCGTGAGACTCAACAGACAGCAGCTGAGCTGTCTGTCCCCCTGTGTCACCCTTGCCCATGGGGACAGAGCTGTGTCATACGTAAAGAGTGCTGGACAGCCCCAAAAAAGTGCTGCTCCCTGCTTGCCCCCTCTGGTCCAGCTGCACCCCCCCATCCCTGCTGCCACCAGCCCAGGGGTAACATTTTACAGCTGGATGCCACCACAGAGGGCCATCCAACCCCACACCACCAGCCCTGGTGCCTTCCCTTGCTAAGAACCCATTCATACATTTTTTTATTTTTTTTTTACCTCCTTGCTGAATACTCAGAGCTGTCAGCATTCAGAGCCAAAGGTTGAGCACCCACCCAAGACACAGAGTGCTGCCCACCCTGGGAGCCACCTACAGCCCTCCCAAAGCCCATCCCAGAGGGGATGCTCTCCCCAGCAGGCAGCTCTGTCCCCAGGCACCCCCATACCTGCAGTGGATGACGATGGGGCCGGCGTCGGGCGGCGTGGACGCCTTCACCCTGCGGATGAACGCCAAGAGCCCCGTGGCGTGGTAGGGGACACCATGCTCAGGCCAGGAGGTGAAGTGGAACTGTTTCACCTCGTGTCGGGCTGAGTAGCCCCGCTGGAAGGGAAGGGTGAGATGGGAGGGAGGGTGCACAGGGGGCAGTATCCTGCCCAAGGCACCAGAATGCTCGGTTTCCCTTGGGAATCTGCGGGTTTTGCAGCCCAGCATCCAGCCCGATGGGCCACGCAGCAGCTGGCCAATTCAACAGCCCCAAAGCCCCTTCCTCCCCCCTGCAAGAGGTTTAAAAACCAGCAGAGGAGGAGGAGGAGGCAGCAGTTGGGTCTCATTCCAAGAGCACCTTTGCTGCTTACTCTTACAAAGAAAGAAATTTCACGTTCCTGTCGCTGAAGGGTAAATTACACCAGCTCCATGGAGAGGAATGACCTGTGCCTCAGCCAGGGGTGAAATCAGTGGGGTAAATCACTAGAAAATTGGTAAATGCCAATCCAGTGATGGGCAGAGGTGGCCAAGGCGAGGCAGGGTTGGGCAGGAGGGGTGGCAGGAGTGGGACCCTACCCTCTCCAGAGCGAAGGTGCGGACGGCGTACTCAGCCAAGGTCTCTGACCTCACCAGGGTGATCTTGATGTCCCCGTACATCTCGGAGTCATCTGGCCAGTATTTGGAGCATTTCACCTGCAAGGAGAGGACAGGATGGGGTTTCAGTGCTGCAGAGGAGGCTTCTGGCAGAGCCTGGATGGAGAGGAATGGGATGAGGTCCTTACCCGGCCCACCTCCACCAGCTTGGTGATCATCACGATGCTGGAACAGTGCTCCTGCCACACCATGCGCCAGAAGTCATACACCATCTCCTGCTTGGGCCCTGTGGGATGGAGGGAAGGCCACCAGGGATGGGGAGGGAAGGTCCAGAAGGGATGGAGAGGGAAGGTCCACCAGGAATGGAGAGGGAAGGTCCACCAGGAATGGACAGGCAGCACCGTGATGCCCCCATGTTCCCTTCCTGCTTCTGCCACACCAACACCCCCACAGCACTTGAAGTCCCCTCTTTCCCCAGGGACATGTGGGGCTGAAGGGGTAAGAGCTGCTCAGATGTTGCTACCACATTTTTAGCCACAGATTGCCCCATTCCCTCCCTTCCTTGCCCACGTGAGGTTAAATCCCACTGGAAACAAAACCCAGCTGCTAAATCAGGAGCTGGGGGGATGGGGACTCACCTTGGGTGGCTATGAAGTGGTTGGACCTGTGGTAGCCCTGAAAGGGAAGCCAAGGTATCAGTCTCAAGTCAGAGGGACACACTGGGGCACAGCCCCATAAAACCAACTGGTCACAACTGCCCACATCTGCTGGACCAGGTCCTGGCCACCATCCCATCCTGCAGCAGCCACACAGTGCTGCCTTCCAACACCCCAGACACTTATTGGATCATTCCCAACTGCTAGAGGGATGTGACAGTCCAAAGAGAATGTCCCAGCAAAGCCACTGCCAAAGGCACCAGGGACCCAGTGTCCCATCCCATGTGGCTTCAGCCACATGAAGGTGACAGAGACTTCTCCATCCACCGGGGGTTGAATCCAACCCCTTCTCTGAGCACCTGCTCCCTGCTCCCCATCACTCCAGGGAGGACATGCCCAACGTGAGGATTCAACCCAAGTTTATCCACATCTTTCCCCAACCTGCCTCTCCTGAAAGATATTTTAAAGCCACGCTGGCTGGCACAACACCTGAGAGGAGATGGAGGAGAGAGGAGGAGGGAGAGGAGAACCTTCTACTTACTTCTCGGTTAATCCGAATCTTAATGATCCCGTTGGGACACACGTTTGAGAGAAAAAGATCAGAGACATTAGTGAGGCACAGCTTGAGAGACAGGTTAGAGCAGGTCATGGAGAGCCACAGGGGAGAAAGGACACACGGGGACAGGGGACAAGCAGAGGGTTGCTGCTGAGGGGCAGGGAACCCATCACCATGGCATCAAGCCTGATGGTGCCCTCCAGGCAGGAGGGAACAGCTGCTGCTTCCAGGAGATGCTCAGGCCCTGTGCCTGACAGAGCCTTCCTGCACTTCTCCTGGTGTGGGCATGGCTGGAGGTGACAGGGAACATCAGATAGGGGACATCAGATTTAGAGGACACCAGGGCCAAGCTCTGCCCAGACAGACATGCAGGATCCCAGAGGTATCCCAGTGTGAGCCCCAAACAGGTCCCTTGGCTCCCTCAACCTCCACATCCTCCATCCAAGGAGGACAGAGAACCATGGCAAGAAGAAAAGATGGAGAAGGGGAGGAAAAAGGAGGAACAGAGGGGAGCAGAGCAGGGAGAGAGGCAGCAAGCATCACTGGTGAACATCAACAAACCAGGCAAGCGTGTCCCAGGGCCACACAGCTCAGCCTGTCCTGAGCTGTCCCAGCTTTGGGGACAGCTCACGAGGTCCCTAGGAAGGTTCTGTCCCCCCCAGTCCCCACGGGGACAGCCACCATCCCCACTTACATCGATGTAGTTGGCATTGATGTAGTCTGAGTTGGGGTCCCCCAGCAGTGGGTGCAGCTTCACTCGGTGACGGTCATCTGGAGAGCAAGGGGACAGGGGACAATCAGCACCCAGGGGGAGCAAGGGGACGGGGTGTCACCCTGCTGGGTGTCCCAGGGCTCCCTCTGCAATCATTTTGCACCAAAAATCTGCAGAATGCAGGTGGGTGGGATGCATTTAGGAGCAATAAACCCAGGCTGCTGGAGGTCTCTCCAAGGATGGGGGTTTAGAGCAGCAGGAACGTGAGCCCGTGGCTTGCAGCCTGGCATCATCCTGAGCTCTGCCACAGACACAAGACACCCCACCCTCCAACACCCTGCAACTGCCTGGGCAGGGCAACAGGATGGGCACAGCCCAGCAGAGCAGTGCAGAGCTCTGGTGTCCATCTGGGGCCCTGGGAGGTGCTGGAGTGGAAGGGATGGAGCTGCATGGGAAGTGGAGAGCACCAGAGTCTGGCATCACCAACCCTGAAGGACCTGGTGAGCATCCACCCAAAACTGGGGTCAAGCCTTTCCCCAACCTTCTAACCTAAAAACTCAGCATTTAACCTCTTTGTGACATCCTGTGTGTCCACCCCAGAAGCTCCCTGGGGCAGGGCTGCAGTTTCTCTTACATTTATACAAGAAAACACACTCCAGGTTATCTGGGGCTTTCTGGCACCACCTAGAATATCATGGTGATGGTATCATCAGTTTGAAAGCACCTCAAGATGTTCTGTCAGCAAGAGTTATCCAGCTCCAGAGGTCAGCACTGGCCCAGCTCCATCCCTCCCATTTGCTCCAGCAGCTGATGCCTTCCAGGAGCTCTCAGGCTCCTGCAAGAACCTTTCTGCTTCCCTTGTCCAACCAAACCCCACCAGTTTATTAATTGCCATGAACCAGACACCTATCAAACCAATCCCCAAAAGCCCTTTAGAAGGTTGTTCAAGCTGTCCAAGGAGTCTAAGCTAAAGGCACTCACATGTTGACACATGATCCTGTCTCCCTTTGGTCTTGTCTTTCTTCTTTGAAGCATCCCAGCCCTCAAAGAAACTCTGTAAGGAAAGGGTGGATATCAGGACCCCAGGGCAGCCTGTGGAGTCCCTCCCAGCTCCACCACCTCCCTGGGCAGACAGGTTGATCCCTCCATCCCAACCCCTGGGTCCTGCAGCCCCTGGGCCATGTCTGTAGCAAGCTCTGCCAGCTACACACCTCTGTTGCAGCTACAAAATGCCCCATTTTCCCAGAAAATTATAGGCTGCCTGGTTTTGGGATTTTTTTCAGGGTTGGTTGTGGTTCTTTTTTTTACTTCTAAACCTCCCCAGCTCCTTTCTCTCCCCAGCACAGAACAGGTTTGTGTGTAATAACAGTAACATTCACAGACTGGTGTAAAAGGAGGAAAGTGGAAGGAAATTACATGTTTTCTCCCCTCCCATAATATCTGAGTGCTTTCAAATGACTAGTTCCAAGAACATACAGCAGCTTTTCAAGGAGCACTAATGATTATAGCAAGCCCTGGTTTGTCCAATACATATAAGGAAGAGGGGGGAATTAAAAAAAAAAAAGCTCCTGCACTTGAAACTACTAAGCATTAAACAGTAATTTCACTGGGAAATTTCAACCAGGCCCATGGGATGCCATGGGGTTGGGAAGTCAACCTCACTGGGCACACTGTGGCAGAGACAGGCAGAAGAGAACACTCTCTTACACAACCTCCAGCCCAACGAGGTGGGATGGACACAACAGGGCCAAATTTCCATCTCCTGCCTCCTCTCCCCAGGGTCTTCATGGGCTTGGGAGCTGCTGGATTGCAGAGGATTTGCTCTGCCCTTAGGTTATGGCCATGTTTGTCACAGAACAAGGGGTTGGACAGCACAGGACATCCTGGTGCCCAGGAGGACATGAGAAAGGGAGAAGTATCCCTGGTCCTTGCAGGAGAGGTGGGATGGGGCACTGCAGACAGGAAAGGTGGGTCTGGGCTGGCTATTTTTAGGGACTTGTTGAAGCTGACAATTAAATCCTGGGCTGCCAGGACCAGGAATTTGACCCCAGGTGCTGCCAATGCCCGTGAGCTCCAGCTCCAGGTCTGGAGCATCTTCTCCTTGCGCACAGGTCCCACCTCGTCCATCCTCCCAGCACAAGGTGCTCTCAGCCAAGATGTTCTCACCTCATACTCCTGCTTGAAGCCATAGCCTTCTGCTGTCTTCATCTGGTTGATGTGCTGGAGGAGATCTGCCACCCTCACAGCAGGATGCAGCTGCCCTGTGTGATACGGGGACCCTTTGCGGCCGCACTGGCGGCGGGGGGAGCCCCCCAGGAGGCTGCTGGACTCATTGACCACACTGCTGCGTTGGTCTCCTGTGGAAGGAGAGGGAGAAATGGGATCATCAGGGGAGCAGAGCCTTGGACCTCATCCCCATCACCTCCTCACCCCCACAGAGGAGGGATGAGAGGCACCTGGAAACACCCCCGGGAGATGCTGGTGCTGCAGGCTCTCACTGGGGACCACAAGTGGTCCAGATCTCCATCTCATGCTCTGCAGCTCTTCTGACACAACAAAGCCAACTTTTAGGACTACAGCAGATCTCCTAGAAATCAGCAGGCAAGACCTGAAGGGGGTTAATAAGCTCCATTCTCATTGATGGGAGTAATTAACTCCCATCCAGAGGAGTAAGAGCTATGAGCCCAAGTACTCACCAAATCCTGGTTTGAAAAATCCCATTCCCCAAGTCTCCAGCCCAGCTTAACATTTCCTCTTGGGTAGATCCCAGCACCCTACTCCTGGCCCTAACAGAATGGGAGCTCATGGCTGCTTATAGGAGGAGTTCATGCCACTCTCACCTGGCTGATGCCTTGGCTGTGTAGCCACCAGCAGAACCAGACTAAGCCCTCCCTTGCCTTTCTCTGGGCAAGGCCTTACATCAGACACAGAAATTTGGGTTTGCACAACCCCCTCACCTCCTGCCTGCACCTCCTGGCTGCCCGTGCAGCACGGGTGCTATATGGGTGCAGGTGATGCACAGAGCAGGGTCTGCAACTGGAACTGCAGCCCCCAAGGAGACAATGCTCCAACCTCTGCAAGCAGAATCACAGAGCTGTAAGGGTTGGAAAGACCTCTAAGATCACTGAGTCCAGCCACCAACCCAGAAAAAACACACCATGCCCACTAGAGCATGTCCTGAAGTGGGTTTTGAACACCTCCAGGGATGGTGACTCCAACACCTCCCTGGGCAGCTCCTTCCAGTGCCTGTCTGCTCTTTCAGTAAGGAAATTCTTCCTCGTAGCTACTTTAAAGCTTCCCTGGTGTAACTTCAGGCCATTTCCTCCATCCTCTCCTTATTTGCTTGCCCCCAGCTGGGGCAAAGCCCAAGCTCCTGCCAAGGAGAAGGATGGGGAGACGCCAGCAGCAGAGGAAGCAAGAAGGTGGGAGCAGTGTGGAGCCCCACAGCCCCTTCCTTAAAGGACCCAAGGAGAAGCCCCAGATCTGCCCAGTGACCCCCCCACGGCCTTTGAGCATTTCAAAGAGAGAAACTGAAAAATCCTACACCTAGCTGGATGGATTAAGAGGAGGAACAGTTTGCCCTCTGGGCTCCTATTATCTGGCAGACAATGCTGGGGAAGCAGTGAATGGCGCAGGCGGGCAGGAGAGCCCCGGGTAAGCAGCATCTTGAAGTTCCTGTAACAGATGTTATTAGCATATGGTTGAATCTGGGGCATCCGAGGAGTTATTTTACAACTAAATCAGCACTGAGATGCATCCTCCAGTGGGTGTTAAATTATCAGTCTCTCTCTGATGTCGACGTGGTGGTTCTTTAACCCTTCAAAGCCCAGGGCTGTGGAGAACACAGCAGCGCCGGGGGGGGGGTGGTGGTGGAGGCTGCTGCAAAGCCTTCAACCTCAGGCTAAAGCAAGAACCACAGAGTTATTGTGGTTGGAAAAGATCTTTTAGATCATCAAGTCCAACCACTAACCCAATTCCACAGCACAAAACTGTCCCTCAGCACCACCTCTACGTGGCTCTGAAACACCTGCAGGGATGGTGATTCAACCACCTCCGTAGGCAGGGTTTTAATTACCCTTTCAGGGAAGAAGTTTCTTCTAATATCCCACCTAAACCTCTCCTGGTGCAACATAAGACCAAGAATTGGGGTTCACACGGCTTCAGGGGGCTGCATCCAGTGTTTGAGCCCATGAACAGCCTCAAAACCCCCTTAAGCCCCAAGCCCAGATCTCCAAGACACAGAGACCCAGCTCCGAGCCACCCACCAGTGGTTTTCCTTCAGTAAAGCCTGGATGATAATAAAAGCTCCTACAGACACCAAGAGGATCAATGCCCTCAGAGGTTTGTGGAGGGCAGGGAGAAGCCTGACACATGCCACACACATCAGGCTACAACAGATGCAATAACAGCTACTGAGGCTTGGATCAATATTTCAGCTGTTTCTAAATACTGAAGGATTAGAGGATGGGTGGAGGGCTCCCCAACCTTTCCTAAACACTGCAGGATTACTGAGGATCCATTCTGTGGGTGGAGGGGTCCCCAATCTTTTCTAAATACTGAAGGATTACAGAGGATGGGTGGAGGTCCCCAGCCTTTTCTAAATATTGAAGGATTACTGAGGACCCTTGCTGTGGGTGGAGGGCTCCCCAACCTTTTCCAAATACTGCAGGATTACTGAGGATGGGTGGAGGGCTCCCCAGCCTTTTCTAAATACTGCAGGACTACTGAGGAGCCTCTCTGTGGGTAAGGAGAGGTCCCCTTACCTCTGTTGCTGTAGTTGTGGGTGTCCATGAAGGAGAGCCCCAGGCGCTCGTCCTCCTGCAGCGTGCTCTGGTCGGTGAAGCTCCGGTCGATGGCACTCATCATGTGGGTCTTCTCCTGGCGGTAGTTGATGGTGGCCTTGGTCATGTTGACAGGTTTTCTGCAGGGAGGGGAGAAGGGAAGAAGCCCAGGTCAGCAGGGCAGACCCAACGAGGCTGTAAGATCCCCCCCCAAAAAAGCGAGGCAGCTTGGGTGGGTCTGGGGAGCGGGAGGGATGATTTCCCTCGGCCATCACTGAGGTTCCCCAACCCTCTCAGCCACTCGTAGCCCCACGTAGGTCACCCCTGGCTGCAGGTGTCCGTGCTCAGTGTGTCCTCCTGTCCCATGCACTGAAAAGCCAGGAATGCTCACAGGGCAAGCAAAGGCTCTCTGTGGGCAGCTGGCATTGCAGAGGGCAGTCCCAGCTCTCCCCCAGTCCCATTTCTCCAGGCATTACCCCACCTCACTCCAACAGGGACCACCCAGCACTCCATGGGCACCACTGTGCTGCACAGTGTGAGAAGCAGACATGGAGCTGCTGGAGCAGGGCCAGAGGAAGCCACAAAAATGATGAGAGGGATGGATGCCTGTTCCCTATAAGGAAAGGTTGAGGGAGTTGGAGTTCTTCAGCCTGGAGAAGAGAAGGATCCAGGGAGACCTTACAGCACCTTCCAGTGCCTGAAGGGGCTCCAGGAAAGCTGGGGAGGGACTTGGGACAAGGGCCTGGAGGGATGGGACAAGAGGTGATGGCTTTGAAATGGTAGAGGGGAGATTGATACGAGATCTGAGGAAGAAATTCTTTGGGGTGAGGGTGCTGAGCCCCAGGTTCCCCCAGAAGCTGTGGCTGCCCCATCCCTGGCAGTGTCCAAGGTTGGATGGGGCTTGAGCACCCGGGGCTGGGGGAGGTGTCCCTGACCATGGGATTGGAACAAGACAACTTTTAAAAGGTTCCTTCCAACCCAAAACCACTCCATGAGTGTAAAACCATACCAAGGGGCCAAATCCATCCCAAGACCCCCTGTCTGCACCCACTGGGGAGGCTTTTTCCCCCCCATTGCAAGGTCCTCATTGGACACCTAACAAAGATGCTGGGAAAGCCCAGGAGCTCTCAAGTGGGACAGAGCCTCCTATCCCCAAATTCAAGATGTTTAAGAAAAAAAACCTGCTTGAGTGTGTTTGAGCAACAACATCAGGCTCACAAGAAACCAGAGAAGGGATTAAACCAGGGGAGGGATGAACAGGAGACAGGAGCCCATGCTGGCTGTGTCCCAACCCCCCCAAGACACCTCCAAGATCTAGAATTCAACCCCGAGTGGCTGACCCTTCCCCTTTATGCTGCCTTTGGTCTTTTAACAAGCTCAGCTGCATTATCTTCCCCGAGCCAGAGGCCCTTAAAATGTACTTGGCAGAGAAATGGAGTTGTTGGAGCAGCCGGGGTGAGGGGGTGGCTGGGAGGAAGAGTGGAGAGAGAGAATGACAATTACTTACGGGTAATAGGAATAAGAATAGTAGTTCCTCCTGGCAAGCATGCAAACAAAGAGAACACCAGAAATTGCATAAGCAGCTTTTCTCTTGAATAGGGAAGGGAGGTGCTGGGGCAACTCAGCTGCAGGAAAATTAAATGCACTGGAAAGAATCTGGCTCCCCTTTTGCATCTGTAGGTTATTTACTCTGGGTAGGAGCTGGTATCCTGATGGCAGAGCTTGCAGGGTGACCACAGTCCCTGCACCAGCAGTGGGGTGCCCACAGCACCCTCACCCAAGGGGTTATTCTACAATTTTTAAAACTGAATAACCAAAATAAACCAAAATAAAGGATCCCCTGGGGAGTGGGGAGAACGGGGTCAGGATGTCCCATTTCCAGTGCACCACTTCTTCGAGGTGAATATTTTCTGGTGGTGCCTTTCCATTCCATCACCTCAGTGTTTTTCCAATGGCAAAATGAGATTTATGGGCTTGTCCCAGCTTCCTGACAGCCCCAAATTCAGAGCCCTCAGCACCAGGTCTGATTTGTGGCTCTGGTTTGTCCTTTGAAAGGTTCACCCTGGGGATGCTGAAACAAAACTGCTGCTGCAAGGGCAAGAGGAACACTTCCTACCCACCATCCCACCACCACCACTCCCAAAACCACATCAGCACCACAACATTTGCTCCATCAGAGGCAGATCTGATGTCAGATTAAATGGTCCCAAAGCACCAGTGGGCAGGGATGCCACAGCCTTGCTTGTCCCTACATCAGCACCAACCCTTTCAGGACAAAGGGAGCCATAAAGACATCTCCAGATTTACACGGGCCCAGGCAGTGCTCTGCTATTTTTCTCTCCCCCCTGGCTGTTAAAATGTTTCCTCCCATCGTCCCTGCATGAGGAAAGCATTTTATTGTTCCTTTTCACCCCCCTGCTTTCAGAGACCCCCCCAGCTCAGAGCTGCTTCCAGCCCCCCATGGCCAGAAGCTGCTTTCCAGGACACTGCACCCGAGTGAAAAGCAGTGGCAGCTCCTGGGCATGAGTGTCCCCAAAAGCCCTCACCCTCCTCCCTCCCACCCCACCCCAAGCTTCCCAAGCAGAAGCCAACAGCCACATCCATGCCAGCTCCTTGGCCACTGAGCTGGGGAGCATGGGGACCTCCCCAGTGGGGGTGGGAAGAGTTTGGGGATGCCCAGAAACCTCTGGAGATCTCTCAAGCTGCCCCCATCCTTCTGGGTTGTCCCAGGAACTTCTGAACTTCTGGAGACCCCCAAACTGGTCCCACACCTCCCTTGAGGGTCCCCTGGTACCTCTGGAGACCCCCAGACTGATCCCATAACCCCCTGGTTGTCACCTGATTTGTCTCCCTGGTCCCCTGTGCCTCTTGCTGTGCCCTGTGTCACTCGGTGTCCCATGAGTACACAGTGGGATGCACGAGCACATGGAGCCACAGCTGGAGGGAGGGTTTGGAGTCTGCCCAGAGCAGCAGTCTCGCCACCAGTAACACCCAGTTAGTGCTGGGGTGGTGGGGAAGGGCTGAGCTGGGAGGAGGGGATGGATGGAGGGATCAGAGGTGACACCAGGACTCCTCACCCTTTCCGAATGACGACGATGATGGCTCCCAGGAGGATGATCAGGACAATGAGCCCTCCAGCACAGATCCCCAGGATCAGGCCCATCTCCTCTGAGTGCTGTGACACCTCCAGGGGACGTTTGCTCTCTTTGCAGGCAGCTGCCAGGGGGACAAGGACAAGCAGGAGGGAATCAGCGTTCAGCTCCAGGGGGTTTGGCAACACCAGATACGAAACATTTTGTCCCCTGGGATGCACATTGCTCCTCGAACACACTTGGTTCCACTGAGATGCCATGGGGCTCTGCTGTGCCACACTGTGACCCTGGGCAAGTCCCTCTCCTGGTGGCACCAAGAGGAAAAACTCGACCATGAGGCAAAAACCCAGACAGCAAAGTCCTCTCACCTTTGCGGGCGATCCGGACGCAGTTCAGCCGCGTTTCCTACGGAGGAAAAAGAGGAATCAGTGTGGGGTGAGCACCCCAGGGCTCTGCTCATCACTCCTTGAAAGGCTGAGGGGACCCAAGGCTGGTCCATTGGTGCTTTGACAACCAAACTGAGGGAGCTTGTAGGTGATTTGTGCTGCAGGACCCACTGCTGAGCCAAGGGAGCTCCTGGGGATATGCACACCAAGGGATGCTGCTGATTGAAGTGCCCCCAAAACCAGCCAAGACCATTGCTCCTGGCACAGAGGGGATGGCAAAGCTCAGGAGCATCAAAGGAGAGACCCAGCAGACCCATCAAGCTGCAGGTCACCAGCACATCACTGGCTGTGGCTAAAACATTCCCAGGACATCCTTCAGAGCTTCATGGAGTTTGTGGGGTTTTTTTCCCACCAATCAAAATTTTCCAGTCCCTCTGTGCCTGCTGCCAAGGTTGCTGTGAGGGCTTTCAGCTCAGTTCGTTGTTTTTTTTTCCATTTGCATCTTAAGGGATGAGTTCAGCTAAAATATTCCATCTTCCCATGGATCCAATTTCTGTTGCAAAATAAAAAGCACCAGTTTTGGCAGGACTGCCTTCTTCCTTGAGCATTCTCCAGCCCCTCAGGACACCAGTGCTGGCAACACTGTTCCATCCACCCTTGGATCAAGACCTGTCCTCGCAACATTCCTGGGGCAGGACTGGCTCCAGCACCATTTCCCTCATGGTCACCAGCTCTTGCTTGTCCTGCTTCCTGCTCCATCTGGCACAAAACCCACAAAAAAACAAACCCCAAGCTGGGATCCAGTTTTTTCCACAACATGTGACAGGCAGGATAACTCCGGTGCCTCCCAGCAGGGAAGCTATAAACCAGGTTCAGCCACCAGTTATTATCCAGCAAGGCAAGGCAAGCCAGAGCAGAGTTCCTCCCCATCCATAATTACAACCCAGCGAGGTGTGAACAATCCTGGAGTGGAGGAAAGGCTCCAAAACCCAACACCTTCCTGGCAAGATGGAGCCGTGCAGGGTGAGGAGGATGCTGCCCTGGGCCTGCTGCATCTCTTCCACAGCTCGTCCAATCCTGGGTGGGATGGAGCAGGTGAAGCCATGAAGGGTCCTGGTCCCACTTGGAGGAAATCAGCCCAAGGATGCTGGGGCTGCTGGTGGAGTGGGGATGTGACAGCTTTGCTGGGAGAACAGGCAGGAGAAGGCAGCCCAGGAACTCGGAAGCTTCCCAGGATCTCTCTGGAGCAGCCGCTGTCTCAGCTCCTGATGCCCAAAGGGTCCTTTTCCACCCCAGGATTAGCCCTGGGAAGGTGGTTTCCCCCATGCTGGTGCTGGTTGGGGTCCTGGCTGGCACCACATTGGGTGGTGGAGGTTGGAAGCCATCAGCCCCAGCACTTGAACCAGGAGGGGGACAGGCACAGCCCTGGGAGGAAGGAGGGGGACACCCATCCATGATCCCAGTGTCCCATAGGGTGGCCCAGAGGATCTGCTCCCCATAAGCAGGACACTGAGGGTTATCTCCCAAGGAGGTTTAAAACAAGTCACACTTTTTTCTAACCCCCTAAGCAGGCCCCTGAGCACCTTACCAGATGGAATGGGGTCCCCCAGCTACTCACCCCTTTGAGGTTGCTCATGGCTTGGAAGTAGATGAGATACGCTTTCTTGGGCTCCAGTGGTGGGTTCCAGTAACCACTGTAGGTCTGGTTGTCCCCCACGGTGAAGGGTTTGGCTTCAGTGAGGCTGCTGGCAGGCAACTCTGCCCCAAAATAGTGAACAGAGCCCCGGGACACAGCATCATCAAAGGTGAGTGGCACCGGGAAGCACTCCTGCCCCCCCAGCTCCCGCTTCAGCTTCTTGGGCCGCTCTTCTTCTACGATGACCTGGTAGGTGCTGGTGAGGATGAGATGTGTGTTAGCTCCAGGAAATGGTCCTGCCCTCTCCTTATTGCCCAGTCCTGCCACCCACCCCTGCTCGTGGGGGGTTTCACCCCAACCTACCTGATGGGAGCCCCTCTGCCCTGCGCTGGCCGCAGCAGCACGGTGATGGTGCTCTCTGACTCGCCCAGTGGGGATGGCATGTCCCCATAGTCAAAGGTGGGAGCTGCAAAGGGGACAGGGGAGAGTGGGTGATCGAGTCCTAGTCCCCAGGGATGTGTTCAGAATTGGCTATCCCCTCAGGGGGGAAACTGAGGCATGAGCAGCCCCGCCTACAGCATCTTTGACTGGTGTGATGTGGATTATTGGAAAGAAAGAAGAATCCTTCAGGTCCCAAATGTCCCACCCCAGAGTAGAAGCACACCCAAGCCAGCTCAGCAGCACCCCCAGACCAAGCTGGGGTCCCCCCCCCATGCCCAGCACAGCCTCATGGTCCCCAAGCCACCAGAAGCAGCTGCTGGGGTCCAGGGTCCCCCTGAGCACTCATCTCAGCCTCTTTGCCGTGGTTAACAGCGATGCCGCAGACACGAGCAGAGAGCCCCAAAGTCCTGGGAGGTTAATTAACAAGCCCAATTAATCACTCGATTGCACGCTGATGGCTCAGACAGCATCAGGCTGACGGGTTTGAGGGCTGCCTGGGGGGCACAGGGCACAGCTACCACCACTTATAACAGTCACCAAAATCCACAGGAGCGGCGGGGAGGCTCTGGCACTGCCGGCACACAGACACGGGGAGGAGAAGCCCCACGCCTGGAGAACCTACCTGAGATGTTGGTGGTGATCTCGGTGAGTGCTGTCTGGCCAAAGCCCTTGCCAGTGCGGGCTCGGACTGAGAAGAGGTAGGTGGTGCCAGGGTGGAGGTTGGAGAAGACGTGGTAGGTCTCGTTGCGGAGTTTGGAGACGGTGCGGCGCGGGCCCGGCACGTTGACTGCTGGGTCAGAGGACTCGATGCTCTGGTAGCTGATCTGCAGGGACAGGGCAGAGAAGCACTGGGGTTGGCAAAGGGAGAGAGAACCCAGATCTCGGCAGAGAAATGGTTAAGATTCAGAGGAGGGGATGGGCTTAGGGGCAGCCTGGAAGGTGGGAGCTTTTTGGGGTGGATCAGAATCAGCCAGGATGGAAAGGAACTCTGAGTCCTGGATCCACTCCCCCCTGTTCCCAGCCCATGGCACTGATGCCACATTCAGCCTCTCCTTAAAAAACTCCAGGGATGGAGAATCCACCCCTTCCCTGGGCAGCCCATTCCAATGGCTGAGCACCCTCTCTGGAAAGAATTCCTTCCTAATATCCAACCTAAATCTGACACAGCTTCAGCCCATGGCCTCTTGTCTTACTGAGAGCTGCCTGAGAGAGGAGCCCGACCCCCCCTGGCTCCAACCTCCTTTCAGGGAGTTGTAGAGAGTGATGAGGTCTCCCCTGAGCCTCCTCTTCTCCAAACTAATCAGGAGCAGGGCTGACTGGAAAAGCTGTTGCTGGATGGCATCAGTGACCCCAAATCAGAACCCCCAGCAGGGACAGACCCTGCTCCAGGCAGATGAACGTGGGCTGGGGCTGTGCTCCAGACAAAGGACTCAGAAAAGTAGCAACACCCTGGCTGAGTCCCCGTGACCCACAGCAGTGCCTACCCCAGGTCCCCATTCCCTCCAGGACCCCCGTGGGTGCTGCAGCCACCCAGGACGTACCTCGTACTGCGTGATGAGCCCATTGGGCTCCACTGGTTCCTCCCACTTCAGGAATATCATGTCCTCCAGTGGGGTGAAGGTGAGGGACTCGGAGGCAATGCCACCAGGCACTGGGGAGGGAAAAAGGAGATGTGCTCAGATGTGGCAAGAAACCCCAGGGGGAGGAGAAACCCTCTGGGAAATTGGTCCTGGAGGCTGCAGCAGCTCTGCCCCACCACAAAGCCACCTCTGTCCCCTCTGCCCTGGGCATCTGGCACCAGACATAGGTTGGTGGCTCCCCAGGGAGATGCTCCTCAAAGTGCTGCTGCTCCCTAGGAAGATGCAGCTCCTGCCACGCTCCCAGACCCACTGGGGACACTTTGTTGTGGTGGGAAGGTGCCCGTGCCACAACACAAACCCTGCAAGCACCTCTGCTGCCATCACACCCAATCTCTGCCAGCAGGACAGCCAGTCCCTGCGTGTTGTCACCAGCAGAGCTCACCAGGGAGGGGAAAGGAAAAAGAAATTCCCTTTTTTCCTACAACCCAAATCCTTCCGCAGCCACCAGCACCTTCTGGAGATGCTGCTGGTGTTCCCCCAACAAACAAGAACATAGAATGGAATTTTCAGGGTTGGAGGAGACCTTTAGCTCACCAGTGGGAAGGGACCCCTCCCACCAGCTCAGGTTGCTCAGAGCCCCATCCAGCCTGGCCTTAAAAACTCCCAGGGATGGATGGGGCTCCCACCACCTCTCTGGGCAACCTGTGCCAGGGTCTCACCCCCCTCATGGGGAAGAACTTCTTCCCAACTTCCAATCTAAATCTACCTACTTCAAGTTTGACTCCATCCCCCCTAGTCCTGCCACTCCCTGACATCCTCAAGAGTCCATTGCCAGGAGGCAAATCCTCACCTGCCCCACACCTGAGGTTCCCCAACATTCCACATCAGCTCCCACCCACCCAACCACCACCAGCTCAGCAGTCCCAGGATCAACACTGCCTCCTTCCCAAGGATTTCCTGCTCCAAGGGAGCTGGGGAGGAGGCCAGGAGAGGCAATGACCCTCAGTATCCCCCCCACAGTGGGGCTGAGCACCCAAAACCCACCCCCCTTCCCCTGCAGAGTGCCCTCTGCTCTTCCCTCTCTGTTTTTATTTTGGCAGCAGCGTTTGCTCAGATCCAACCACGAGGCAGAGGGATCACCTCCTGTGTGCTCCCCACTGTGCAAACACCATTTCCACTTGATTTACAAGTTAATTCAATCAGAGGCACCGTGTCCTCCACGTATGCACCAGGCACTTATTGAATTTGTAGAGAATTACAGGAACCTTTAGGGCAGGACTGTGCATATCTATAGATATATAATTTTTATACCCATAACCTATGCATTTTAATATACATTTACATAGGTACAGGCAGTGTGTGCTTGTGCATGCAGCAGGATGAGGCCAGCAGAGGGAAAGAACAACCCCCAGGTGTCTGCATACCCCTTCACCATATATATATTAAAATATACATTAGTAGATATATCTCTTCATGCATTTGTATCTATTTAGATCTATTTATCTGCCTGCATAGGGAGAGAACCAGCTCCCTGCACACAAAAACAAGCTGTGATGGTATTTCCACGTGTCCCTGGGATCAAGTCTCATGGTTTCATGCAGACAGAGTCCAAAATCCTCACCTGTGGGTCAAAGACCTTTCCCAGCTCTATATGGGGCCACCTCAACACCAGCTGGGCAACCTCTGGCCCTGTCACCCTCTTCTCTGCCCAGGCACCCAGCAGGACTTTGCCCAGGGTCCACAGGGGGATGCTTTAATGAGTTCTATAGTTTAGCCCAGTTATTAATGCTCCAGAAATGGGATTTCTAACCCCAAAATCAGGATTTTCCCCTCGGGAGGGGTGTGAGCATCTTTGCACCCACCCCCTAGACAGCCAGCACTGCCCCAAAATAAACCCCAGTTAATGGTCTTGTCATTAACAAGCTTTGGCTTAATTGCATGGGTGGCTGCTCACGCCCCAGCACTAGGAGCTGGGACCCTCATCACCTCCCTCCAGCCAGGCAGAAGGTGCTGGGCCAGATCCCTATGGAACATCCACAGTATCCATGGGCAGCTATCCAGGAATCCCCGGGACAATGCAGCTCCTGAGCAGACTCACCATCCTCATCCGTCTGGAAGACCAGCTCCTTGCCTTCCTTCCGCCCCTCGGGGTTGGAGAGGATGAGCTTGACGTGGATGTTCTTGTAGGGCAGGAGGTTTTTGATGGTGTAGTGGTTGGTGTTCCTCTCCATCTTGACGCACTCCCGGAAGGTCTGGTTGTGCCCGATGCCCACGAGGTAGCGGTAGCAGAGAGAGACAGTGTAGGTGTGACAGCGGGTCAGGTTGTAGCCCAGTGGCTCCCACTGCAAGGTCAGCTGCCTGGACTGGATTTCTGAGAAAGCCAAACCCTTGGGGGCCCGCATGGGCTCTGGGGGGAGAAGAGAGATGGGGAGGGATGAGTGACAGAGTAAAATATCTCGTGGTTTATGTGGTCTGGACCTCCAGAGGAAGCCACAAAAATGATCCAAGGGCTGGAGCAGCTCTGGAGCCAGGCTGGGAGAGTTGGGGGTGGTCAGCCTGGAGAAGAGAAGGTTCTGGGGAGACCTTAGAGCACCTTCCAGTGCCTGAAGGGGCTCCAGGAAAGCTGGGGAGGGACTTTGGGCACAGGTATGGAGCGAGGGGACGAGGGTTTTAAAGTGGAAGGGGGGAGATGGAGGCTTTGCCCTGGGACCCACCTGCACACTTGGTGCGACTGATGAGGGGTGGTCCTGGTTTGCCAGTGCCCCCCTCCCCGGGGCGGGTGAGCAGGACACTGATCTCATACTCTGTGTCTGGATCCAAGTGCCAGAGTTTGTAGGTCTGCATGTTGACTGCGTGGACCTCTGACCAGGGCCCCGAGGTCATGCGGTACTCGATCTCTTTGCGCACGATGGGGCCGTCCCCAGTGATGGAGTTGGTGTTGAGTTGGATGATGAGGTAGGTGGAGCCAGCCCGGAGCAGCTTGGGGGGTGCAATGGGTGTGGGGGGATCTGGAAGAGAGCAGAGAAGGGGCAAGTGGAGCATCCCCCTCCAGAAACAGCTTTGCAGCATCCCCAGCCCACATCCCACTCTATTTAATAATTACAGTCAAGACATTCACAGCATCTCTTCTCAAACACACCCCTCACCTGAGGGATGCAGGACACAGGACAGACTGGGATCCCCCCCCTCCCTCCCAAAGCACTTCGGGATTGACACCAAAGTATGGGAAGGCACTCCCAGCCTTTGAACTCCATCAGTCCAACAGCTGATCAAACCTTAATTATCTTTATAAGGTACACTGGCAGCACGGTGCTGCACTGCTTCACCCTCATTAATTAATTCCCACCTCCTGCAACCAAAAATAAATGATCTGAAGCCAGCATGAAAGGGAGTTCCCTGGTTTTATGTTGAACCCTCTGTGTGTAGCAACTCATTCCCAGTGAGAAACTGCAACTCCACCACCCCCAGCATCCCACCACCCCCAGCATCCCACCAGCCCCAGCATCCCACCAGCCCCAGCATCCCACCTTCCTCCTCCTCTACAAAGAGCAGAGCAGAAAGAGCCCATCCAGAACCCAGGAAACCCAGTGGGCAACAGCCACTCACCTTTGACAATGAGCTCAGCAAAGTTGGAGACACCTGAGCCCCGTGAGGACTGAGTGACACAGCGGTACAGGTCCTGCTCCTCCTTGGACACCTCATCCAGCTGGAAGGTGGCCAGGAAGCGTCGGTGGCTGATGTGCTTCACAGAGGCAGCAGGGATCATCTCACCACTCAGCCTCTGCCCCACAGGAAGAGACAAGATGTCACCAGGAGGCCCAGCCCTGACATCCAGAGCCACCAAACACGTCCCCAAATGACGTCTGCCTCAAACAAGGGGGGGTGGTTGCCCTTGTCCCCACTGCCCAGCAGTGTCACCTCCCCAAGGGGAGGCTCAGGGGTGTCACCTCCCCAGGAGGAGGCTCAGGGGTGTCACCTCCCCAAGAGGAGGCCTGGGGGTGTTGCAGAAGCAATGCAGGGGGTTGAAGGTGGAGGTGTTGGTGTCACTCCTGCAGCTGCTCACCTGCATCAGGAAGTGCTCAGCCTCAGCTGCCTTGCCAGCAGCCACACACTGGAAGGTGGCATTCTGCCCTGCATTCACCTCCACGTCACCCAGGCGGGAGAAATGAGGGGCTTTTGCTGCCAGGGGACACAAGCAAGAGGTGACAAAGAAGCTGATCTTCACAGGGACCCGCTGTGGCATTGCTGAAAAAATCCCACCACAGCCTAAAATCCCACAAACCCATCCGGGATGCCAGGGCTGGAGCTGAGCTCCAGATGGGCACAGTCCCCATCCTGGATAAAGGCATTTCTTCCAAACCCCATGAAATCAGCCAGAGTCCCAGGGTGGGATGCAGCCCTCCCCCTCTAGCACCCCACAGTCCAGGCTACAGGGTTGACAGGGGGGGACTGATCTCCTACCCCTTCCCTAAGCCTGGAACAAAGAGGAGATGGGACACGTTGGGATTTCAAACACATCGGGACAGTTTGGGATTTCAGGTCCCCACCAGTCTTCACTTCTCTGAAGTTCTGTGAACCCAAGGTGGGTTTGGAACTGGTAGAGAGATGAGAATGGAAAAAGGAGCTCCAGAAGGACCCAGGAGATGGAGCTCCACCAGCACACCCAGGTACCACCATGCTGCGCTCCATCAGCTTCCCCCAAAGGACCATCCCAATAGGCACCATCTCAACCCCCTGCCCAGCCCAGCCCAACTCAGCACCCCCTCACCCCCCCTGGGGTCCCATCCTGACACTCACAGCAGGGGTAGTTCAGGAGCAAAATGTCATCCAAGCCCAGGTAGCCCCGGCGCTCGCTGGAGATCACTGCCTCGAAGAGGACCTGTGACACCAGAGAGGGGTCACCCGTGGCTTGGGGCAATGCCATGGGGGGGTAGGACATGCCAAGGGTGGGGCTGGGCCATGCAAAGCAGAGGGGGTTCTGTCCAGGCCACACAAAGGGGGAGTTTGGGGCCATAGAAAGGGAGGTGGGTGTCCCAGCCATGCAAAGAGGGGTGAGGTCTGGGCCATGCAGAGGAGGGATTGGGGGTGCAAAGGGGAGGCTTGGGGGGTCCAGGTGATGCAGAGGCCGGGGTGGGGGTGTCCCAGCCATGAAAAGGAAGAGGGGAGGGGTCCAGGTTGTGCAACGTGAGGTTCTGAGCCAGACACAGCTGGGAGAGGTTTGGGGCCACGCGAGGGGGGATCCGGCTGATGGAAAGGGAAGAGGGGGTCCAGGCCACGCCAGGGGCAGCCTGGGGCACACAAAGGGGGGGTTCTGCTGGGGCTCACCTGGTACTCACTGGGCCAGAACAAGCTGACTGCCAGCTCTGCCTGGTGCCACTGGCGGCCGTGGGAGCCCGAGGCGTTCCAGACGGCGCTGCCCGAGGGAGCCCCCGGCACCCGCACGTAGGCACGGAGAGTGCCAGGGCTGTGCCCATCCCTGCTGTACATGAAGTAACTGAACTGCAGGCAGTGGGTGTCATTCTCACTCAGAGCCTGGAAGAGCAGGTGAGCTTTCTGTCCCGGGGAGTGCTGGGAGGAGTTGACCATCAGGTAGGAGCCTGGAGTGAAGGAGAAGAGGGGAGAGCATGGAGGAACTGCCCTCCCAGACTGGTTTGGGTGGGAAAGGTCCTTAAACATCACCCAGTGCCCCCTCTGCCATGGGCAGGGACACCTCCCCCAGCCCAGGGTGCTCCAAGCCCCATCCAGCCTTCAACACTGCCAGGGATGGGGCAGCCACAGCTTCTGGGGGCAACCTGGGGCTCAGCACCCTCACCCCAAAGAATTCCTTGCTCACGTCCAACCTCAATCTCCCCTCTGTCACTTTAAAGCCATCACCCCTTGTACCATTACCCCAGGACCTTGTCAGAAGCCCCTCCCCAGCTTTCTTGCAGGCAGGGGATGGAGAGGATGGAGTGTGTGGGATTGCAAAGATGCCCACGACCCAGCAGTGATGCTCAGATCCCACTGGGTATGCACTAAACAGTGAAACATCAACCTGATAAGAAGGCATCAAATTCCCCAATTTAAATATTAGGTGGCTGAGACACTTCCCAGTGATTTAATCAGCAAAAGTTCACTGTGAACTATCTAAAACTAGAGAAACCCAGTGGCTTTTCAGCTTGAAGGCTCTGGAGGCTATCTCCTGCAGTGCTGAGCTGAACACATTTCACCTTACAGCTTTGCAGTGAAATTCAAACACTTATTAAATGCTGGGAATGGGATAGGATCTGACCTACTGAATGGCTCAAAAGTTTGCAAGCCAAGTATTCACTCAAAATGAAGTTACCAGCTCTCCTGTCACGTGCCAGGTCCCACAGACTCCTGGCTTTTTCAAAACCTGGATGCAGCAGTAAAAGATGTGAATGAAAGCAGCCCGTGGGGACAGGCAGGATGGGAACAAGGGACCCGGGATGGAGTCAGTGTCAGATTCCTGTCTGGGCAGCAGCAGGACACTGAAACCTGGCTGCTGGCTGAGGAGGGAATGATCAGACCTCCTGCCTCCAGGATAAGCAGGACACTGGGATCAGTGACAGCTCCAATGCCTCCCAAGCCTCCCCACCTGCTTCCTCTGAATGCTCACAGCTCCAGCTGCCTCCATGCTCCCCTTCCAGCCACCTCATTCCTATTCCCATCACCTCCTATCATTTACCATGCAGTTGTCACTGAGTTTAAACCCTGCTCAGCAGGTGCTTCCATGGGGAGAACGTGGTCCTCAGCTTAATGAGCAGCAGCAAAGCTCCCCCAGGATGCTGGAACCAGGGACCCAGGGATGCTGGAACCAGGGACCCTGGGATGCTGGAATCAGGGATCCCTGGGATGCTGGAATCAGGGTCCTTTCCTGCCCTGCATTCCCCATCCCCAGGAGTCTCCCAGAGCCATCCAGCACACCCAAGGTGCTGGGACAGGGGATGGATGTGAGGCTGCCCCACCAAACCCTCCCCCCTGGCCAAAGGCAAGGGGATTATCAATATCCCTTCCATTTTAATAACAACAGAATCTGTAAGTAACAAGGCTGGGCCATTTATTCAAGTCTCCCCTTGTTTTCCTGACAGCAGCATTTAATTATTAATAGCTTTCACCACCAGTTAATTTCAATGAATTCACACACTTCCCTCCTGTTGACTCCCAGCAAGTGGCACCAAGAAATCCCTAATGAAGGAAGGGCTGGGGGATGTGGTTTGTGGGGTACAGCCACACACACCCCCAGAATTTGGGAACTGCACCTGGGGGACCCCAACACACCCAGAGGGTCACAGCATCTCCTGGGAAGACACGGTGCTGGGTACCTCAGGGCATCCCTTGGGGCTGGGCTGGAGAAAAAAGAAAAATCACCAAAAAGCAAAAATTTTCCCTGATCTGCAGAGCCACTCAGAGCTCCCAGGCAGACATGTAGGGTGAAATAAAACAATTTATTTTCTCAGCATCAAGCACAGCCACATTTCAGTGACAAAAGGAAAGGCACTGTGTCCATATTCCTTTATTATTATTATTATTATTATTATTATTATTATTATTATTATTATTAGTCCTCTCTCATTTCCCCCAGCAAAATTATTTCTGCCCTAACAAGACCTGCTCCATTTGGTCCAGGCCAGAGCAGCACAGGGAGCAAACACCATCCCACCCCGTGCCAGGGGACATTTCCCAAAAGCCACCTCCACCCACTCCATCTGCCAGGCTCTCCTCCCAAGCACAGACCCTCAACCCTCCCTCCCCTTTAAAAACAAAAAGCCAGAGGAGCAAACAAAAGAGACCAAGACTAAAATTAAACCACTGACAAGTTATTTTTAGAAGAATGCCCACTAAGGGCATCCAGGACCAGACACAAGCAGGTGACAATCTGCCCATGCATTTCCTTCCCGGTGTTGCTGCACTGGAAGAACCAAACTCCCACCTCCTGATTTTGTGCTAATTATATCCTCCTCCTCCCCCTTAAAGGATTGGTCCCAGTTTCAGCTTCAAGCCCAGTATATGGGTTGGGGATTTTTAATGCAGGAGAAGCAGAGATCCTTGTCCCCACACTGGGATGCAGCATCCTGCCCCAGAGCATCCCCCAGCACAACGTCCTGGTGCCAGCAGAGAGGTGGCCAGGGGTGACAAAATCCCTCAGCAGCCCCCGGGTTGCTTTTTGCTGGAGTTATTTTTGGTTTCCAGTGATTCTTTGTTTGTTTGTTTCTTTAATGCACCTCAATAAAATGGCAGCACAGCCCTGTCTGGGTGCTCCCACCAGTGCACAGGGTGACAAGAAAGGCAAAGGGGGAAAGGCAAAGGGGGAAAGGCAAAGGGGGAAAGGCAAAGGGGGAAAGGCAAAGGGGGAAAGGCAAAGGGGGGAAGGCAAAGGGGGGAAGGCAAAGGGGGGAAGGCAAAGGGGGGAAGGCAAAGGGGGGAAGGCAAAGGGGGGAAGGCAAAGGGGGGAAGGCAAAGGGGGGAAGGCAAAGGGGGGAAGGCAAAGGGGGGAAGGCAAAGGGGGGAAGGCAAAGGGGGGAAGGCAAAGGGGGGAAGGCAAAGGGGGGAAGGCAAAGGGGGGAAGGCAAAGGGGGGAAGGCAAAGGGGGAAAGGCAAAGGGGGAAAGGCAAAGGGGGAAAGGCAAAGGGGGAAAGGCAAAGGGGGAAAGGCAAAGGGGGAAAGGCAAAGGGGGAAAGGCAAAGGGGGAAAGGCAAAGGGAGAAAGGCAAAGGGGGAAAGGCAAAGGGGGAAAGGCAAAGGGGGAAAGGCAAAGGGGGAAAGGCAAAGGGGGAAAGGCAAAGGGGGAAAGGCAAAGGGGGAAAGGCAAAGGGGGAAAGGAAACAGGAAAGGAAACAGGAAAGGAAACAGGAAAGGAAACAGGAAAGGAAACAGGAAAGGAAACAGGAAAGGAAACAGGAAAGGAAACAGGAAAGGAAACAGGAAAGGAAACAGGAAAGGAAACAGGAAAGGAAACAGGAAAATAATCATGACTGCAATGTGGGAGAGCCCCATCTGTGGGAGAGAAGCAGCCATGGTGTTGTCTTTAAGTGAAAGAGGGAGACAGTCAAAGTGGGATGAGATGGGGGGGGAACCCACACACAGCAAACAAGAAAGGCAAAAGCAGGAGGCAGCAGAGGTAGAGGTGGGTGGCCAGCAGCCAGCACCCGCTCCAATAAATCCTACACTCCTTGCAGCTGGCTGCTCTCCAATAAAAACTCATTTTAATCTGAGACCACGAGACTCCTTCAGAAAGTGCTCCCCAGAGAGGCCCTGGTGCTGTGAAATACTCTTCATCCACCGAGCTGCTGGGAGGGAACTGGGGCTGCAGGAGCCTCCTGCAATGTTCCGGGGTGAAACGGCCCAAAAACGGGGTCCCTGCACCTGCTGGATGCTCCAAAGCAAAGTGTCTCCCTGCACCTTTGGCCCCATCCCTCCAGGCCCTTGTCCCAAGTCCCTCCCCAGCTTTCCTGGAGCCCCTTCAGGCACTGGAAGGTGCTCTAAGGTCTCCCTGTTGCATTGGATCTCTTCCTTCCTCTTCTCTTCCTCTTCTTTTCCTCTTCCTCTTCTCTTTCCTTTTCCAGGCTGAACACCCCCAACTCTCCCAGCCAGCCTCTGATCCCTCCAACAACAAGTTCAATGTCCTCTTCTCTTGCTACCCCCCCTGGGTATCTTCCCAAGCAGAGAGAGCAGCCCCATCCCCCCCACCCCTTCAGCCCCCAAGCTTTAAACTCAGGCAATTTGCTGCAAATTTTACATTACAGCTGAAAATGAAGCAGAAAACCCAGGTAACCACAGGTTTCAGACCCCTCGTCGTGAGCCAGCTCAATCCCCAGCTCTGCATCCCCTGGAATCATCCATCACTGCCCTGGAACCCCCCTGCAGGACACACACAACTCAGGATAATTCAGTTTAAAGCAATTATTTTGGAAAAACATCAAGGGAGTGGGAAATCTTGACTTTCCACCCCAAAAATACACAGCTGGGGGGGCACAGGGTTAAATCCCCCACGGCAGCAGCACAGGGCTCAGAGGTGCCCAGAGCCACCTCCCACGTCCCTGTTGGGCTGTTGAAAACCCCCCCTCTCTCCAGCAGCAGGGTCCCTGCAGGACCCCAAGTGACACAGGACTCCTCAGGGCCACACAACATTCTGTCCTGAGGACAGACACAGCTCATCACACCCCAGGGGCAGCACAGCAGCCCTGCTGCACTGAGAACAGACACAGCTCATCACACCTTGCAGAAAGCAGAGCAGCTGAGCTGAGGATGGACACAGCTCATCACACCCCAGGGGCAGCACCCCCTGCACACACAACCCCAGAGCGGTTCCAGCTGTGGGGATGGGAGCAGGGGGAGCCCTGGGGTCCATCCTGGGATCCAGGAGGGGGTTCCTGGGGTGTGTGGGGTCTCACCGTGGGGCAGGTCAGCTGTCAGGTGTGGCACCGTGTGACTGCGGAGCAGCTCCCACCCGAAGTCATCGTCCTGGCCCTGGCTGTACTCACACTGCTTCGGGTCCCCCTCCTCCTCAAAAGTGCAGCCACCTGTGGACACAGAGACCCCGTTAGACCCCCCCCTGCCCCAAATCCCTGACAGGATGCTGTGTGACCCCCCCAGAAACACAGACACCTCATCAGACACACACCCCCCTGCCCCAAATCCCTCACAGGCTGCTGTGTGACCCCTCACACACACACACAGACCCCATCAGACCCCCTCTGCCCCAAATCCCTGACAGGATGCTCTGTGCCCCCCCCCAAAACACAGACACCTCATCAGACCCCCCCCTCCCCTGCCCCAAATCCCTGGCAGGATGCTCTGTGACCCCCCCCCACACAGAGACCCCATCACAGACCTCCTGCACCCCCCAGCTGGCACTGGGGGGGATTTATCGAGGGAGGGGGGGAGGACATTGGGGGCAAGTGTTGGGATTTATCCTTTGCAAAAAGCCCACACTGAACCCCCATATCCCACACCCAGCTCCAACCCCATCCTGCACCCAGGTTCCCCTTGCATCCCACACCCAACCCCCCCATCCCACATCCAGCCCCCCACATCCCACACTGAGCCCCCCAGTATCCCCCCATCAGCCCCCCCCCCAGCTCTGGGCCTGGCTTTGCCTCTGGGGCCGCCCAGGGTGGGTTGGTTACCCCCATCCCATTATCCCATTAATCCCAGGATTACCCCTCCCAGGGGCCCCAGAGCCAACTAATGGGAGCCCCTGGGCTGATGAGGTCAAGAAAACCCCTGAGCAAGCAGGAGCAACAAAGGAAATATCCCCTAAAGGGCCAGCATGAAAGCAGAGCCAGGCAGGGGGATTATTCCTTCTGTTATTTTTCCCATTTTATCCCCAAATTACATCAGTAATTCCCCCCACCCCCAGGGATTTGCCAGTTAAGGGCCCCGCTGCTGCTGGGGGGATTGTGCTTCCCCCTGGGGAGGGAAGCTCAGACCCCTCACTTGGGCAAACTCAAAGTCCAAAAACCAGGAAATAAAAAAACTGGGAAATGCAAAAGCCCAGCAAATTATTATCCCAAATTCTTTCAGATGTAAAAACACATTTAGGGCTTCTCCTACAACTTTACACTCATTTTTCAAAAGCACCAAGCACTCCAAAAGCACTCCAGCTCCATCACCATCACCAAGGTTTTTTTTCTTTTCCTCCCAGAACCACAGGAAACTTCTTTAAATAAAAATAAATGCAAATTCTCTCCTACTCCCTGGCCTGGAGGCACCCAGAGCTCACAGATCCCACTAAACCCTCCCTGAAATGCAGGGTCTGGTTGTGCCCCTGCACAGCTCCTGTGCTTCTCACCACCAGACACTTTGGATTTTAGAGGGTTTGAAACTTGGCTGCACTTCCTTGTGGGAGAAAAAGCAAAGAATCCATCCAAATTCTCCAGGAAGGAAAGGGAAAGGAAAAAAAAAAAAAAATCACAAGAAACCAAGTGTCAGAAATAAAGTGCCAAGTGATTTCAAGGAAGGGGGAAGGGCAGGGGGAAAGCCCAAGTTTTTCTTTCCACAAGCTGCTGAAATGGGATATTCTGGGAGGGAGAAATTTGCTCCCGGTGTTGGGTTTTTTATTTTTGCTCTGAGGAAGCAGAGTGGAGACAACAGCCCCTGGGGTTGGCCAAACCCCGTTTCCCAAGGAAAAGAGCCCCAGATAAATTACTCCAAGCTGCTAACACCACCAGGGGAGACACAACCCCCTCCTCCAGGGCTGTGTCTTCACCGCCCACATCCCATCAGTCCCGTGCCTCAGTTTCCCCACTACCCCACCAGGCCCAGCCTGGTTCCTCAGCCCCCAGGAGCCAACCCCTGGACTCCAGAAGCTTCAGATGCCACCACACTGAGCAGATCCTCTGAGTGTGCTCAGATTGCCCAGGCCAATCCCTCTCCCTCCTGGAACAAGTTTATTGTTCTGCCTTCCCCCCACCCACTGCCCATCCCACTGACAGATCTGTGCTTTGTATCTGCAGGGGGAAAAACAAAGAATCCCAGACTGGTTTGGGTTGGAAAGGACTCCAAAGCCCCCCCAGTGCCCCCCCTGCCATGGTCAGGGACACCTCCACCAGCCCAGGGTGCTCCAAGCCCCATCCAACCTTGGACACTGCCAGGGATGGGGCAGCCACAGCTTCTGGAGGCAACCTGGGGCTCAGCACCCTCACCCCAAAGAATTTCTTCCTGATTTTCCAACCTCAATCTCCCCTCTGCCCCTTGTCCCATCACTCCAGGCTCACAGGATGGTTTTAGCACAAATGGTTGATGCCACTGCTGCACGTGGGGAAACTGAGGCACAGGGGCAAAGTCCCCCAAGAGGAGCATCCCAGCAGCATCCCCTGGGGAGGGTGGAAAACCCAGGGAGCTGCTGGGCTTTGCTGGGATGCAGGAGCTGCTCCAGAGGAGGTCAGGGGGATGCTGCCACCTCCCAGAGCCAGGCTGCTATTTAAAAGCCATTTCTATTTCAAGGTGATTTCCTTCACACCTCCCACAGGAAGGTGCCCCGGGAAGGGAAGGCTGGGAGCTGCCTTCCTGCAGGGTGGGGGATAGGGAACAGACACTGCAGCTCACCTAAAATTAGATGTATTTATTAACCAGCAAGATCCTGGACATCCCCAGCACAAGCTCCTGGGTGAGGTTGTTACTGGGTAAGGGATCAGAAATCCCATTTCCATCCCTGGGGGGCTCAGACCCCCCGAGAGGGGATATAATCCAGGGCTCTGGGACTCACCTGGGGGTCCTGCACCCATGCAGACCCCGAATCAAACAGGGCACCCCCTCAGCTCCACACCCAGCACCTCCAGGGTCACCTCCTCTGCTCCCAAACTCTAAATCCCCCCACACAGAGCCCAGGGCACAAACACAGCAGGCACCTGCAAAGGGTTTTGTGTTTGTTTTTTTTTTCATTACACAGAGGAGATGACAAACACCCTCCCTGCTCCCCACTTCTGCAAAATATAAATATTTAAAAAAAAAAAAAATATATATTTCCTGGCCCTGATAAAAGCTGATTAGAAGAATATGGAAAGCAGCTCCATTAAAATTCTCACCAGTAGTTTGTTTTGCTTCTCCAGATCATTTTAAATATTGCATTTAATAGAAAAATAATTTGCTCAGCTGTAAGAAACATCAATTTGCAACTTGAAGCCTTGCATATTAGCCAAAGAAGCTAATGTGTAAACATTAGCAGCTCCAATAATGCGTGGGGTTTTAGCCAGTGCAATTCCAGGGAGAGAGCAGCCAGATATTAAGACAGAGGATTTGCATAATAAGTCACTTATTCCTGATAACCTCGGTGTTAGGAAAGCACAGGACTAGGAGAACAATATCAGTCTACCAGCAACTACAGAAAACATCAATCTCCCATTTTGCTTCTGGCCTGTTAAAGACTCTTTATGTTTTTTTTTTTACCTGCAGATCCCCACGGAGGTGTTAAACGTCCTGCAGCTCAGCTCCAACCCTGGGAGCTCCTGAGGGAGCCTGGGCAGGAGGACTGGGGGAAACTGGGGGAACTGGGAGCTGTGGAGGTGCTAACAGGCAGCCCCAGGCCTGGGGGCAGCAAATCCAAGTGGGAAAATACAGCTGGAAAGGGTTTGCAGTGCCATGGGGTCAGCTTGTGCTTGGGCAAGGACCAGCGTGCATCACCTCGGCATGAAAAGGCATTTAAAAGCAAAATAGAATTTATTCATCTTGCCAGAGTCTTTCCTCAGGGCACATCCAGCTGGGAACTGCAGCTTCCCACCCTTCCCACCCCAAAAGCAGCTCCTGGAGAGGGGAGAAGGGCCCAGGGTGCTGCATCACCCCAACGTGGTGCAGAGATGCTGAGGGGCACGAGCCAGGAGGTTTTGTGCCCACATGGATTTAACATCCCCTCCCGGTCCTCTCTCCTGGTTAAACCTTGACATTCCCAACCAAAAAGCCTGGATCCAGCCAGTGCTGCTCCCAGGGAAAGGATCAGCACCATTCCTCCTCTTTACACTCGGGTTGGGAGAGGTTCTGCAGCACAGAAACCTGAAGGTCCCGGGCAGGAGGCCACTAACCTGATACACAAGTGTTTGAATAATTAACCATCACTTAATTAACACAGCCCGGGCTGCCTCTTTGACTCCCTAAGAAAAACAAAGCAGACCTTTGGAAACCTCCATCCTGTTCTTATTGATTGCTGAGTGTACCACAGGGAGCCACATGGCACCTTGGGGGGGAAAAAAGGTAAAAAAAAAAAATTTAAAAAAAAAATCAATTGGAAAAAAAAGAGAGAAAAAAAAAAAAAAAGCAAAAAAAAAAAAGCAGCTTGTTTCTGGCTCCCTAGCTCCTGTATTCCCATGAGGACCCCACAGCTCCATGGACCCAGACCAGGCCCCCCAGGTGACACTGCTTTGGGGACCCAAGGACAGGGGGATGCTCCCTCTGCAGGGACAGCCCCTGCCCAGGACACAGCAGCCCCACAGCCCTGGGGGCTGACACCAGCTCCAGGGAGCAGAGGAAAGAGCAGTTTTTCCAAACCGACCCCATTTTGCAGGGGATAAAGGTGGGAGAAAGCCTCAAGCTCATCTCCCCCCTGCCCCCAGCACCCCCTCTCACTCTGGGTACCACTTCCCTGCAGGGATGGGCTAAATCCTGCTGGGATGGAGAGCAGGCCAGCACCAGGGGGGATTGAGGAGGCAGCTCCAGAGGGTTATTTGTGGCCTTTCAGAGCTGTTTGCATTGCCAAAGAGCCCTCACGTGGCAACACCAGCCAGCAACCAGGCTGCATGGTCCCCAGCCCCTGGGAAAACAAGAGCAAGAGGAAGAAGAGCAGGGAGGAAGGTCTGGGTAGAGCAGGAGCACGTCCCAGTGCAATGCAAAATCCAGGATGATGGTTTTCCTCCTCCTGCTGCACCAGGAAAAGCAACATGGGGAGGCTGAGAGTGAGGTTTAAAGGTGATGATGTGGGCAAACCCACCCCCACGGGCTGGGGTGCACAGGCTCAGCCAAAGTGGATCAGCAGGAGGATAAAGGCACTGGCAGAAACATCCATTTGGGGAATCAAAAGGAGCCCCGTGCCCAGGGAGTTTGTGTCATGGCTTTGAGGAGCTCTCCCAGTCCCCACACTGGGCTCAGGGGGCTCTCCCAGTCCCCAAGCTGGGCTCAGACAACCACGGTCAGTTCTGCCACGAGCACCCATCCATCCATCCCTCCCTCCATCTCCCCAGGTCAAGGCAAAAACCAGGAGCTCCAAACCCACCCAGGGTCTCCCACCAGCACCCCAGTGCTCCCCAGAACTCCCAGAGGCTCAAACCTCTTTTAACCAGGCTGATCAGGTCCCCTGGGTGCAGGCAGACACTGGGTAGAAAAGCAGCTGCTGCTTCAGGACAGCAAGTTGTAAATCCAGAGGTGCAGGAGCCTGAGGATGCCTCTTCTCACCAGCTTGGTTATTGCTTTTCATTCCTCCCCTCCCTTGCTGGCAGAAGGGGCCCCTTGGTGCCCCCTTTGCCCCCCCCGAGATCTGCTCTCAACACAGAAGACCCCACTCCTCTGTCATCTTAAACTCTCTCTAGAGATCCACCCAGGGTAATTTCTTTTTTTTCTTGCTCCTGCAGACCAGGGTGCAACCACACTGCACTGGAAAGCTCTGGGACTGCACTGGAAAGCTCTGGGACTGCACTGGAAAGCTCTGGGACTGCACTGGAAAGCTCTGGGACTGCACTGGAAAGCTCTGGGACTGCACTAAACAGCAATACCTGAACATTTTGATGGAACTCAAAGAAGAGACCCCCCCCCAGCAGTGCTACAAGTGTGTGCAGCAGCACCTTGCACACCCTCCAGCCCAGCCAGCTCCCAGCTCCCATTCCCAGCTGGCTGCAGGCACCAAGCAGGAGAGCTCATTCTTCCCAGAGGATGGAAGGGCAGGAGATGGTTCTTTGCACCTCTTCAGAGCAGAGCAGCAGGACCCCAGGCAGGTGCCTAAATCAAAAGTTCAACTAATGAAAAAAAGGCATGGCCAGCACAGAGATGCACTGCTTTAGGCTGCTATTGTTACAGCCCAAGGAAAGCAGGGTGATTGCTGGCTGTGGAAAATCAATGGGGCATAATCACTCAGCAGACAGCAGAAAATATGGTGAAAAACAAGCAGAAGTAGGAGAGTCCTTGGGAAAAGACCCAGCTGGGCAGCAACCAAGCCCCCAACACAACCTCATCACTCAGGAGAGACCTGTCCTGGCACTGGGAGGGCTGCAGAAGTCCCCTTCCAAGCTGCTCTTTCCCAAAAAAAAAAAACCACACTGGAAAAAACCCACAGCAGCCCCACAGACCCCTCCAAATCAAGCCAGAAGTGCAGTCTGTCCATCACCCATCCCTCCTCCAGCCTTCCCCTCCATGAACAACCCCCGTGATGCTCCATCCCCTTTGGCCCAGGGGAGGAGCAGCCATGGCCACCATCTCCTGTCAGCCCCAGGTAGCACCCAGAGCAGAGCCCCCCCACCCCAGGGACCTGCTGGGCTGCAGCAAGAACCTCATCCCCTCCCCTGGTGACATCCTCCCCCTGGTGACATCCTCCCCCTGGTGACATCCAGCCACTCCAGCAGCAGCTGATGGCCCAGCTGTAGGGTGAAGCCTGCTGGACCAGAGCTCTCCCCCTCTTGCTCCTCAGCTGGGCTAATTGGGCTAATTAGGCTGCAGGTCCCCCCGGGCAGGAGGCAGCACCCCAGGCTCAAGCACCCAGGGGCTGCTGCCATAGCTGATCCCACACAGGGTCATCTGCAGCCACCCAGGAGTGGCCAGGGGGACAGTGGCCTCGTTAAGACACATCAGTGTCTGAACTCAGTGTCCCCAAGTGCTGCATCCCTGCCTCAGCTCTGCTGAACTTAATGATGCTGAGAAAGGACTGATCCACGTGGGGGGGAACAATCCAGGAGATCAAAGCTGCAGCTACCCCAGGGTGGGTGACTCTACATGATATTTCATGCCAAATTTAAAAAAAAAGTAGTAAATGCCCCCTCAAAAATATTCAGAGTTGCTCTGGCTCTGCAGCCCATTTACACCCCACTCCTGCAGCCAGGGTGCAATGCTCACAGAGGGGTCCTCAGCTGGTGGGGTGCACCCCCCAGCCCTCCTCCTCCAAGATGCTCTTCATCCAGTGAGGAAAAGCAGGTCCCATGTCTCCAGGACCCCCCTGATCCAGAGAAGGTGGGGACAGAGCAGGCTGGCACCCCTCTATCCCCCACCCCAACACCCACCCACATCCATCCTGACCAAGCTCTGCCAGGCAGCAGGAAAAGCTCCAGCATCAGGACTTGGGTAAGTTAAGGCTGCCAACAAGGAGGCTGTCAACTCCAGAGGACAAATTCCTGGGAATCCAGAGCAGAAAGCCTCAGTTTTCCCAGCGTACAAAAAGGAGGGGAGGGTCTCCAGCCTGGAACAGAAGAATAGGATCCAAGGAAAGTGCAAAAGAAATCCCAAGCTGCTGTCATAAAGGAGAAGAGGAGGTTTGGGAATCTTGACATTTAATCACACAGTCACTAAAGGTTCCCAGACATGTCTAATAAGACAATTACAGTGCATGTTAATAATAGATTATTAAAAAGCTTATTTATGGAGGTTTGAGCAGGCAGATGGCAGGGCTGTGTCACTAAGGCTCTCCAGAGCCTGTCCTACCTCTCAGCTCCCAGCACCAAGCAGGGATTGACTCTGCCTGCCCACCCCTTCTGTGCTTAACCCCTGCACGGCTGCCGAAAGCCAAGAGCAAATCCCAGGGGGCTGCACCCCAAAAAAAGCTTATTCCAGGGTGCTCCGGGGTGCTCAGGGCTCTGACAAGAGCACAGATGGGTTGTGCTCCATGGAAAAACTCCATCCCGGGTGCAGTCAGGGGGAAAACCAACATCAACAGGCAGCAGGGAGGCCGTCACTGCCAGGGCAGGGGTCAAAGCCACCAACCAGCATCTGCCTTTGTCTTTCAGGAGGAATCTTTGCTCCCCGGGGGCCCTGATCCTGCTGGCTTTGCTTTGGGAAAGCTCTGGCAGGGAAGCTGGAATGGGGCTGGTTTGTCTTAGTTTGGATAACAAAGGGAAAAATGTGCGGAGCTGGCCAGAAGGTGACTCACCAGCAGCCCTGCTCCCCAGGCCAGGGCAGGTCCAAGCACCAGGAGGAAAAAAAACAGGGAACAGGAGTTTTGGAGCAAGGAGAAGGGGGCAAAAAAGAGGCAAATACAACTGCAAGTCATGGGTGGGAGGAGGAACAGACATTGTCACCCCCCCCATGGAGCTGCAGATCCAGAGCCAGAGGGACAGGAGCATCCAGGAGGGACAGGACCATCCAGGAGCATCACTCACAGGAGCATCCCTAAATTCAGTGAAGATCCACGATGTTCCAAGGCATGGAGAAGGGACACGGGAGGAGCCAAGGGAGCAGGAAACCCACCCGGTGAGTGGGATTTTCTGTAGCATCCCAGCACAGGATCCTGGTGGAGACTGCACTGCCTGGGAGCTCTGGGAAAGGTCATGGCACTCTCAGGAAGAAGCAAGAAAGAAAAAAAAGATTCTCCCCTGGTGCAGGAGAGGGAAAAAAAAAAAATCCAAAAGTGAAATAATCTGGCAAGGAAAATGTAATGTCCTGTATGGTTTGTGTGCTTGGTAAAAGCAGGGTGGGGAGGAAAAAAATTCCCTGGCATGGGTGAGCCCAGAGGCAGCCAAGTGGAAGGAAATAAACACCCAGCAAAGGGCTGGGGAGAGCAGGATCAGGCACCCAGAGAGCACAAAAGAGCCCCCAGGAGGGTCAGACCCACACAGACCCCAACCCCCCACGGATGGGGACGCTGCCCTGACAGCCAGGGGGACGCCAGGAGGATTTGACCCATTTGTCCCATTCCCCCACCCCAATCCCAGCCCTGGGGACGGCGTCTGCTCCACGTTCCCATTCACTTGGCCAAAACAACAAACGCCCACCTCGGGGTCACCCGGGTGTCACCTCCTGCCAGGGCTGTGCAGGAAGGGGAGGGGGTGACAGGACCCTCGGGTGATCCCCGACCAACACCACCAGCACCCACCACCCCCCAACCAACCCAAGTGCCACAGAGATGTCCCCCACCCCAACCCGGGGCTCTCTCCGGTGGCACCAACCTCCCGGCAGGAAGCTCCACAGCCAAATATTTTATTTGTTTAATTGCTGCTAACGAAGCCAGAGCCAAGTGCAAACAGATTGGGTGGCAGGAGTGCCACGTAGTGCACACGCGTGTGTCCCCGGGCACAAAACAGCCTGGGGGGACAGAGGAGGAGTGGGGACAACACAGAGCCTGGGGAACACCTGGAGAGCAAGGAATGGGGGAAGTTTGGGGGTGCACGGGTGCACTAAATGGGAGCAGAGCTGTCTCCTTTTCCTAGCAGGGGAAGGGAAGGAGGGAGCTGAGCATGTCCTGTGGCCCGGCCAGAGGCTCCCAGCAAGGGGAAAGGCTCCGTGGTTTATTCCCAAAAAAAAAAAAAGAAAAAAAAAAGGAGGAAAGGCTGGGCTGACAAACGACCCCGGTGACAACTCTTAGGTCCCTGTCACAGCCAGCAGACACCACACAAGGGACCAGAGGGTTTGGAGGGGCACTCAGCTCCTCACCCAGCTCAGCCCATCCCAGGCACGCCGTGCCTCAGTTTCCCCACTCGTGGGAAGGATCACACTACACCCCTTCCTGGCAAAGGAGGGGAGAGAAAAACCACCCACCTGCCCAACACCCCCAGACACAGGGTGCTGGTTGTCCCCAGCAGTGGCTCTGGGGTCTCTCCAGGGACCCCAAACACATACACAGATGGGCTTAAATATTTCTCACCAGCCCCTGAACCCTCCCAGGAGAAACCAGGGGATGTGTGTGTGTCCCCCCCCGACAGCCAATGTCCCCCCCAGAGCTGGCTGAGCCACACCAGGAGGAGCAAACACCAGAATGAGTGTGAAAAGCAGCTGGTGGGGAGGGGGGACACGGAGCTGGTGGGGAGGGGGGGGACACGGAGCTGGTGGGGAGGGGGACGGGAGACAGAGCTGATGAGGGGACAGAGCTGGAAGCAGAACCCTCGCCCCCAGCCCACCCCCCACCCCCCCGGCTCCACGGCGGAGCTGAAGCTGAGCCCACCCTGCAGCTACCAGGAGAAACGCTGGAGTAAACATGCTCCTGATTTACACCGGGTTCAACCCTACCCTTTGCATTTGTCATCTGGCAGGGACAGAAAGCCAGGGAGAGGAAAGGGTTTGCTAGAGAGCGAGGGGGGGGGTCCCCACAAAGCCCCCCCCATCCCGACTCCACCATCGGGTCCCCGCTGCCCCCAACCCAAAGCCACACAGAGCCCAGGACCCCCCCTCCCAACACGCAGAGGGGGTGCAGAAGCCCCTTCCCCTAAGCAGAGGACTTGGAATTCCTCACCAGCTGCGTGCCTCAGTTTCCCTGCTGCCTCCTTCACCCCGTGCAGCATCTCCCCCCCCAGCCCCAGCCCAGCACACGGCTCTCCCCCCTCCAGCTGCCCCAGCACAAGGCAAAACCATTCCCTCCCCATCCTCCCCCCATTCCAGGACCTCTGCAGAGCTTCCTCTGCTTCAGGCTGTCTCCAGCCACCTCTCCCCCTCCAAACGGGGCCGCCTTGGTTTGTTTTCTGCTGCTTTTGGGTACCACTCTGTTTTGATTTTTGCAGAAAGGCCACTACCCCCCCCTCAAAAAAAAAACCAAAAAAACCAAAAAAAACAGCACAGGGAGAGTTGCTTCATTTTCAAGGCTAAAATAATAAACTACCAGGCAAAAAAAAAAAAAAAACAAAAAACAAAAAACAAAACCATCCAATGCACAAAGCATCACCCGAGAGGCTGCAGCACCAAGGACCGGCACCCTCCTCCCCCGTGCCTCAGTTTCCCCTGCAAAAACCTCTCACGGCCCCAGGCAGCACCTCGGGAGCCCCAAAATCTCCCCATTCCGCAGCACCCAACCCCGCTCCTGTCTGCCGGGGGGGTCGGAGCCCGGCGGGGTGTCCCCTGCACCCCCCTCTCCTCTGCCTTCACCCCTTCCCCAGCCCCCGCCTGCAGGGTCAGGCCCGGGGAGCCGCTGAAGAGCTCGACGGAAGGGGGAAAAGTACGGAAAAAAAAATTAAATAAATGTAAAAAACGATCGTGCTTTAGCAAAACTCAAATTACATCCCCGTGACACCGAGCCAGGGGAAGCTGTAACCGGAGCGGGGCCTCGGCCACCACCTGTTATCCCCGAAGGGTCCCCAAACCCACCCCCCACGCCCCCCCCGAACCCTCCGGGACCCCTCCCCGGGTCACCAATAAACGGCGCGGGTCCCGCCGCCCCCCGCCCGGGGCTGCACAAGGTTCCCCCCGCCCGTCCTCGGCGGAGCCCGGGCTGCTCCATCCCCGGCACCGGGCAGGGCTCCCCCGGGGGGGAACTTTCCCTTCCCGGGGGTGCAGCGGGAGGGGCGGGCGGAGGAGGCGGCCCCGGTACCGGGGAGCGAGCGGACACCACGGAGCTCACCTCCCGCCGTGCAGCCGCGGGGTACGAGGGTGCAACCCATCCCCTCCGCCTGCCAGCGAGCTCCGGGGAGCTGCGGTGTCCCGCACCCGAGGCCCGAAGGCAGCCCCGGCAGCGGGACGGGCGGCAGCACCCGGGGGTCCCGGACCCCACGCTGTGCCCCATCCCCGCCCGGCGTCCTCAAGCTCCGACAGAGCGAGCAGCACACACACACACACACCCCCCCGCACCCATCCCGCACCCAGTGCTCCCGCTCCGTTCTTACCGGCGGGGGTTTCGGTGTCCAGAGCGTAAACCCGAAGGGCGAGGGCGAGCAGCAGCGCCCGGGCGCTTCGCATGGTGCGGCCGGGGCGGGAAAAAGGGGGCGGGGGGGGGGGGGGAGTTGGGGGAGGGAGGGGGGAAGTGGGGGGCGCGGCGGGGCCGGGATGGGGGGGAGGTGGGGGGGGCCAGGGGAGCCGCCGCCGCCTGCGGGCCCCGGGGGTTCGGCCCCGCGGTTCGGCCCCGGGGGTTCGGCCCCGCGGTTTCGGAGGCGGCGGCGCAGCGGGGCACGCGCGCCCGCCCCGCGCCTCAAATACCGGCGGCTCGCTCCGCCGTGACGTCAGCACCGGCAGGGCCCCGCCGCGGCCCCGCGCAGGCAGAGAGCGCCCCCTGCCGGACACCGGCAGCACCCGCAGCACCGGCACCGCCCCCCCCCAATACCCCGTGGGGGGGGCAGGGGAACGGAGCGGGGCGGGGGGGTTATGGAGAGGTGCGGGGCTGTAGGGGGGTGCCGGTAGCACGGGGGGTCCCGTTGCGGATGGGGGGCTGCAGGGGGGTCCCTCCGTGCTACCGACATGAAGTGGGGGGGGGGCTGCAGGAGGGTCCCGTTCCAAAGGGGGGGCTGTAGGGGAGTCCCGTTGCGAAGGGAGGTATTAATGGGGGTGCCGGTAGCACGGGGGGTCCCGTTGCGGATGGGGGGGCTGTAGGGGGGCCCCGTTGCGAAGGGGGGGGGCTGTAGGGGGGTCCCGTTGCGGAGGGGGGGGCTCTATGGGTGTGCCGGTAGCATGGGGGGTCCCGTTGAGAGGGGGGGGGGCTGCAGGGGGGTCCCGTTGCGGAGGGGTGCGCGGCTGCGGAGGGAGGATCCGGTCCCGGCTGCAGGGGGGTCCTCAGCTGTGGGAGGGAGTTGGGGGTCCCTGGTTGCAAGGGGTGCAAAGCTTTAGGGTGTGGGGGGTCCTCGGGTGGGGGGCTCCCGTCAAGGATGACCCTGGGGGTCCTTAGATGGGGAGGGTCTCACCAAGCACGACCCTTGGGGTGCCCAGCAGGAGGGTCCCACAAAGCACCACTCTGGGGGTGCCCAGGTGGGGGGTCCCCACCAAGCACGACCCTGTGGGGGTCCCCAGCTGGGAGGATCCCACCAAGAACGACCCTGGGGTGTCCCCAGGCGGGGGGGGTCCACTGGGAGGCAGCTGGGCAGGGGGGTCCCGGGGTGGGGGGGTTCCTTCACCCTGTGCTGCTCCCGCACCTCACAGAGCTGAGCAAGGGGGTGACACGCGCCTCGGGGGGGGTCTCTGGGGGGGTCTGCAGCCCCCAGCATCGGGGCTGAACTGGGGCACAATCGTGGTCTGGGGATAAAGGTCCTGCTGCTCCTTGGGGACAGGGACCCCTGCCACCCTGGGGGGGCCTTGGACCCCCAGACACCCCCTCTCCATCCTCTGCCGTGTCCTGCTGGGTGTCCCCAAGGGACAGGGACACGATGCTCACCGTGGAACGGTGAGACGGTGACAAGGGACCTCAGTGACACCCAGCACAGCCACCGTCCCCTGGGGCGGGAAGGGGGGAGAGAGACGGGAGAAACCCCCCCCCCCCCAAAAAAAAAAAAAAATGGGTGGAAAAAGGGGGAAATCTCTACCCAGCCCTTGCCCGAGTGGGGCCGTGGGTGCCCAAGGCACTGGCAGCCCCCGCGTGTGCCCCGCGGTGCCAGAGGGGATGAAAGGAGCCTTGTTCCCCACATCCTCTCCGGATGATTCCTGGAGGAAAATGTTTTTCCAGAGGTTCGGGGAGAAGAGGGGGATGGGGGAGTTTTAACAAACATCGGCTTTTCCGGCATGAGCCGTGCTGGGGTTACCCAGCCCCGCGTGGGGTGAAAATTGGGAAGAAGGAAGGGGTGATGGTGGGGGGAATACTGGAGGGGTTTTATGGCAAATTTGGGGGCAGCTCTTGGGGAATATCGGGGGAATTTTTTTTATTTTTTTCCTCCAGTTTTGGGGGTAATCATCGGGGAATATTGAGGGGATTACTAGGATTTTTAATCCCCAAATTTGAATGAATTATTGAGACAATTATTGGGAAATTTTTACCCCAATTTTCAGAGGAATTACTGGGGAATATCGGGGGAATTTCTGGAGGTCTTTTTTACCTCAAATTTTGAGGGAATTTTGGAGGGAGGATATTGGGGAAATTCTTGGCGTTTTTTTACAGCAAGTTTTGGGGGAATTACTGGGGACATCGCACAGCCCTTGGGGTCACTGCACAGCTTGGGGACACCGCACTGGACACGAGGAGTTATAAATGTCCCCATTTCCCCCCCGCGGGTCCCCATCCTGCTCCATCCTCCCCAAACCATGGGGGGGGGGAGGAGAAAACCCCACACCCAACCTCCTTAAGCATTAAGACCCCCGAAAACTGCAACCCCTGATGGGGACACACCCCGAATTCAGGAAGAGAGGAGCTGGAGGAGCCGGGGGCTCCACAAAGGGACTTTGTGCCCCAGGAAGGGCTGGTGCTGGCCACGGGCAGGGCAGCCGGGGTGGCCACCGGCTCCTGGGGGGCTACTGCCTGGGGAAGGGGCTTGGAGGAGCCTCCTGGGCTGGTGGGGCTGGGACTGCAGGGAGAGGGTGCATGGAGGAGATGAGAGGGGATGCATGGAGGGGACAGAGGGAGGGGACACAGGAAAGGGACCCAGGTATATGGAGGGGGATATGGGGATGCCTGGATGCACGGATGGGGATGCATGGATGGGGATGTATGGATGGGGATGCATGGATGGGGATGCAGAGAGGAGATGCAGGAATGCATGGAAGGGATGCAGAGAGGGGCTGTGTGCACGGGGGGAGGGGGCACAAGGAGGGGATGTGTGGATGAGGAGGATGAGGGCATGGAGGGGATGTGTTTATGCCCAGAAGGATGTGCACACACAGGGGGGATGCATCCCCATGGCCAGCAGGTTTGGGGACAAGCAGGAATTGCCCACGGGGCTCTGGGTGAGGATGTTTCCCCCTCCATCATGTCCAGCTCAAATCCCACTGGAGTAACAGGTCTGAAAGGGAGGAAAACGTGGCCAAGGGCTCGTCACTGCCTCCTGGAGAGGAGCTGGGCAGGGTCAGGGGGCATGGGCAGGGTCACAGGGATGGTTTTGGAAGGTGACACAGCACAGCACCCATCCTGCTGGCACCAGACCTGCATGGCACAGCACCCATCCTGCACATCCTGCAGGGAAAAGGGAAGCAGGGAGGAAGGAAGGACCCAGCCTAAAACACGGATGGAGCTGGAGACCATCCGCCAGGGTCAAGCTCCATCCCATCCCCAGGGTGCAAACCCCATCCCAAAACCTTTCCCAAGCACCTCCCTGAGCATGAGCTGAGGGGTCTGGGGGCCAGCGAGCTCTCAGCACGCTGCAGGATGAGCCCACAGCCCTTCCCCTGCCCCATCCCCCTGCTGGAACCATCCCCAAGCACCTTGCAGGAGCAATCGAGTTAAAATGAAGTAATCACTTTTCAAGTATAGTCATTTGCAGGAAAAATACAGACCTTCCCCTGATTGCCACTGGGCTCAGCCCAAACCCTTCTGCCCAATCCCAAGGATAAATGTTTTCAGCAGCAGCACCCTCAAGCACAGCCCTGGCAGCCCCACCACACCTCTTGGTTACCCTGAGGTTGGGGGTAAAAAGCTGGGGTTTGGGGTTTTGGAACCCTTTTTCTTTTTTTTCTTTTCTTTTTTTTTTTTCCCAAGCCCACCTTTTTTTGCTCAGTTATCTCAGCAAAAAGGCAGATGGAGGGAGAGGTCAAGTCCTTACCCCAGCACGCACCACCCTCACCCAAACCTGGATGCACACCTCCACCCCGACCAGGGCTTTCCACACTGAAACCCTTCAATTTTTAATTTCTCTGTAGAATGCTGATTTTTTTCTGTCAGCACAGTAACCCCCTCATTTCTTCCCATCAAACCCCCAGGGCATTGCTCCCAGCAGTGCCCTCCCCACAGAGCTCTTGCAGAGCTACAGGGACACAACCCTCAGAGCCAGCACTAAAATTTAGGCAATTTCACCCCCTACATTTTTATCTTCTGCTTTTATTTCCCCCCCTTTTCACCAATCTCTCTCCCTCTTCCCCCCCATCCCACTTGTTTTATCCCTTCACCTGTTCCACCCCCACCCAGTTTGCCCTCTCTAATAAGTCTCAGCTATTTTCCCCGAATCACCTGCCTTTTCCTAATGCCAAAATGCCTTTTTCTTTCCTAACAGACAAAATAAATTATCTCATCCCTCAGCTCTCCCCCCACCCCTCCAGCCCCGAGCGGTCAGACGGTGCCGTGGCCGGATGTAATGGGGCTATTAGATGAGTTATCCCAGCCTGAAAGGATGAAATAACTTCTGTATCTTCATCCAAATCAACTTCCCCAGTCTTGTCCAACCCAAGGAATGAACAAGTGTTCCTGCAGGAAAAAAAACAGGAAAATGTTAGGAGATGTTATTGGAGATCTGACCCCACACACCTCCCACTCCGTGCTGGGGCTTCTCCGTGGAGAATTGGGAAGCCCAAAGGCAGCACCCAGCACCCAGAGATGAGAGATAAATCCTTACCCTGGTGCTGCTCCAACAGGCTGGGGGGGTTTGAGCTCTCCGGGGCAGAGCAGCCACAGATGCTGAGTTTGAGGAGCAGAGCCGTGCAGAAAACTGGAGGTTTTTTTCAGCCCAGCCACGGATGGTGAGGGGAAATGTTGTTCTCCCTCTCAGAAGGAGCTTTTCAAGCTACCTCTGCATTCCCTCTGAGCTGCACAACATCTCCTCAGATTTGCAGGCAGCATCCCAATTGCTCCTGGGATTCTGAGAAATCCCAAAAATATTCCAGAGCTCCGTGCACCATCCGTCTGTCTGTCTGCTCAGCACCTAACCCAGAGCAGCTGCTGCTGTCCTGGCTGTGTGGATTTGGCCATCCCTGAACATTGCAACTAAATGACCATGATTTAAAAAAAAATTCATAATAATAAGAAGCAAAAAGTAAGAATAAAGGCACTAAACCCAAGCAGATCTATACCCAAACTCTCCGTGCCCCCTCCTCCAGGGTCACCTCCAGGGTTTTGTGTTGCAGGAGGGGGCTGTGGATCTGCTGGAATGTGTTGGGGCTCTGATCACATCCCAAATCACAAAAGCTCTTTATTTGCAGACCTGGGGGTTGGATATTGCTCAGATTTCTCATCATCATCTCCCAGTGCTGAGGGACCGGAGCCTGAGCATGGAGCAGGGCATGAACCCCACCTCCCCACTCCTTTAAAATCCGACTGGAAGGAAAGGAGGGGACAACACTGCACCCAGCATTTATTTAATATTATTTTTAATCCGTTTTTACAGCTCGTTTGGTTTGATTTGATTTGATGTGATGCACGGGGGAAGGGTTAGCTCTCTACCAGCTCTCTACCCTCTTGTTTGTTCTCCTCTGAGCACCAGCAGCTCCAGCTTGGTGGTTTTCCAAACCCCGTCGGAGAAAGGATGCGCTCGGCACTTTCCAACAAAAAGAGATTGTCAGCATTTGAGCCCCACAGGAACAAACAAAACCAATCAGCTTGTGAACCAGCAAACCCCTGAGATGGAGCAGTTCTTTTCCCAGAGAAGTGGGGTCAGGCTCACGGGTTCCTGCAATGCTGGGAATGTTTCAGATCTGCAGCCGATGGGAGCAGAATGGGAACAGAGCTGGGAGGGGAAGGGAAAAGTGAACCCAAAATATGGTTTAAAAGGGGTAAAAGATAAAATATGGTTTAAAAAGGGTAAAAGATGCTGGTTTGGTGCCTTTCTTCACCAGGGAGTGTTTTCAAGCTATTTCAAGAGCTCTCTCCTGCCCACTGCTCTGTCTGAAGTAGGGAAGGCACTGCTTTCACACTATAATATATGAATATATGAAAAAAAAATACAGTTATATATCTACGTTATTACAAATGATGTATAAAAATATATATATAGGTTTTTTCCCCACAGGAATAAATACATAAACCTGCTTGTCCTGCTGCCAGATGCCTGAGCACGTGTTGCATTGCAGGGGGTGTGAGGAGGTGATGTTGAGGTGAGATGGGCAGAGGGGTCACCCAGGGGTGATGCTCTTGGGTTCAACACAGATCTCAAAATCAGCATCTCAGCCCCCCTGGCCATGATCCTGGGGATGGGCTCCCCGAGCTGGAAAGATGCTCACACAGGGGGATTTGTGCACTAATTCTGCCCCCCCCAGGAGTCCAAGGATGTCCCAGCTCCACTGCACAGCCCAAATATGACCAACACAGGAAAAAACATCTCCCACACCTCCTTCTCCTGCCTTATTTACAGCCCAAGAGGAAGCCTCCTTGTTCATCTCCCTGGCAGAGGGCCAGAACTTACCCACTGAACGTTGCATTTCTTCCCGTATATACTTACACATGTTCCTATCTATATTTATATATTTTATCAGACAATGGGGGTAAAAAAAACAGAGGGGAAAGAAGCAGCCATTGGTATGCTTAAAAAAAATAAACCCACTTCGAGCATCCTGTGGTATCTGCCCTGAGCATCAGACACAAGTTTTTAGGTGAAGGATTCAATAAAGTTCAGAGGATTTTCCATCACTGTCTGAGGTGTTAAATGAGAAATTATAGAATTACAGAAAGTGGGTATTTAAGCACAACATCTTTTGTATTTGAAGATTCAGGCACACCTAATAAAAAGGTGATGAATGGCAGAGTGATGGGGATCTACTGGGGCTGCTGAGTTTGGGGTGAATGGGGCTTGAAATGGGAAAATGACAACTGAGCTTCTCCTGAGCTTCATAAAAACCAAGTGGTAGGGATGAGTCCAGCCCTGGGACCTTGCAAGGGACACAAGAGGATAGGACAGTGGCTGTGGTGACCAGGGAAAAAGAGGGAGAAGTGGGATGGTGCATCCCTTCCCCCAGGGGCTGGCTCTAAGCATCCCTTCTTCTGCCTGAAAAAAGAATTCTTTTGCAGATAGTTTTACAAGCCTTGTCCTGTTGGTGCATCCCAGCCCTGAGATCCCAGCCCAGCATCCCAACCCAATCCATCTGGGGGGGAGGTTGGGTCTCCAGGAGGTCCAGCAGTGCTCAGACCACACCTGGCTGCCCTGGGATGGTCACCAAGATGTGGCACCGAGCATCACCCGAAAGAAAAATCCCATTAGAGCAAGATCTCCAGTCTCCACTTGCTTAATTACTCCTAGGAGAAGCAGACACATCTTCAATTTCCCCACCAAAAAGGAAAAAAGGCAATAGATTATTATTCTCTTTAATTAAAAAGCATGTCGATCCTGTAAGCAGTTAATTAATAATTCCACATTAACTTGATTAAGTGCCAGGACAACTCAGCACACAGGAGGCTCCTGGTGAAGCCTTGTAATCCCCCCCTTGTAATCCAGGGGGACAAATCCCCTGTCCCCAGCAGTTTTTGAGGTTTTAAGGATAAAATCCCAGCAAAATGTCACCTTGGGGTCACCCTGGTCTCTCCACCCATTGCCCCCATCACACCCAGCTCCAGGCCAGGGTGTCCCCACATCTGCAAGTCCAAACCCCCCTTCTTGGCAGCATTTTTGCTTTCCAGCCATGAACAAGTAGCACCAAGATTAATCAATGGCTGTGATAAATCAGAGCTCATTAACAAGAACAAGGTTTTAAGGCAGAGGGGAGCAGAGAGCATCATTCCTTCCCTCTGGCCAGAGCACTCATCACTGAGCTGGGTGCTCAGCAACCACCTCCCCTTCCTCTTCTCCCCACCCACTCCAAAACCCTCAGGTCCAAAGTGGATTTTCAGGCATCTCACCAAAAAAAAGAAAAAAAAAAAGAAAAAAAAAATTAAAAAAAAAAAAAGCAATTTCAGGAGATGAAGTAGTCATTAATCACAAGGAAATTGTGCTTGTTACAGGAGAAGCATTAACAAAATAATCATAAAATTGTCTGCCAGCCCTGATTTGCCAATGCTTAAGTTGGGAAGGGGATGGAAAGGCTCCTCGTTAGGGTGCTGTAATTAGTAATTAACCCTTTGCCAGGCACCCGTGGGCACCCGTGTCTCACCAGCACCACCAGCACCCTCCTCCCTGCCCCAAGCCACCCCACCATGGAAAAATTTAAGCACACTGGGAAGCTCCTGCTTTGGAGGCTGTTAAATTCCCATGATTTTCCTCCTGTGATTAGAGTCAAAGGTTGATTTAAAGCAGCCCGGGGGCAGCTGCAGCTTCCTGAAGTTCCTTCCCGGAGGAAAAGATGCTGCTGGGATACAGAGGTGCAGGGATGATCCAAGGGCTTGGAGCAGCTCTGGAGCCAGACTGGGAGAGCTGGGATTGTCCATCCTGGAGAAGAGAAGGATCCAGGGAGACCTTGGAGCACCTTCCAGGTCCTGAAGGGGCTCCAGGAAAGCTGGGGAGGGACTTGGGACAAGGGCCTGGAGGGATGGGATGAGGGGGGATGGATTTAAACTGGAAAAAGTTTAAATTAAAATTAAAAAGATTTGGGGTTGGACATTGGGAGGGAATTGTTTGGGGTGAGGAGCAGCACCTGAGCTCCTTTTGGGTGCCCAGCCTGAGCTGTGAGCCCTGAGGGTGGGGACAGCCCTGGGAGGGACAGATCTGTGGGGTGAGAGTTCCTTCTTACCGGGATATTAAGATGATTTTTTTTATGGGAATAAAATACCAGGTGCTTGAGGACTGGGAGGGGGAGGAAGGGAAAGCAGCTGCATGAGGGGAGGGATGGTGTTAATGGAGGAACCTGCTAATTGCACAGCAAAGAGGAGAGGGACCAGCAGCCTGGGACTGACCAGCATCACCCCCTGGGTGATGTTCAACCTCCCCCAGAAAGGAGAAATTATTTTAAAACTTTGCAGTTTGCTCTGCAGTGACCGAGCAGCCACCGGGCACCTCTGCTTCCCTCCCTCAGGTCTGATCAGCTTTAATCGGAACAATAAACGAGACCTTTCCTTAGAGAGAATTAAACATTAAATTAAATGATATTAGGAATTCTTTTTCCCTTTTTTTTCCCCCCTCCCTGTGTTAAGCACCCATCCTGTGCGCAGCTGTGCAGCTCCCCCTGCCCACAGCAGACACGCGTGGCCCCCACGGCGTTGATAAACCAGAGAAAAGGGGTTTTTATCCCCAAAAACCTCTCAGCATCCCACACCGAGATCCAGGAACCGCTGCCCAGGTCCTCAGGCTGCCCCTGTGCCCTCTGGGCTGGCCTGGCCGGGCCCAGGGAGCTGGCACTGACACCCACACATTTAATAATTTAATTTTTTATTATTTTTTAATAGACATACTTCCCGTAGTTTTGGGATACATCAGCCCTGAAGCCGGACCCCACGCCCGGTAACACCGAGAGGCCCAAACCCCCCCTCACAGCCGCCGCCATCAGGAGGGAACGACCCGGGGGGGCGGTGCTGCCTTCGTCACGCAGCCGAGCGGTGCCGAGAGTCGCCGAACCGGCCCGAGCGTCACCGAGAGTCGCCGAACTGGGCCGAACGTCACCGAGCGGTGCCGAACCGGGCCGAAGGTCACCGATCGGTGCCGAAGGGAGCCGAATGCACCGGGCGGCGGGATGGGTGCTGCGCGGGGTGCGGAACCCCCCCAAAACGCGTTCGCGTTCGGGCACGGCGCGGAGCCCCCCCCGGGGTCTGGTGTATGGGCGGCACGGGGAGCCCCCGGCGGTGGTGCAGTAAGGGGGGAGAAGGGTGCGGGGATAGGGTGCGGGGTGCGGGTTGTTTGGGTGCGATGCAATAGGGTGGTGCGGGAATGGGGGGGCTGGGCTGGGGTGCGTTGAAAGGGGGTGCAGGAGAGGGGTGGGGGGGGAAAATGAAGGTGCAGGAATAAGGGGGTGCAAAAATAGGGCGGGGGCGGTGTGGAGGTGTATGGGAGTAGGGGGTGAAGCTATAGGGGGGGCAAAACTTGGGGTGCAGGAGTGGGCTGGGGGGGCTGGGCTGGGGTGTGCTGAAAGGGGGTGCGGGAGGGAATGGGGCAAATATTGGGGTGCAGGAATGGGGTGAGGGGGCTGGGCTGGGGTGCAGCGAAGGGGGTGCAGGAGTAGGGTGGGGGTAAAAATAGGGGTGCGTTGCAAGGGGTGCAGGAATGGGGTGGGGGTGCATCCAGAGCCCATGGCAGCTCCCCAGGTCTCCTGCCCTCACCCCAGTTCTTGTGCAGGGCCAGACCTGTGGATCCTTTTTGCAGATTTCTGAAAATATCCCCAGTTAGGTTAAAGCAGGGCAGGATGAGCCCCAACCCCCGGGCTGGCTGGAAGTGGGGAAAACTGCAGCTTTTTGTGCAAGCTGCTGATTTATTGAGAGTTGTGAGTGTGGCTTTGCTTGGATGTTGTCAGGCTTTTAGCAGCCACCATCCAAAACCTGTCTGCCTAATGTAAACCTGAGTTTTTAGTGTGGTGTAAACCTGAGCAAGTGGCTCTGAGCCCAAGGGGTTTATTTTAAGTGTCTGAAGTGACACTGGGCACTCTCTTCCCAGCTTAAAACCAAGGTGCAGAAGGTGCCAGCCCAGCCTGTACTGCTGCTTTTTTACTGATGCTTTTTTACTGCTCTTTTACTGAAAAGACTTCTTCTCTTTGTCCCCCTGTTCAGACTGAAGGACCTCGAGGTGGCCAAGCTGGGGGGCTCTGATGTCCATGTCAAGATGTTGGCAGCCCCCATTAATCCTGCTGACATCAACATGATCCAAGGTAACCCACCCAGCTCCCCTGCATCTTCATCCTCCTTGAGGCCCCTCCTGCTGGGATGGTCTCGGAGGCTTTGGGTGGAGGTTTGGGGTCTGATGGGCTCCACCACTCACCTCCAGCTTCCCTGCAGGCACCTATCCCATCCTCTCCCCACTTCCAGCTGTGGGAGGGAATGAAGGTGTCGGGGAGGTGCTGGAGGTTGGGCAGCACGTGGTGGCTCTGAAACCTGGGGACTGGGTCATCCCGGCCAGCACCGGCCTTGGTGAGTGCACCCCCAGTATCCCCAGTATCCCCAGTACCCCCAGCGCCCCCAGCACCCCCAGTAACCCCAGTAACCCCAGTACCCCCAGCACCCCCAGCGCCCCCAGCGCCCCCAGCGCCCCCAGCGCCCCCAGTACCCCCAGTAACCCCAGTAACCCCAGTAACCCCAGTAACCCCAGTACCCCCAGCACCCCCAGCGCCCCCAGCGCCCCCAGCGCCCCCAGTAACCCCAGCACCCCCAGCACCCCCAGCACCCCCAGCACCCCCAGCACCCCCAGCGCCCCCAGCGCCCCCAGCGCCCCCAGTAACCCCAGCACCCCCAGCACCCCCAGCACCCCCAGCACCCCCAGCACCCCCAGCACCCCCAGTACCCCCAGTAACCCCAGCACCCCAGTACACCCAGTACCCAGTACACCCCCACCTCCAAAGGATCTCCCTTCCCAGGGGATTTTAGGGATGCTGAAGCCCCCCAGGAGATGCTGAAGTGTAGATGGAGAGTGAACCCAGGGATGTTCCTCCCCTCCTTTGGGAGAGGCTGGGGGGGTTTTGGGGGGTCCTGGAGCACAGCTGGTCCTCTCCAAAGCTTTGCAGGGTGTGGGTAAAGCCGTGGGCCTCTTCCACTTACAGCAGTTGCATCTAATCAGATATGAGTTCAAATGAAAAAAAAAATAAATAAAAGCTCCATTAGGGAACGTTCCAGGTGAGGGAAGCAGCAGTTGGAACCCACTTAGTGCTGTGTTAGCATCATCATAAATATAATGGGCTGGATTGCCTCAGACAAGAAGCATCAGGAAAGCCACTGGAGCTGCACGAAGGCATCTTCATTTCTTACAGTCTCAGGATTATTCTTTTCTGTCCTGTATTTTTAGTTTTAATGTCGGGTTTGGTTTTTATTTTTCCTTAAAACGAGCTCAGAACCTGATGCCCAGCCCCAAGCAGTGATGTGGATAAGGTGCTGTAGAACTGGTGGTTGGACTCAATGGTCTTGAGGGTCCTTCCCAACCATGATGATTCTGGGGTTCCATGCTGCTGGTCCTCTGCAGATGCAGGAGAGCTCTGGGAGAGGGGACACAAGCAATGCAAAAGCCCAGAGCAGCTTTAGCTATGCCATTGCTTATGTTAAACTTGAGTTTAGAAATAATCTACTTTTCTGTAGCATAGAGCAAAACTTTCACTGCTGTAAATCTGTGCTCTGGAAACAACCACATTTTCTGCCATCTCCTTAGAGCTTTTTTCAGGACCCAGGATGAAGCATTTAACCCAGGCAAGGTCACAGTTATATCTCATTACAGTTTTCTCCTTAATAGTGCTTTGACAGGAAAGCAGGGGAATTTATTTTCTAACAAATGTCTCTTGTGCTTCTCCAAAGTGCCAATGGCCAGAAAAATTGTCAGTTCTGGTTTTAGTGCAATAGCTTGTTCTTTGCCTGTTTCTTCTTAAAAAGCTTTTTAGCTTAATGGAAGGAGGAAAGCTATCCAGTTAAGTTCCAAAAGTGATATTTTTAAACATTGGAAGAAAAAAACCAAACAGTAAATGGGTGACAGGGGGTTAAATTGGATATAAAAATATAGAGGGAGTGAATCTGACTGAATTGGCTTTGGATGTAGGTCTGATCCCTCGTGTGGGGAGTGTTCCCATCAGCTCTGCACACACTCCCTGCACCCGGGCAGCTCCAGCCCCATTATCCCTCTGGGAAATTATTAGATTTTTCTGTTGATATTGATTGCTGAGACTGCTCAGCAGGCAGCAGGGGATCCATCCCTGGCCTCTTGCCATATTTTGGCCGTACCCATATGGGAAAAAAAAAAACCCTCATTCACTCCCCAGGATCTCAGTGGCAGTGCAGCTGCCACCAGCCCTCGGGCTATGGCGTGGCTTGAGCTCTCATCCCCTTTTCCTTGCCTTGCCCCCCTTCCTGCCACCCCGCTGGCACCCCAGGGACCTGGAGGACTCGGGGGGTGTTCCCTGAGGAGATGCTGCTGAAGGTGCCCAGGGACATCCCAGTGCTGTGTGCTGCCACCCTGAGTGTCAACCCCTGCACGGCGTTCCGCATGCTGACCGACTTCGAGAGCCTGGCCCCAGGTAGGGCTCTGCCTGCTGGGAGGAAATCCCAGCTGGGCTTTGCTGCTGGGGTCTGCAGTGAAAAACCTGGGTTTGTCTCTCTCTCTCTCTCCAGGTGACTCCATCATCCAGAACGCAGCCAACAGCGGCGTGGGCCAGGCTGTCATCCAGATTGCCAAAGCCTCTGGCATCAAGACCATCAACGTGGTGAGGGACAGGTAGGTCCCCCTGGGAGAGGAGAAGGTCTCCTGTGGGGGTGGGAGATGCCCTGGGTGTGGGATGGAGTTTGGCAGGATTTTTGGGAGCTGGAGCTGATCATCCTGCCCACCCATCCCAGGACTTTCTCCTGGTTGCTCCTGCAGGCTCTGCCCTGTTGTCCCCCCAGCAGAGTGGAGAAGGTGACACTCTGCTTTCTGGCTCATCGTGTTCATTTATTTTTTTATTCCTCCCTCAGACCTGATCTCCCAAAGCTGGTGGAGAGGCTGATGGCCTTGGGTGCAGACCACGTCATCACAGAGGAGATGCTGAGAAAGCCAGAGATGAAAGATTTATTTAAGGTACCTCAATGCTGATCCCACTGGAGAGCCCATCCAGGGCCATCCCTGCAGCTCAGCACTGCAGAGAGAAGTGCAGGGATGGTGGGAAGGACAAAGCTCTCTCTAGATCAGGATTTAGCCCCAGAACTTGGAAGTCTTTTGCTACAAGAGATCACAGATTTTTAGCTCTTTGACTCTTAGCTGCCCGCAGGTAAATGTTGAGCTTAAGGCAGTTGCTCCCTCAAGAGTCAGGGTCCTCTAAAGGGGCCCTAAAGTTTGGGGACCTTCTCAATAAACTCTTGCAGAGCATCCCAAAGCCTCGGCTTGCCCTGAACTGCGTCGGAGGCAAAAGCACAACGGAGATGCTGAGGCACCTGCAGTAAGTCTGGCTGGGGCTGGCTTGGGCATGGGCTTGGGGACAGCATCAGAGGGACCTTCAGAGGCCCTGGAGAGCAAGAGATGGCTGGAGATGAAATTTTGGAGAGCGAGGTTGAGCGGGGAAGAAGTGACTTCAAGTTAACCCATCAGCACTGCCTGTCCCAAGCTGTGCCAGGGGCTGGAGGCAGCTGAGATGCAGCTCTGAAGGTCCCCCTGGTCCTGGCTGGGTGCAGCTGATGTATTTAGTTGCAAATTCAGCTAATGGGGTGTGGGGGCACGAGGGGAGCTCTGGGAGGTGGGGTCTGAGGGGTGACTTGGTGTCAGAACAGCCCCCCTGGTGCCACGCTGGGGTTGGGTACAGCAGTGGGTTTGGGAGGCAGAAGTTGCAAGGTCAAAGCTGTGTGGTTGGCAGCCACATCCCCAGCTCCCCCCTTCCTTCTGCAGGCCCAAAGGGACCATGGTCACCTATGGGGGGATGGCAAAGCAGCCTGTGATGGTGCCTGTGGTGAGTACTGGGGATGCTCTTGGTTCCCCTTGGGGCATTGTCCCCCGTGCTCCTCTGGGGATGTCCCTGTCCCCAGGGCTTGGCACTCCAAGAGCTTGGCTCTCCCTGCCTGCACCCTGAGAGCCTCCAACCTTCTTTTTATTTAAGCCCTGGGGTCTGTTATGGGATGAGCTGCTCTGCATCCCAGAGCAGTCTCTTGGCTTGATTTATGGAGGATTTGGGCTGCAGGTCCCAAGCATCAAACCCACCCTGACTCCACCCCTTGGAGTCACATCCCCACACCCCACTGTCCCCTGACCCACAAATGGGAGCACAAACAAAGCAGTGAGGAGTCTCATTGCCACCTCCTGCCACATGGGGAGGGGACACAGGGGTCCCAGCACTGCTCCCTCTCCCCACAGAGTGCCTTCATCTTCCGGGACGTGAGGCTCCGGGGGTTCTGGATGACCCAGTGGAGGAAGGACCATGCACAGGGTGAGCCCAGTGGGTGCTGAGGGTTGGCATGGGAGCAGGAGCCAAACCACCCCCATGCTGGTGCTGTCCTCTTTGCTCTTATTTGTGTCATGAGTGCTGAGAGTCCTCAGGGCAGCTGAACTGCAGGTGCTGGGCATGGTGTGGCACCTTGCTCCATCCCAAGTGTCTGAGCTGGGGGCACAGAGCACCCTGGTGTCCCAGGGACCTTGTGTGGCTTCAGGTGGGTGTTTGCCATGGGTGGTGGCCCTGGCATGGCCTGAGAAGTGCAGTGGTGGGAGCTCTCTCCTTGGAGCAGCTCTGGAGCCAGGGGGAGAGAGTTGGGGGTGTTCAGCCTGGAGGAGAGAAAGGAGCAATGGGGAGACCTTAGAGCACCTTCCAGTGCCTGAAGGGGCTCCAGGAAAGCTGAGGAGGGACTTGGGACAAGGGCCTGGAGGGATGGGATGAGGGGGAAGTTTCAAACTGAAAGAGGGAAGATTGAGAGAAGAGATTTTAAGAGGAAATTGGGGTGAGGGTGCTGAGCCCCAGGTGCCCCCAGAAGCTGTGGCTGCCCCATCCCTGGCAGTGTCCAAGGTTGGATGGGGCTTGGAGCACCCTGGGCTGGGGGAGGTGTCCCTGGGCATGGCAGGGGGGGCACTGGGGGGGATTTGGGGTCCCTTGATGCCTGAAACACTCCATGATTCTGTGATTCTTCCCTTGCAGACCCAGCAGGCCTGGCCAGCATGATGGACTCCCTGTGCCAGCTGATCCGCAGAGGGCAGCTCACTGCTCCAGCCTGCACTGAGGTTCCTCTCCAGGATTATCAGGCAGCCCTGGAAGCTGCCATGAAGCCCTTCATCTCCTCCAAGCAGATCCTCCTCCTCTGACCAGCAGCTCCTGGCTGGCAATGGGCTCAGCCCTGAGCTGCTCCACCATGGCCAAGCTCTCCCTCGCTGCTGTTTCTGCAGATGGGAGATGCTTGGGGGGGGGGGGGAAACTCCAGAGTTAATTTTTAATTTTATTTTTGTTTAAAAAAACCTTTGGGTGTCCACTGAAAGGTTTGAAAGCCTCTGCAGGGATGGCAGTGTGTGAAATTGCTTCTGGAGGGAGGCTGCAGTCGTGCTTTAGCTGGGGTGAGTTTGGGTTCAAGGTTTTTGTGTCTGGGGGGAGCTGCACCACCTCCTCCTGCCTGGCTTAGCAGCTCCCAGTGGTGTTCTGCTGCCTGCTGTTCCTCCAGGTGATTTTTGGCTGCTTGTAGGTTGTCTGCAGAGCAGCACAGGGCTGGTCACTGCCCTCCCAGCCAGCACAAACCCCCTGCAGCCTCTGAGCCACCTCCATGTCCCCTCCTCCATGTTCAGCAGCCAAGTGCCACAGGTTTGGGACAGTCCCCACTGTCTTGCACTGCAAAGAATCAAATGTAATTTTTTTTTTCTATTTATTTTTTTTCATTTTTCCCTGCCCAGCCCATGCAGTGCTGGGAGGACAAGGACAGGGGACACCTGTGCAGGCTGGGGGACAAAGGTACAAAGGGATTTTCTAGCCCTTGGCATCACTCCATCTCAAAAATTAGTTTAAACAGCAAAAAACAACAAAAAAAAAGCCAAGTTACCAAGTGCCAGCCAGCACTGCCACACCAGCAGGAGCTGTAAGACACCACAGGTGTCATTGTCCCCTCGGGGACAGCTCTGGGGTGGTGGCATTGGAGGTGGGGACAGGAGGTCCCAGCCTGGGGGCAGAGCAGGGGGTGCTTTCTGCAATACCTGAATGGAATACTTGAATTCAGTTTTGCTGCTGTTCCTGCTGCCACTACTGATTGTGATGAGAACCTCTTGGAAATCAATGTTTAATACACACACACTTATTTTTTTAAGATGTGCCAACAACTCTTCCTGTGCTCACTTGGATCTGGGGGGGTGGGCAGGGGCTGCACTGCATGGGGAGGGGGTAAACCCAACACCCTGGGCTCCCCTGCAGCCTGGCCCTCTCCCTGTCCTCAGTCCTGGGGATTTTCCACCTTGTGAAGCTTAAATTAAAATCTCATGTCAGAAGTCAGTGTCCTGCTAAAAGCAGCTGCAGGATGGACGTGGGTTTGGGTGACTGTAAGGGAGGTGGGACTGGCTCAGCAGACACCAAGAGTAGCATTTCTTACCCCAAATCTCTGCCCCAAGGCACACAAACACTTTGTTCCTCCCAGTTATTGCAGTGGGATGAAGGAGGCTGTTCCTGAGGGCAGCAGGGCTGGGGACAAAAGCCAGAAGTCCATTCAAAAGCCATTTCAGTGCAATGCTTACTACTCAACCCTATGAGACAGCAGAGAATCCACAAGGGCAGCACTTGCACAAAAATCCATCAATCTGAGACAACTTGGGGTGGGATTTGGACAACCTGGCTACTCATGGCTTGGCCAGTTGTAAGTTTTCATAGAATCCTAGAATGGGCTGGGTTGGAAGGGACCTCAGAGCTCATCAAGTCCAACCCTTGCTCCACTCCCCCCGTGGTTCCCAGCCCATGGCACTGAGTGCCACATCCAGGCTCTTTTGAAATATCTCCAGGGATGGAGAATCCACCCCTTCCCTGGGCAGCCCATTCCAATGGCTGAGCACCCTCTCCAGAAAGAAATCCTTTCCTAATATCCAACCTAAACCTCCCCTGGCAGAGCTGAAGCTCTGCCAGGGGAGGTTTAGGTTGGATATTAGGAAAAAATTCTTTAGTCCATGCCCTCTTGTCCCACTGATATCAGCCCAACCCCCCCTGGCTCCAACCTCCTTTCAGGGAGTTGGAGAGAGTGATGAGGTCTCCCCTGAGCCTCCTCTTCTCCAGCCTCAACACCCCCAGCTCCCTCATCCCTTCCTCACAGGAATTCTGCTGGATCCCTTCACCAGCCCAGTTGCCCTGAAGTGAAAAACCAGGCTGAGGCCAAAGGGTTGTGGATGGAGTCAGCTGCAGCACCAGTGGTGTCCCCAGGGCTCAGCGTTTGGGCCACTTCCATTTTTGGGATCACTTCCATGGTCTGGACCCAGGAAGCATCCCTGAGCCAGGTCACAGATGGACACGGAGCCAGGTGGGGGGGTTGGATGTGCTGGAGGCTTGGAATGTTCTGGAGAGGCACCTGGGGAGGTGGCTGAGGACAGGGCCAAGCCAAGTGCCAGCTCTGGCGTTTGGGTCCCACCAACCCCAAGCACAGCTCCAGCCTTGGGTCCCTGTGGAAAGGGACCTGAGGGTGCCGGGTGACAGCCAAGAAGGCCACCAGCCCTGTGGCTAGTGTCAGCACTGGTGTGGCCAGCACAGCAGGGCAGGGAGGGCCCCCCCGGGCTCAGCACTGGGGAGATTGCACCCCACAAAAAAAAAAAAAAAACCAAAAAAAAAAATGGGGTTTTGCTGGGACCTTTGGCTGCCTTGGGCTGGAGCCTCTGAGCATCCATCCCAGGGTTATGGGGTCAATGCAGGGATTTTGTTTTCCCAGGGGGACTTATTATGAGGAAGAAGAAGAGGAAGAAGAAGAGGAAGAAGAAGAGGAAGAAGAAGAGGAAGAAGAAGAGGAAGAAGAAGAGGAAGAAGAAGAGGAAGAAGAAGAGGAAGAAGAGGAAGAAGAGGAAGAAGAGGAAGAAGAGGAAGAAGAGGAAGAAGAGGAAGAAGAAGAAGAGGAAGAGGAGGAAGAGGAAGATGCCCCCCACCCCCTCAGCCGCGGCCCCTTTAAGAGGCGCGAGGCCCGATGTGGAGGGGGCGGGGTTTATTTATGACGTCACCCCCACTCAGCGCTTCCCCGCGCCGTGACGTCACGCCGCCCCCGCCCCGCCCCGTTCCGCCGCCGGTTCAGCCCCGCCCCTCGCGGGCCGCCCCCTCCCCTTGGCCCGGCCCGGCCCGGGCCGAACCGAACCCCAAACCTTTCCCCCCCCTTCACCCCCTTCCCCCCGGTGCCTCTCGGGGCGCGATGCCGCGGGTCTACATCGGCCGCCTCAGCTACCAAGCGCGGGAGCGCGACGTGGAGCGGTTCTTCAAGGGCTACGGCAAGATCCTGGAGGTGGATCTCAAGAACGGGTGAGCGCCCACCGGCCCGAACCCAACCGGACCGGACCGGACCGGACCGGCACCTTCTGACCCTTTCCTCCCCTTCCCCATCACCACCGGCTCTGAGGGGTTCTCCCGGGCGGCTCTGAGGTGATGGGGGGGAGGAGGCCCGGGCCAGGCGAGGGGGGGGAGGGCGCCTGGGCCTGTGTGGGGAAGGGGGGGGGGGGAAGGACGCCTGGGTTGCTATGGGAACGGGAGGGGGGGGTCAGGACGCCTGGGTTGCTATGGGAACGGGGGGCAGGGTGCCTGGGCCTCTATGGGATGGGGGGATGGGGGGCAGGGTTCCCCTGGCAACGGGAAGGGGGGGACAGGAGGTGGGCTGGGGGGGGTCTGGGTCGCTGTGGTACCGGGGGGGGGACACGGGTCACTTGTGTCCCCGCTGGAATGGGACGCCTGGGTGGGTTTCTATGGCAACGGGGACGGGACAGGATGCTTGGGCCTCGGCGTCAGCTGTTGGGGTGCTGGATGGGGTGACTCTGGGGTCTGCACCCTCTGTGTGGGGGGGGTGTTCCCTGAGGGGCCCCTCCACACCCCAAGCTGAGCACCTAAGGGTGAGCCAGGATGTACCCCCCAAAAAAAACCCCAATAAACCACCCCATTGCAGGGGGCAGAGCCCCCTTTGCAGGGTGGTGAGAGGCAGTGGCCTCAGCCCCCCCAGAGATCCCCCCTGTGTTCTCACCTCTGTGCTGTCCCACCAGCTGCCTCTCCAGGGTTTGGATCCTGCTCCACCAGGACATTCAAGTGTGGATTTTCCAAAAGAAAACAAATTGTTGTTTTGAGGGGGAGGGCGATGTCCCCCAACCCTTAAAGCTTCAGGAGTGTTGGAATCTTTTAGTGTGGTTTTTTTTAATAAGAAACCCAGCTTGAAGTCTTGACTAGAAAGACTGAGTGGAATATGGATTTTACTGTGACTGGCCAGGAAAGCCAGTTATTAATTTTGCTTTAGAGGTTAAGCTGAGGAATTTCTTGTAAAAGTTAGTCCTTGAGGCTAAAAAGGGGGATGAAAAAATGGTTGTACTGGTAGGTGGACACGGGACAGGTTTATAAGGTGAATAAAATCCATGATCAAAGCAAACGTGTGCCTGTCTCAGTGCTTCCACCAACACAGCTTCAGGTGGTGGTGAAGATTGCCCATACCTGAAATATTTGAGGTCCCTGTTTTCCAGTCCCACCACATCTTCCTGAGAGTGGTTTGGTTTGGTTTGGTTTGGTTTGGTTTGGTTTGGTTTGGTTTGGTTTGGTTTGGTTTGGTTTGGTTTGGGGGCCAGTCAGTTTTCCTGTTGCTGTTCCAAAGCCTCCAAATTAAACATTTCTGTTTCATAGGAAAACAAAACCAATCAAACTTTGGTGGCTGATGTAGAACTTCCAGGTTGCAGGGCTGCTGGGCTTGGCTTCTTGCTTTATGGAATAATCTCTACCAAGGACCATGATCCCAGCTCAGAAATCAGCTGTGGGTGCAGGAGCAGATTTTCAGGTGTGCCTGAGTGGCCCAAACTTGTGACATCTTCAGTCTGAAGGGAGAGAGGGGAGGAGGGCACAGCCTTCCTGGGTCTAAAATTCAGGTGCTGAGTGTGTGAAAGAGATTCAGTAATTTTCCTGACTTCAGTGGGGGAGACAGAGCTCCAAATTTCTGGTAACAGAAGGAATTCAGGAAACTTGGTGTAGCTGAGGTGTCCTTCTTGCTGCTCCTGTAGCTGATTGCTTCAGCTGGGGGGTGGATGGAGCTCAGGCTGTACTCCTGCAATTAACTCAAGAGTTTACCTCCTCTTGGAGTTGTATATTCTGAAGTTCTTCCAACAGGCTGCTCTTGGTTTGTAGGTAAATCCTGCTTTAACAAGAAAAAAATTTTTACTTGGGCTTTCAGCTTTTGTGTCTGTACTTGTGCTGTGCCTTTGCCACTCTGCAAAGTGCTTTGTTCCCTTTCTGATCCTTTCTCCACGATTTATTTTTAGTGGTGCTTAGCAAACGATTAAAAATTACTGCTCTGTGTATGGCTGGAGAGATTCTTCCAGTTTCTTCTGGAAATTTGTGGGCTCTCTGTGGTGCTCAGCTGGCAGGGGATTAAGCCATAACTATTTTAGCAGTGAAGATGAATTGCCTGAGCAAGGGGATGAAGCTGCAGCCTGAGACAGGAGTCCAAGAAGGGTCTTGCTTGCTGCTAAGTTAAGCTTTAAAGCTGTAATTAAAGCAATGTTTACCTGAGGGAAGGATGGGAAAAGAAAAATCCAGTTCCTGTAGGATTCTCTGTTCCAAGTTGCAGTTTCTAATTGTAGGCTCATAGTTTTTCAGGTTCTTTTTTCCTGCTCAGAACTTCCCAGAGAACTGAAGCTGTGCCTGCTGTAGTGTGTGTAATAAGAGACTGGAAAATTGGACTTTTCAGCCTGCTTTTTTATCTTTTCAAACCATGCTAAAAGCTAGCAGCAATAATTCTGAGAGCTGCAAGCTTTCCTTGGTGGGGAGATCATTGCTCAGCTCTCCTGGCTTAAAGAAGAGCTCTACCTGTGTACATGCCTGCCCTGCATCACCCCACCAGCTTTCAAGAATTCCTGGCTTCAAAATATCTGCAAGACAGAGGGATGTGAATTCTCCAGAACAGACCAAGCTTCAGTTCTTTCACCTAGCCAAGTTGTCTGTGTTGGTTGCCCAACAAAAAGTGATTGGATTTCCCTGAACCTTTCCCACCAAGTGAGTTAATGCCCATGAACTAAAATGGGCATTAAAAGAAAAAAATCAAATTGGTCTCACAACATAGTGATAGATGATGGTAAGGTGACCTCCTAGTGAACTGCTCTTTAATTCCAGTGGATTTATGGATATTTTTCCCCCTTTGCTTATGTTAGAGTAAACAAGGTGAGATTTTAATTCCTTTTTGCTTTCAAGATGTTCATTTGTGCTAGAAGACCAGAGATACTCAGTGACACCATTAGTCCAGAAACTTAAAGGAATCTCTACCAAATCGTAGGTTTAAATGTTCATATATTGAAATCCAGTTATTTCTGAGGCTGTAGCTTCAGCAACTCATTTAAATGTTTTGTTTCAAGTTCCTGAAGCTGCTTGTCCTTGATAAGGTGTTCCTGGCCTGGCTGCTGCCTCCTCCAAGCAGGAGGGGTGGGCATCACCTGGCTGGGAGCAGCACAGATCACAAAGCACCCAGAAGTTATCTTTTAGGAGCATTTTTTCGGGCTGGATGCGTGGCATTCTTTATTCCAAAAGAAACTGGAGCCCAGAATCAGTTCTTTGTGTGTTTTCTCCTCTGCAGCTGCTCAGCTCACTGCCTGCTTGCCCTGACCTTGCTCACCCAGAGGCTGGAGCAGCAAGAGGTGCAGGGAGCTGGTTTTGAGAACATCTGTCCAGACAAAGCAGTTGTGCAACCTGAAATTCAGAGAGCTGCCAAACCATCAGCTTGGTTGTGCTTGAGAGGAGAGCCAGGTGAGAGCTGAGCAGCTCTCTCTTTGTTGGGAACCAGCAGAGCAGCTGCTGAATCCACCCCACAGCTGCTGATGGAGCTCAGATGGATTCCTGGCCCCCAAAACATCCATGGATTTGGAGCTTGTGTTGGCCGTGGGCAGGGACAGGAGGTCTGAGGTTCTTCTGGGCACTTGGGACTCCTGTTTTTGGGTTCTGCCAGATTTCCAGCACCAACCAGGCCTGAGGAGAGGGGAAGAAATTGGCTCCTGGGGATGCCATGGTGGGCAGGCATGGAGAGGGGGATGCAGAGCCAGCTGGGAAGATCCAGGGGGCTTCAAAGGTGATGGAGGTGGGGGAAGAGCTGAGCAGAGGAGAAAATGAGGGTCTGCTTTCTATTTTGGGTATTAAGTAGTTTTTTAAAAAAAAAGCCCTTTTTCCTTTTGCTTTGCATCTAACAAACAAACCCCCCACCTTTTAGGGGCTTCAGTCTATTGGAATGGCTTGGGATAAGGAGATACTTCTGCAGCTTTTTCTGGTTTCTTATATGACCAGAAAATGGTGTAGGTCCACATTAGCTGAAGTAAATTGCATTGACATTTTTAGTAAGCATTTTTATGCCACATATGAAGTAGTAATAGTAGACATTTAAAAGAAGATTTACCTGCACCACTGTCATATCCCAGCAGGTTCAGATTGCTGTAGTTAAGGCTGTGTCAGCAGTGAGAGCTTTCTGAGGTGTAAAACTCTGCTTCAGAAAGCTTTTGATTCATGGTTTTAGCTGATAGGGTGCAATATTGTAGATATTTAACAGGGGGTCAGGAATACTTTCACTGGAGTGATGTGGGGTATGATTTTTGGTAATGCAGGTAATCTCAGGGTTTGTCTGAGCTTGCTTGTTTGTCTTAAAGAATAGAAGTTTCTTTTTGTAACTTGCTTCCACCTTTTCTGGCACAGCAGTGGCTCACTCCAGGGCTACTTGCACTTTACATATTCCCAGATAAGAAAGACAAACAGCATAGGGAAAAGAACAAGCATTCCTTTTTGGGCTGAGAGAAGAAAAAGGGTAAATGCTTTCTGTCCCACTTTGGCCATGAAGGTCCTGATGCTGCTGGACCATCTTGGGAGCAGATTTCCTTGAGTGCTGGAGGTGCTTGGGATGGTGGGTGAGACCCCGAGAGCCCCCCAGCAACTCCTGGGTGCACTTTGGGGAGGAACAAGCTCAGTGCTGTGTTCTGATCCAGTTCAGATGCTTCTTTGTTACTCCAGCTTCCAAGGTCCCTGCATTTATTGTCTGGAAAGTGCTGGTGCCCGCCAGGCACTTCCCTCTGTGTGTAATTGCTGGGAGGGTGAGGTCTGGTTCACAGGTTGGAGCTGGCTTGCTCTGGTTTTCGAATTGAAGGGAAGAAAGTTGCAGTTGGAATCGTTTTGTAATGACTGTGATTGTTTCGATTGCTGTGAATCAATCCTGCTCCTTCCTTCCCTGCAGCTACAGCACTGGCATGAGAAAGCAGCTGCCTTGCTTGGTGGTGTCTGGAGTTATTCCTGAGACCTGGGTCCAGGGGCTGTCACACAGCCGAGCTGGACCTGCTGGTACAGAAACCTTAAAAACAAAGTTACCCAACAGAGGAAGCCAACATTTTTGTCTCGGGGCTTTGTTGTCCTGGATTATTTAGAACACCAGCACTCCCCCACTTGCTCAGCCCCAGGGTCAGGATGATGATGTGTTTGCCTACAGATGTCACAGCTGAGAAGATGCTGGGGCTGCAGCATCCCTGGTGATTGCTGGGGGGGACTCTGGAGCCTGGATCTGCTCTTGGCAGGTGACAGAAGAAGTCGTTTCAACATCAGGTGGACTTTGAATGCCAATAAACAGCATTCTGCTTTTTGTCCTGTTCCCCTGGTCAGCAGGCATAGTGAGCAAACACACAACTGGTGTTTTAAAACCAAGCTAAAAATAGTTGTTTAACTCTGTCCAGGTTAGAAATTGGCAGGGATGAATTTTACTTCAGTGCTGCTGTGAGTTTGCTTCCCATCCATAAGCAAATTCCTGGCTTGGCCCCGAGCACCAGCTCTAAGAATTATTTAAAACCCTGGGTCTGTTGGGATCTCTGCCCCACGAGGTTTAAGTGCAGCAGCCTCATGTTGGCTCTGATGTCTGGGGCACCCCTGAAGATTAAACTGCCTTTAACTTCCCAGGCAAACAGTGTTTGCTTGCTTTTATCTCTGTGCTGGGTTTGGGTTTGCTCCTAGGAAACCAATGCTGAAATGTTCATTGGAATGCTAATATTAAGCTTTTTTTTTGCTTTTTTTTTTTTTTTCCCCTATTTGTATCCTTTCTCTTGGGCTTGATCTGCCCGTGACCACCAATTTTTTGAGCAATGCTGGTGCAGCAGCTGTTTGCAAACACAAAACTTCATCTATTCTCCACCTGCACGGTGAGCTCTTGATTTGCCCAGGGAATTCACTCCTTGTTGCTGCATTTTCCCAAGTTCCTTAAGAAGGTTTGGACTCTCCATGCTCTCAAGCATGCTGGGATATGGGAAATAGAGTGGGCATCACTTTTTTCAGCAGTGTGTGAGAAGCTCCAGGTATCTCAGCAGGTGGAAGGTCTGTCCTGTTCTTGAGCACGTTGCCTTTCTTACCCAAACCCTCAGCACTGCCCACAGTCTAAACTAAAATGAGCCTGATTAGAGCAAAATCCATTTTCCTAACCTTTTTCTTTCCTGTTGGGCTTCCATGCAGGGTTTACAGCAGTGAACAAATAGTTCCACTCAAAGTGTAGGAGTTCAAGTAGCTCCGTAAGAGAACCAGGAATGAACCCGAGCTCCCCAAAACCCAGGAGAAATCCTAATCCCTGGCACACAGACCCTGCCATAGCTGTCATGTGCCATGGCAGCTGTTGAGCCCACGGATTATTTATGGAATAGCAGCACTTCCAGTGGGGTAGTGCTGGTGCCCTTCAACCCTTGGGTTGCTTGTAGCTTCCTACAGGGCAGTGCTCCGAGCGGCTCTGACCCACCTTCAGTTCTCTGGACAACTCTTTTTTTTTTCTTTCTTTTTTTTTTTTTTTTTTTGTGTGTGTCTCTCCCTCTCCAGGTATGGCTTTGTTGAGTTTGATGATCTGCGAGATGCAGATGATGCTGTTTATGAGCTCAATGGTAAAGATCTTTGTGGGGAGAGAGTGATCGTTGAGCATGCCCGAGGCCCCCGGCGCGACAGCAGTTACGGCTCTGGCCGCAGTAAGCACTAAAATGCATTTGGATCTGTCATTTCTTTCCAATAAAACACCTCTTGCTCATTTTTTTTTTTTTAATTTTTTTTTTTTTTTTAAATTCCTTTATTATTTTTTTTTTAAAAAGTAATTTTAAATAAGAAAATGCTATGAAGTTGTGAGTAGTGTTCTGTAACTGTAAATGTAACTGTTGATCTATTTCTCAATCTGTGTGCTGTATTAAACTATTTTAACTGATAAATTAATAAACGCCGTTTCTTGTACCATTTTTATTATCATCGTTTCGTTGAACTATTTGAATGGTTTATTTGCAATGTGCTGTTGAACATAGATTTAACAAAGACCTCAATGTTTTAATTGAAAGAGTCCTTTGAGGCTAAGATGACTGCCCGTCCCATTTGCTGACCCTGGGTTACCTTTCCATGAGTGGCTCTTTGACCTTTGTGGCCCTTGGCTGACCCAAAAAGGAAGCCATGTGACGACCGCTACCTTTCCCCATTAGACCTGGGTGGTGAGGACCCCAAGGGTTAGAGACAGATGAGATTAATCTGAAATAGGTGCCTGAAAAGCTTTATTCCTATCAGATATTCAGAAAACCTTTAAGCAATGTAAGTAACATTAGTAAACTGGCTTCGTTCCATTTCTGCTTTCAAACTCTTAAAGATTAACTTAAATTTAATTGCATGTTGGTCCTAGCGTAACTCTAATTATGTGCTCTGCTTTAATTACGTGCTCGTAGTCGATTTGTTAATTTATTTATTTCTTTATTTAATCATGCTTTGGATCTTTGTAACATTTGACCCGAGGGGGATGGAGTTTGGACAGAGGGGGGGGGGTGGGTGAGCTTGGGATGTCTGCGGGGATGTGCGGGGCAGAGGAGTTTTGGTGTGGGCTGTAGAGCGAGGGCTCCATTTCCCTGGTTGAAGTTCTGCTGTCTGCTTGTCACCTCCTCAAGGTGGATATGGTTATAGAAGAAGTGGAAGAGATAAGTATGGTCCTCCCACCCGTACAGAATACAGATTGATTGTGGAAAATTTGTCAAGCCGCTGCAGTTGGCAAGATCTTAAGGTATGAGGCCCCTTTCTTTACCCTTTTAAAGAGCACAAGGGGTAAAAAAAAAAAAACAACTCAGCTTCCTTTTCAGCAAGGGGAAAGCTCCATCCAGCTGTGTTCTCAGCTCAGTTTGTTGTCTGCATACAGATTTGGGGATTGAAGCACACATTAAGTCACTCTGGAAGTGTATTTGCACAAATGAAATTAATGTGACCCTGGGAGCTGCACCTGCAGACTTGCTGTGGCTCAGAGAATACCTTGGTTTACTGAACACAAACCACCAGCACGTGCAGGTGTGGTTTATCTTATCTTTAATCAAAGCAGTGGGAGGATGGGCTGGAGACAGAGAGGTTCACCCTTGGCACTTTGGGTTTTAGGCATCAGCTTGTAAGGTGCTAGAGCTAATGAGAGCATCATTCCTGCACAGTCTCTGTCAAGAATCTCCACACTGTGTAAAGCTGTTTTAAAAAAGATTTTCAAGGAAAGGATGCTTCCAGCATGAGCAACCATGCAAAACCTTTGCCACAAGCTACTATTTTCTCAGAGTCTGAAGGAGTAGAAGGTGAATCTCTGCAGTGGAAGTGCTGGGTAACACCATGTAGCCCACAGGAACTCCCAGTAGGCTGGAGGTGAAGTGTTGCCCCATGATTTATCTGCATCATGGCTGGGGGGGCAGGACAGGGAGCAGAATTTCATCAGTAGGCACAAAAAGAGAGTGTTTCCTCATCAGATTTAACAGCAATGGTTAAAACTACTTGTTCTTACAGAACACTTTCTCTTTTAAGGATGTGTAAAATTTGTTCTAAACAAACTTTGACGTAGTAGAAACTGGTCTGTAATTGAGTCTGGAACACTAGTTCAGGTACAGACTGAGATTCTTCAGATGTCTTTTGGTGTTAATGCTTCACCCCAGCAGGAGCTTGTCTTTGCTTCTGGTATTAAAAACTGTCAGCAGAGCATGGAATGATGAATCCTCAAGTGGACACATTGCTTCTTTTGAATAGTTTTTTGTGTCAGAGTACTGGAGATGGGGATGCTGGGGTGAAACAGACTGGGCTGGAGTTCTGTGCTCCATCTCCATCTTTGGCTGGAAGGTGGCCCTGTCTGACAGCTTGCTGGAAACCAGGCAGGAATGGCACTCCCTGCTAAACAGAGGTGTTTAGTGATTGAAACAGCAAAGCCAGGAAGCATGAAGTGGGAAAATGAACGGAGGTTGTCCTTGTGTGGGGGTTTCCTCCAGCAGAATGAGATGCTGCCTAGGTGGAGGACATAGGGAAATCTGCTTGCCCGTAGTCTTCTTGCCCCTTCATATTTCACCTTTAAGTTTATCTAAACCATGATTTAGAGAGCAAGCATTTTGCTTCTTAATTTGAAACTTCCCACTCTCCAGAGCATATTTGATATTGTTAGACTTGAGGTGGGAGACATTAAATTATCCTTTGGCTCAAAACCCATCAACACCATCTTGGTTCCAACGGCACAAGCTCTGTGAAATCACAGTGCATTAATTGGCTTGCTCAGAAATCTTGGTGTTAGCACTGCAAATGCTCTTTGGTTCAAGCCCTTGCTGACATCTGTGTGATCAGAAGAGGTCAAGTGAGCCCTGTTGCAGACATGAGCAGGGTCAGCCAGGACCTGGGAGCCTGCCACTGGATTCCAGGCAATGGTTATTCTGTCCTCTTCCTCTAGGATTATATGCGTCAGGCAGGGGAAGTGACATATGCAGATGCACACAAAGGAAGGAAAAACGAAGGTGTGATTGAGTTCAAATCCTACTCTGACATGAAAAGAGCCCTTGAGAAGCTGGATGGGACAGAAGTGAATGGCAGAAAGATCAGATTAGTGGAAGACAGACCTGGATCCAGACGGCGCCGCTCTTATTCCAGAAGCCGAAGCCACTCGAGGTATGTCTGGTGTCTGCACTGCAGCTCAGCCTGAATCCATGAATTCCATGAACATGCAGCAGGTTCCAAACCACCTTGGAAGTATTCAGAGTTCTGAAGAAGTCTAGTTTTTGAGAATGTGTTATTTACCTGAGAGTAACCAAGGGAAATGAAGTCCCTGTTCAGAGGTGTCTCCATCTGCCAGCCCAACACCCAGCAGCCTTCAGCTGTTCCTCCCAGCTCCATCCAGTCCCAAGTCCTTGCTGGCTTGCAGGAGAGGGCTGTGTGGCAGCTGGAGCTGTGGATGAAGCTGAAGGTGCTTTTAACACTTTGTCTCTGAACACCATGTTCAATTGTAAGCCCTGGTACTAACAGTTCTTCCTCAGCATGGAAACCCTCACCCATTCCCTGTTTCCCAGAGGTTTGCTTCACTGGTTGTGTGACTGAGAGAACTGCTTCAGCACGCAGCACTGAGTCTTTGCCCCTTTCCATTCTGAACTTGTTGCAGGAATTCTCAGGCAAACTGTTCATTGAACAGCTTGACCATGAAATCAAAGCCTGAAGTCAAAGCTTTATCCAAGTATCTCTCTGCATTCAGTCTCTAGCTTGCTTTGGGAAAGTGATTCTTGCTTCCTTGTCTTAAATAAATAAGGCCACACCTTTTCTTCCAGATGGGGAACTGTTCACTTCAGCAGCAGGGGATGAGTGGTGGGGAGGAGGGTTCTCTGGTAGTGACTTGTGTCACGTTCACCATTCGGCTGCCTGGAAGGTGGTTTGGTACTGTGGGGTTTGGGGGGGACAAGGGGCTCAGAGGCTGTCTGGGGGACCTGCTGACAGTGAGCTGGTTGATCTGTTCCAGGTCTCGCTCTCGCAGCAGACATTCTCATAAGAGCAGGAGCCACAGTGCCAGCAGCAGTCGCTCCAAGAGCAGATCAAGATCCAGGTATGTCTTGGGGGGGCCACCCACTTAAATAAGAAGCATCCTCCTACGTTTGCAATAGGAGCACAGTTTGGGTGTCTTATTTTTCCCTGCCATATTATGTGCAGTATTCAAGTGCTGCACTAAAGTGTTGCTTTTGTGCTTCCAGGTCTGTGTCCCGTTCCAGAAGCAAGAGCTGCAGTCGAAGCAAGAGCCGTAGCAGAGGCCAAAAAGAGAAAAGCAGGACTCCAAGTAAAGAGGAGAAAAGTAGGAGCCGCAGCAGGAGTGCAGAGAAATCCCGAAACAAAAGTAAAGATAAATCTGAGGGTGCCCTCCATAACAGTGATGAGAAAGGAAAGAGTAGGAGCCGCAGCAAGGAAAGGAGTAGGAGCAGGAGTGGGAGTAAGGAAAGGGGAGAGACAAGGGAGAGCGTGAGGAGTAGGAGCAAGGAGAAGAGTAGAAGCAAAGATAGGGAGAAGAGCATTAGCAAGGCTAGAAGCAGGAGCAGGAGCAGGGATGAGAGCAGGAGCAGGAGCCGCAGTAAGGATAAAAGGAAAAGCAGGAAGAGAAGCAGGGACGAGAGCAGAAGTAGAAGCAGGAGCCGCAGCAAGAGCGCGAGGAGCAAGAGGCGCAGCAAGAGGGACAGCAAAGCCAGTGGCAAGAAGAAAAGGAAGGAGAGCCATGAACGGTCCAGGTCAGCCTCCAAAGAAAAGGGGCATCTCAAATCAGATCCTGACAAAAAGGAGGGAAAAGGTGAGGGTGAGAGTGCAGCCACACGACGAGCATCTCGCTCCAGGTCCAGGTCCATTTCCAAACTGAAACCAAACGTCAAATCAGATTCTCGCTCCAGGTCCAAATCCCTTTCAAAACCAAGGTCCCATTCCAAGTCTAGGTCTAGGTCTGCCTCTAGGTCACACTCCAGATCACGGTCGAGGTCTCACTCCAGATCCTAACCTTGCTGCACCCCCACTTGGAGTGGTTGGAAAAGTCTTTTTGTACGTGTTTAGTAGTTGTAGCAGCAGTGAAGTAGAAACCATGTGGATGCTGTATATTTTTAACAACCCTGATGGTAGGTCTGTCAGTGGGAGCTGCAGTGCTCCCTCCCTGCAGTGCTCGCTGGTGCAAGGCTGCTCAGCTCATTTTCTATCCTTTCAAAAGGCTCTCTTTAAATATAACTCTTCCCAGAGCTCCAAAATTGCCCTGTTTTCCAGGAAGAGCCTGGCAGAGAATGAGCACTGTGCCTTGGTGGGTTTATGAGACTGCAGTGATGACTGATAGGTAGGTATGATGGCTTCAACAGTCTTTGCCCTTGAATTGATGCCCTTTGATGTATGCCATTTAGTGGAAGTGCTAAGTCTTAAGTTTCATAATACTTTTGTTTCTTTTCTTTTCTTTTTTTTTTTTTTTTTGGACTTACAAAGTCGTGAATAGCACAGTCAAAAGGAAAAAAAAATGGTACTTGCAGTAATCTGTAGGGAAAAGAAGTCTACTTCCATATTCTGTTATTGTGACAATATCCTTGTTTTATATTAAATTTTTTTATTTTATTTTCCCTGTCTTGCAAAGTACAGTGATTCCTGTTTCCATGAAATTTGAATAAAGACTATTTTTGCTTGATGACACTTGGTGGTGGTTCCATGGAGTCTTGTTGGGATTGTCACTGGTTCACATCCATCAGTGTAAGCAGAGTTCCTGGCAGAGAATGGGTTCTTGTTTGGGAAAGCCACTTGATATTAAATGTACACTCATGTAAATTATTGAATACAATCCAACTAAAATAACTCATTTCTCTAGAAACACTGACTTTTCAGGTGCTTTAACAATGCAATAAGGAGAGTACAGGAAAATGAAGGAGAAGCACGAGGAGGGTTGCAAGCCTGATCACGCTCTGGGTAAATGAAGCTTCAGCTTCCAGAAGCCAGGGAAGAAAATTTCTCATCTGCTTCCCTTGCTCCACTCCAGTCACCTGTAAATTGTTGTTTGTCCCACAGTGTTTCACACCATGCACAGCTGGTGCTGGAGGTTAAGTGTGGCTGGCAGGGAACAAATCCTCCTCATCTTCCCTTCTTCACCCTGCAGCGTGCAGGTTCAGTCGTTTCCTTTTCTTCCAGTCCCTTTGGGAACTGCAGGGGAAAGAAGCACCGTGGTTTTACAGGTGTTTCTCTGCTCTGGCACACTCAGCAGGAGCTGGGTACTGCTCTGATTTCATAGTCCCTGACTGTCAGGTTGGGATTTCAGGACGGGCTCCCCAGGATGGGCTGAGCCAGGCAGGATGAGGATGCTCCAGGGTTCTGCAGCTCTGTGTAGCAGGCAGTGGTTGTGGGGGGAATTGTAGCTTGGGGATTTCCAGTCACAGATTGAAGTTTCAGCTCATGTCAGACCCTCTCCTGGAAGAAAGGGGTTGCTGGACACAAATCCTGTCTGCTCTGAACTTGCAGTGCCCAGGAGGGCTCTGCCATCTCACCCTAAGTCCCCAACACCCATTTCCTGGGGTGCTTCTTCAGTTACAAGCAGAGCAGCAGGGACTTGAGGCTGCACCCTCAGCTTGTCTCATCTCAGCACCTTTTCCAGGAGTTTTTCCTCCTAATGAAACATCTGCACCTGGGGGCAACCTCTCTAAAGAAACAGGAAAGGGCAGGAGGTGTTTCTGAGGAGCTCTGAGCTTGGGAACACGGAATGTCCCCAGCATCCCCATGGAGGTGGGGAGGAAGGCAGGCAGCTTCCAGCAGGAATTTTGTGGATGTTCCTGAGTAATATCCCAGTTCCAGATTCAGGCCATGAGCAAACTGCTCAGGCTGAGCTTTCCACCAACTCTGCTGTTGCTCGGGTGCTTTGGATAAGAACTGCCCCCCCCAGCACCTTGCCCTGCCTGCCAGCCACGCTCTGAGAGATAAAAGGCAAAACATATTTTGTGAGTTCTTACTTGGTCTGCAGAACAAAAAAGGTTAGTGCTGGTTTCATCAAAAACCTGAGCAAATTTCAAACTGCTAACAATGCTTCTGACAGCAGTTCTGGCAGCTAGAAGTTAACTTCAGAGCTGGAAGGAAGTCTGGATAATTTGATCATTTGAAACTTGTAGTGCAGTATTAAAAAGATGAAAGGGTGATAGATGATAAGAGTTGCTTTCAACACAAAATATTTCCGTAGAGTTGGTGAGTGGCTCAGACTTTATCAAATGTCATATTACTAAAGCAGCAGGAGAAAGCACTGCAGAAGTGATATTTAATTTCTTTTAGAAGGAAAAGCCTTTTTTTTCAGCTATATAATTTAGTGCTTTAACATCTTAGGCTCTCATAATAACATTTCTAATCCCTTTTGCTGCTTAATCTTAATACAGAAGCAAACCAGGCCGGGCAAGATGTTTGCTAATAGGGGATAATTAGCTGAAAAATACCTTTAAGAAAATCTGCAAATGATACAGTCTAGGCTGAGTTTTTAAAAAGTGACTCTGCCTTTTGCTGTCTGGCTGCCAAAACTGCTCCTAATGAAGTGAGAGCAGTCGTAGAGAGCCCTTTGGGTAAAACAATTCTTCCCTAAACACCTTTGGAGCTGGTGCTGAAGGTGCAGAGCCAGCCCCAGCTCTGCAGGGAGGATTTTGTGAGCAAACAGGGTGTTGTTAGTGGGGGTTTTAATACAATTCATTGGGAGTTTCCAGCTTTTGTTCCTGCCCTTTTCAAAGCGGGTGATTCATTTTTGCAGGCAAATTATCAAGGGGTAGAAAAAAAAAAAAAAAACACCCAAGTTTTGATTTAAAAAAAATAATAAATAATGACATTTGAGAGCTGTAGACCAGCACCTGTGTGCCCAAGTCTCTGCTTCTGTGTCAGGATTTGGCTTATCCCTTTGGAGACAGCTCTGAAAAAAAAAAATCACTGAAGTATTGAAGGATGCACCTTGAGCACCCATTTGGAAGCACTACAATTTCAGGAAGAATTTGGCCTCCTATCAAAGAGGGTCTTATGCAAAACCCAGGGTTGGTCTTGATGATCCCAGAGGTCCCTTCCAACCCAGCCCATCCTATGATTCTGATTTTTTTCTTTCCTGATGCTGCCCTCGCTCAGGGTTTTGTTCAAGAGAAAAGGGAAACCGAGGCATGCCTGGAAAGCAGGGAAAAACTGGGAACACCAACATTCCCATCTCATCTTCTGCTTTTGCTGCATAATCCCAAGTGCCTTGGAGGGGTGGGCACAACGTGAAACTTCAGCCTGCTGCCCACACAGAGCGTGCCTCAGTTTCCCTACTTGTAGGATGGAAATAATGACTTGGTTCTGTCTGCCCTCAGACAACAAGATAACAAGAACAATAATAATAATAATAATAATAATAATAATAATAATGACAATGACAACAACAATATTGCATGGCCAGGAAGAAGCAGTGGAAAGTCTGCAAGAGCTGTGCAATATTTCCAAGCTATATTTCTATTTGATTAGTGAAATACAAGAGAGAAGTCAGCTTTAGGATGGAGATATTCACCCAGATGCACTGGAAAAGAGTCCTAAAATTTGATTCAGGGCCAGGGAACCTGTCTCATGGAAGAAATGCAACTTGTAGGTGAGTTCTGAGGGAAAACAGGAACTGGTGTGGCAGAGGGCAGGTTCTGTTCTGAAATAAGCAGAGATAAAAGTGTGAGAGGCTCTGAAATAGGTACCTCTCAACAGAATTTCAATTACTGCATTTAAAAGCAAAATACAAGTCTAAATAAATGTAGATAGTTATTTGCAAACCCTTGGCTTCTCACTATCCCCATAAATCCAGGCCCAGTGAGTGCTTAAACACCATCTGGAAAGCTCTGCAGAACCAGGGGTTTATCTGGAACTCGCTGCCACCGATGAGGTGAGAAATGTACCCGTGTTCTGATTTAAAAGATGGGTGTTTTATGTGCCTTACTCAAGGGATGAAGAATATTATGATGTGTATTTCAAATGAGCCATTTCAAATCTCATTTATTATTTTTCTTGAAACCCCATTCCATTTAAGTTGTCACAGCTTGGGGCCTGTGCGTGCTCCTTCCTTGCCTCACCATCACAAAAAAAACCCCAAAAAACCCGACAAACCCCAAAATGTCATTAAAAAATTTCACCACCGCTCCTTTTGTTGTTTCAAAATCCAAACACAAAGGAAAATAACATGATGAGAAGAAACACAAGTTTAACAGAGGGGGAAAGCTTTTGTATTCATCACCAGGGAGGGGCGGTCAGCGTTGGGTGGATGCCAGGGGACAGCGATTCCCAGCTCCATTTCCTAAATCTCCATCCATGTCCCAGGGATGTGTCCGGGCTCCCTCCCAGTTGGGTCACAGAGCAGCACCAGGTCTCCCAGTTAATCCCCACCCTGTGGTCCAGTTCATCCCTGTCCCAGTGCCTCCCTGTCCCAGTGCCTGTCCCAGTTCAATCTTGTCCTAGTGTCACCCTCATCCCAGTGCCCACCCATCCCAATGTCTGCCTGTTCCACTGTCCCCCTGTCCCACTGTCACCCTGTCCTATTGTCACCCTTTCCCATTCTCACCCTGTCCCATCCCATTGCCCACCTGTGCCATTCCATCCCAACCCCAGCCCCATTCCATGCTCATCCTGCTGCCTCCCTGTCCCCGTGCCAGTCTGTCCCGCTCCATCCCTGTCCCAGTGCCATCCCTGTTCCTGTCCCTGTCCCCATCCCCATCCCTGTCCCACTCCATCCCTGTCCCACTCCATCCCTGTCCCGCTCCATCCCTGTCCCGCTCCATCCCTGTCCCCATCCCCATTCCTGTCCCGCTTCATCCCTGTCACGCTCCATCCCTATCCCTGTCCCCATCCCCATCCCTGTCCCGCTCCATCCCTGTCCCACTCCATCCCTGTCCCCATCCCCATCCCTGTCCCTCTCCATCCCTGTCCCTGTCCCCATCCCCACCGCAGCTCCGCTCCCGCCCTGCCCCCAGCACCGCCTCAAGCCCGGTCCGGGGCCGGGACCGGCGGGGAGCGGAATCGCCGCGCATGCGCTCCGCCCTCCCGCGGGACACCGGGACACAAATTGTTACCGGAGTTAAAGAGAAAAAGACCCCGGGAGGCGGGAGAGGCCCCGGGCGGCCGGGCCGGGGTGAGTGGGGGCTGCGGGGGGAACAGCGGGAGCAACAGCGGGAGCGCGGGAAGCCGCCGGCCGCCATCTTGTGGCGGGGGGCGGCGGGGCCGGGCCGGGCCGGGCTGCTCGGCTGTGGCGGAGCCGGAACCGGCCCGGTCGGGCCCGGGGTCTGTGAGGGGAAATGGCGCCTTTGGGGTGAGGGGAAGCTCCAGGTCCCCTCACAGCCCGACCCTGGGCCAGGACGGGCCGGGCTCCGGGGGTCTCCTCCCCGCTGGGGGCTGAGGAGAAGCCCTCGGGCTTTCCCTCGGTTTAAAGCTCCCAGTTGGGTGGGGAAAGTGTTTTAAGGCACTGTAAAGGGGAAAGTCCGCTTTAAAGCTCAGCTAAGGACGCGTGCAGAAGAAACTGGAAGTTGTTCACAGGCTGCGAAGCGAAATTATAAAGTATTTAGAGTTTCTGGGGTGGTTTTTTTTGCCCTTTTCTAATGGATCGAGGAGTTGAGAAAATCAGTGTTACCGAGCTCAGGTCCCACCTCCAGATGAGGCTTCTTGGGGGTGTGAAAACTCCAGAATGTGTAAAAATATATAAATACAGACCACTAAATATTGGAGATTTAGCCGTGACCAGAAAAATTTAAGTTTTGAAAATAGAAACTTTTACATAAGGGAAATAAACGTCATCAAAGTTTCTGACAGCAAGTTCAAAGCTTAGAAGTGATGCTAACATGACTATGAGCAGAGGGAAGAGCAGTGCCAGATAAATACAGTGATAAACACAATACTTTTTAAGTATTGATCAATGCTTGGAATAAGGATGGGCATGGGACAATATTAATAATGTTTGCTGCTCAGAAGAAAGGAGTATGGCAACTTTATTGATGCTTGGTACCGCAAGGAATTGGATTAGATTTTTAATAAGAAAACACTCACTCTGATTTATTCAAATACTGCCCAGATAAGATTATAAAAGAAATAAAATAATACACGTGTTGGTCTGTAGTTGGGATTAAGGGATAAAGACCTCTGATCTTGTGTGCCAAATTGCATAAGACCTCTCTGGTTTGTGCCTTATTAGATAATAAAACAGAAGCAAAAGAAGAGGGAATGGGCTGCAAACTTCTGACCTCACAGCAGTTAACAACAATCTGACATTCGTGTCAGTGTTTTGCTTCCCTACTCTTCCTTGTCCCATATATTTCGACTATTTATATATTTTTGAGGCTGGGGATGGTCTTTCTCTCAGTATTTATACTTGGCGGTGCAAGATATGTAATAATAAGTAGTAAGAGTCCCCAGGGTAATTCGCTGGATTGTAGTCTTATAAAGTAATTACAGATACAATTAAAACAGAAGACATTTTTGGCCTCTGTGCTCTAGTTTTGGTCTGAAATTGATTGCACCTTGCATTACAAATAATCCTATTAAGGCTGAATGCCCGTGAAACAAATTGTAATTCATCCTGAGCACAGGGGTGGAAATGGAGCCTGAGTTTGAGCTGCTGACTACAAGTGGGTACAGCTACTGGGCAGATTGTGCAGGGCCAGTTCCATTTTTCTTGGCCAGAGTTAATTTATCTTGCCTTTGTGGTTTTTATTGCCATAATAAGTAAGTTGCAGTAGGGTGAGTGGTTACAAGCAGATGTGCTCTGCAGAGGACTCCTGACGGACTGACTTCTCGGGGCCCAAGGTTGTGTTTTCTTTTCCTCAGCCATTCTGTGTATTCATTCTACCACCAGTTCTTTATTTTCAGGAATTTTAAGTCAGTAGCAGGAGCACGGGTCTGCACTGATCATTAAGAGTAGCATCTCAGATTCATTTAAAACAGCATCTGCAATTTTACTTCATGTTGGTTGGCTTAAAAGTTTTATCTGCAGGAGGTCTGGCAGATCTCCCTTGTCTTGCTTGTATCTGCATACAGAACTTTTAGTCCAAACACTTGTAGGTCTGGTGATGTATGCCATTGGCAGGGGGGATGTGAATTAGGGTAAAGCCTCAGTATAACCTCCTTGTCCTTTTCTGTGTCAACGCTGCAGTTTTTTGAGTGGTGAGAAGAGCAGCAGTGGGGGAGATCAGATCCTCCCAGGGTGGAGGTGGTGATGGATGGAGGTGTGGATGTCTTTTCAGCCCTCTTGTGCCAGCCCATGCCTCACCTCTGTTCAGGAAAGGGTTTTGGAGGCTTAAGTCCCATTATCAAAATTTCACAATTTAAATATGGGGGAAATGCTGTTAAACTGGGTCAAAACCAGACTGAACCACAGCAGTGGTTACTCTGGACTTTGCCCTCTTTCTAAGGAATAACAAGGTGGTTCCTGAGCTGTAGTGTCAGTTCTTCTTCCCGAACACCATTCCCTCTCTCCCATAGTTTATAATTCTGAATCTAATCCAGCCTTTTTTTTTCAAACCTTCCAGCTCCCTGTTGCCTTGAGGTGGAGACGAGGGAGGAAGGTAGCACAGTGGGTACAAAATTGAGATCAGAGAGTGGGGGTGAAGTGACCAAATATTTGGTTGTTCATGAGGGCTGACAGCTCTGACACCTGGAATCAATTAGCAGTGGAGGCAAACATTCATCCCACCAAACCCTGTCCTTCCTAATTAGCAGCACTGGCTGGGCTCTGCAGGGGGGGTTTGGGTGCACATGGGCTTTTCTGAATTTGGCAGTTCACTTTCCAGAGAGATGGTTCAACTTAGCTGCAAAATACTCCAGCTCCAAGGAATGGGTGGTTTATTACTAGGTTTAGCATCTTTTGGCTCATCTTCTGTTTGTTGGGATGGGTTTTTTTGGTTTTTGGTTTTGGTTTTGGTTTTTCTTTTGTAATTTCTGACTAAATACATCTAAATGATGGGATAAAAGCATGGCAGCTCTAAGCAAACAGAGGTAGATGCTCTATTCATGAACCACAGGGGATTTGCTTTGATAAGCCTATTTATGCTGTAGCTTTTAAACCAAACAAAACCTGATTTAAGCAAGAAACCTGAAGGTCAGCAGCAGCAGCAGAGTTCATTCTTGGCTGCTGGGGGGCAGATCAGAGCTTCCTCCTGTGCTGCTGGTGGCATTGCAGGGCAGGGCTGGGGTTCCCTTGGCACATCAGATGATCCCAGGCATGGGAATAGTCACAGCCCTGGAAAGTCCTGTGGCTCATCTGTCTTTTTGCTGTGGGGCTGGGGCAGACAGGAGTTTTGGAAGGCTTGCTGGGGTGTGCTGTGTCTTCCAACCTGCATCAGAATGGGTTTTCAGATGTTACAGGGCAGCTCTTGTAGCATTCCTGCTGCTCCCTCTCTTTGTGCTCATTGTCTTTCTGTACTTGCTGAAACTTCTGATGGGAAAGGAGGGATAGAAGCTGGGCTTTTTTTCATACTGCCTGAAAAAATACTTTTCAGGGTTTTCTTTAATCAGTTCCTTGACTAAACCCTTCACTTTTCAGATTATTTTCAAGATGATTTTTTACCTAACCCTTTCTGCAGCAGGATTTTTGCAGTTTCTCATTGTATTTAACATAAAGAAGGCATGTGATGCTTAACTGAAAGAAGTTTGGATGTTTTTATATGGCCATCTGTGCCAGATTTTACTTTTAATTCCTTCATTCTGTAGTAATGCTAAATCTGCAAATAACAATCTGACTGCACACTCTACCAAGCTATTTAGACAACAAATACCAGAAGAAAAATCTGGTTTGCAGTTTTTGTGGCACGATTATGTACACAGAGTATGAGCACTCGAGCTGGTTCTCCCTCTTGACTTCAACATCAACTGGATCTCAAAGACAAGCCTCCACTTACTTGTATGCTTGAGGTTTGCTTCATCAATTCTGTGCTCTTTTTTACTTTTAAAATACTTAACTTGCATTATTCAATGTGAAACTCTTGCTCTTGGTGTCAGCACGACACATGAGAAACTTGTGAAGTACACACAGGTAGTTCTGGAGTTTAAAATTAGTCCTGTTAACACCAGCCATTTGGAGTTTAAGTAACCAGTCCTAATTATTCCCCAGGAAAGCAGGAGTATTCAGGAAAGAACAGTGTAGTAAAGTGGCTTTAGAATAGAAGTGAATAAAGTAAGTAGTGCAGAGATTTGACATCCCTTTAAAACGTCTTTCAGGGAGCCCACACCCAGCATGCAGCTGCTGTAGAAGTCAAAAATGTGGGAGGACAGCAAAACCTGATGGGTAATGGCATGTTCCTCTCAATTGCTTTTGCTGACTACTTCCACTTTAAGAGAATTAATTCAGAATTAATTCATTGTGTCTTAGTTAAACATGTGACTGCTGTGACTGAACTTTTAGTTCTCTATTAGAGGAATATTTTTTCCCCCCAGCATTGTTTTTAATGTAAAAAAATAGACTTTATCTTGAATGACAAATCTTACAGCTTCCTTACAGGCCATTAAGTTTTGAGTGAAAATAGTTCTGATTATGACTGATGGGAAGTATTTATATCTTGCATCTGTTGTGGTAGAAGATGGATCAGATGTAGAATGGCAGAAGTTCCAGTGTCTGGCCAGGGTCCCTCCTGCAGAGCTGCTTCTGAATGTGGCAGATTTTGTGATGTATGATTTCTGTGTGGCACCAGGTGAAGCTCACCAGTGTGTGCAAGTGCTGGAGTAGTTCCCAGTGGTTCCCAGAGCCTGGGATCAGCAGTGTCACCATCTTGGGCCTTGGAGGAGATATCCTGAGCCTGTGGAGTGCCAGGTTTGCAAAGGGCTTTGTCAGGTGCCTTCCCAGAGCCACTGTTCTTCATGAGCAGGTGAGGAGCTGGAGAAAAGCAGCTCAACACCAAATGCTCTTAATGCAAGCTCTGAAGATGGAGGTAAGATGTATTTCTGTTCCTCACTTTCAGTAAATCATCAGAAAGCACTGGACTCTGGACATGGAAGTGGGTTTTGCACTTCCTCTTGTGTTCCTCCCTGTCTGTTGGGTGTAGGTCAAGATGCTCTCCAGCTCAGCCCTGCATGCTTTGTTCAGCTCCTGCAGCAGAAAGGACAGCAGAAAAGCTGCCTCCTTGCTGGCTTCAGGATGTCACACAAGGGTAATCTTGGAAGGGCTGTGTTGGACAAATGAATTTGGGAAACTCCAGAAAACCAAAGTAGTTTGATTTTTACAGTCCTGTGACAGAGCTAAGGTAAAAAGTGTGTGTTTCCCCTCCATTCCAGCCCATGCTGCAAGCCCAGGGCATCCCTCTTAATTTCATAGGCCATTTTCCTCTTTCAACCACTATTTTCTTTGTTTTGTAGTTAGTTATATGTTTTCCCCCTCTTTTTTTTTTTTTTCTCATCATTGACAGTGAAAGCACTTAAGTCTTCTTCACTGTTAAACACTTGCCAGTGGCTACTAACACCTTCTCTTGAGGCATTGGTATGGTTCCATTGCAGGCTCTGAAAGTTCATTTCAGTCCCTGACTGATGAGGTTCCTGGAGGTGAGGCTGTTTTCCTTTTTCTAATGGCATTAGTTCAGCCCTGCAAAATATTACTTGCCTGAGGTGGGTAATCACTTTTGATGGGTTAGAAAAGTAGCATCAGTCATCATCATAGCAAAGGACAGGCAAATGATTTTTGTGTCTGAACTGGTAAGTGTTCAGAGCAGTTCCTGAGACCAGATTGGTTGTGCCCTGCTAGAAGTCATGGATTTTTTTTTTGGGTTTCCGTGTAGATTGCAGTTCAGTTCTCTGCTAACACTGTAAGAGTAACTGGCAGATCTAACACCTGGGGTGTCAGACACTGCTGCCAAATCTCACCAGAAACTGGGGATGCTCAGAGCTCTGCATGCCAGCTCTCTTTGGGTGCAGATATATCTCACTGACTGAAATCACCAGCTTTGCTAGTTTTCCCGTTCTGTTTTGGGGAAGAAAGGTGATTTGTAAGTCAGTTATTCCCAGAACAGCACAATATCAGATGGTTTTCTTCATGGCAGCTGCTTCTCGAATGTAATTTTGCCTCCTGGTACATGGAGCCTTAGCCAGAAGGGCTGTGAACTTCACTGTTGTTCCTTGATTTACAAGCTTTGGGTTTATTGCACCATTGCCTTTCTCACATTTACCCTTGTATAAAGAAACTGAAATCCTCATGCTGTTGGATGTCAACCTCCCAGCATCTGAAATGGGGTTTCTGTTGGAATGCTTCTCTTCCCATTAGGTCTGATGGTGTGTAGGGTAATACAGTGAATCCCCATCCACCCACTTAGCCTTCCCACTTTTATTTGTTTCTATGAACCTGCACCTTTTTTTTTTTTTTTTTTAAATTTATTTATTTGTCTTCTGCCAACTGAGGCGAGGTGGATGCTAAAAACCAAAGCCTAGTTTTCTGCACTACTGAGGAAGCAGTTTCCCAAGGCTGCACTGTGGTTCAGTGGCAAAAGTGAGGTAAAACCTGAGTATTTCTGACCTCCTCTGCCTGTGGATTCCCTGTGATAAAATAAAGCACAGAGGTCTGGGTTGTAGCTTATTAATTATGAAGCAGAACCTCTGCCAGCCTGGTAGTCATTTATCATTTCATAAATCTGAATCTGTGACTTGGGACTGATCTGAGTTTTGCCACATCTTCTTTTGCATGAATGTTTCTGGGTCTTAAAATGTTAAAGCTGAAAGCCTATCACAAATATGGACAAATGGGGAACATTCATGCCTGACTATGGCTCTTCAAAATGTTTCAAGTTAGTTTCTGCTGTCTTTTTAATGGTGCAGTTTGCTTGCTTTTATTGGGCTATCGTGGTTTTACGGTAGATTTTACTGATAGGGAGCATTATAAGAAACGTAATTTCTTTATTATATTTTTCTAGGGGTTTTACTAGATTTATAAAATGGAGAGATGAAAAAGGCTCATTATTGTAACAGGTCTTCTCTGGGTAGTACCAGATTATTTTCTCCATTGTGATTTTTGACAGTTTTCCTGACCCAGTTTTAAATAAATTCTACAACTTAATCACTTCTGTCTCAGTATCTTCAAACCCCCTTGTCCCAGAGGGAGCTCTCTAAATAGTCCTAGTGTTCCAGCTTCTTTATTTTTAAAGCCTGAATGGAAGAACAACATCTAAAAAGTGATGGGTTTGCCCTTGCTTAAAGTGGCATCAGCGTGTTGCCTAAACCCACGTTTTTATAGATATAAAGGGGACACCAAATATTAATGTATGGTGAGCCATCAGCTGTGGTCAGTATCACTGCACATGAGACTTTTTTAGTGGGATTCAGAGGTTGGTAGGAGCCCTGGTTCTGTGGTTCCATGCAGTGCTGGTGCTGCTCTGTGTACATCACCAGGGACACCAGCTCCAGATGTTTGGATCTGTTAAAACCAGGGGAAGCTGTGGAGGCTTCTGCAGCTCCACTTGGCTCCCCTTTTCACCTTCCCGACCTCCTCTGCCTGGCCTGCATGCCTCTAATCTTCACAATTTATGCAGGATTGTGAGTAGCTGGAATTTTAACTTTTTTTGTGAAAAAAAGAGCTCCTCCTGCCGGGGTTGGGTCACGGTACCTAAAGATGTTTGGTGTTGCAAGGTGCAAACATCTGTCCCACTTTTGACCCAATGAGGGTAATTGTAAAGAGCTGTGATGCTGGAATGAGAGCTTCAGGGGTTCTCAGACATCATATATTATCCTTATCAGACCTGTGGGTTTGCCTTGGGCTGAATTAAACTGAGCACTCCAGCTGTAGGTAGGTCTGGCATGGGGAAGGTGGAGAGTTGTGGAGTTGTGCCCTGAGTGCTCAGCAGTTCATAACCTGCCCCGGCCCTGGATCTTAAGGCTCAAAGAGAGAAACAGATCAAGCACATAGTCCTTAGGTGGTGCTCTGTTACTCTGGAGTTCAGAGCTAGAGGTGACCTTGTTGAACTCCAGCATTCAGATGTCCCTGGGCAGCCCCCTGCAGTTTTCACCCCCAGGAATGCCGTTAGACCTGTCCGTTGGGCTGTGCTTCTTCCAACTTATTATCAGTGGTTTTGTTCAGCTGGGAAAAAATTAGTAGAGCTAACAGTTCAAGGGAAGGTTGTGAATCTTTTATTTTATTTTATTTTTTTTTTCTTAAGTGAGCAGTTCTGTTCATAGATTGAAAATATTTGGGTTAACTTTGAAGGACGGGAACATCCAATTAATTTATGGCCAGTGTTTGATTAATTTCCTTCCCAAAAAGTGTTGAATAATTAGATATGGGGAGCACATATAGCAGTGTGGCTTTTAGTCGAGCCTCCTAATGGAGCCCATTAGTTTATTTGCTGGGATGTGAAATGCTTAAACTTGTTAAGATCTTTATGGCATTGCTAGCTTATAGCCTTGATGTGTCAGCAGTGGAAAGGGACCTGGCAACAGCCATTAGATGCTGCTGCTCCCCCCCAAGGCTCTACAGACATGTCACTTGTAGATAGTACATGAGTTTGTGTATGTATAGATATATATATATATGTATATAAATATATATGTTATAGGTATATACATAGATACTTGTGGTTCTGTAATTTTAAATCTTGGTATTCTCAACACCTGAACCAAAGCTCGAACTGAATTCAGAGTCCCAAGGGGTCTTGCCAGGGAATTATAATTAGCAAAAAAGTCATACAGATCAAGTAAATGTTAAAACTTACTTGGTTTATCTTTATGCTCTCAAACTGCACATATGCTTGATGCTCTTAACTTTCCATTCATAGTTACATAAGTATCATGGGCAAAAAGCAAGTCTGGTGTTGTTCCTGTCTTTTAAAAATAGTACTGTTCAGAAAAGCCTTTGTGAAGTGCCAGCAACAGGCCTGATTCTTCTGTGCCTCTTCTTTTTTTTTTCTTTTTTTTTTTTTTTGTTTGTTTTGTTCTGTTTTCGTACCGTAGTTTTCTTTATTAACATTAAATAAAGACCCCAAAGACTAAGCAGAAAGATGGAACAGGATGTCTTGGAGACAGATGGCATCAGCATCCCGACAGCAGACAGCGAAATAGTGAATGCCTTAGACTGGAAAGCTGGCATTGGTACCTTGCCTGGCAGCAACATCCAAGTAAGAACCCAAGGAGCACAATCCCTGAGCAGCCCCCAGGTGTTGGGCACTGCAGAGTATTTGACAATTCTGGAATTGGCAAATTGAAAGAGAAAGCCCTTGCTTTTAAACAGCTGGGTTGGCATCACCAAGGAAGTGGTGAAATTTCAGTCATGTTTCTGAACGCCTGGTGACACTCCCTCTCCCCTTCTAATTTCTTGCTCAATTGATTTCTAAAGTCAGGAAGTATTTTAAGTAATTGTTTTCTGCTAATAGAAGTTATGGGCCTGATCTTCCTAATTCTCAGTCGTGGCCATACAGCATACTGAGGCAAGAAATCCCATTAATTTTAGCCCAGCATGAGAAAGACATTTTCTGTGAAAGACAGATTTTCTCAATTTGTGGGGCTGAGTCTTTAGGTTCTTTGCACATCAGTGGTTCTTTTTTTGCAGCTTTTTACAGCAGTATATGTCTTGTGTATTTACAGTAGTGACAAATACAGCTCTTGTGGAAATCAGAAGTAAGATGTGCTGGTCACAGGCGTGGTGTTACTATGTCAGAGGAGGGAGGACAGTGAGTGTCTGTTTCCCAAATTACCTTCAGCTGCTGTTTCAGTTCGATTGCAGCTCTGATGGCTGAAAAGGAATACATAAAATTGCCCTCAAGCCTGCAAGTTCTGAATTGCTGTGAGGGGAAAAAAATCAATTCCAAGTGAAATAAATTGGAGCGGAAGGGACTTGAGAGCTTTGAAAAATCAGATTGTTGGGATCACATCAGATATTCAGAATCAGGACCCCCACTTTGTGAGTGTTGAGTCTTCCCCTTCCTCCCCTCCTCTTCCCTTTGTGCAGAAATGTCTCTGACCCCACTCAGGCTACCAGGAAGATGTTTCTGCCACAAATGGTGGATGAACTTGAATGCTTGGAATGTTTTGAGAACAGTGGTTTACACCCCTGTAAAAGTGCCATGGAACTGGGTCCACTGGCTTTCTAGGAGGCCCTTTGGATGATTATTTTACCTTGTATTTAACCACAGTCATTGTACTTCTTTTTAGAAGAGCTCAGCAATGTATTGCCACAGGTTTTCTCTTAACCACCAGGAAAGCCCCTTTGCAGGAACAGCTTCACTTTTGTTGATTCCTCATAACTGTATAGAATGGAGAAAGCACCACGTTATTTATTAGACTGAAAGGCAACAAATCATTTTGTATTTTATATTAGATGGTCAAGTGTAGGGGCACTGAGTACCAGGGTTAGTGAGTGTGGCAGAAATGTCTGTCTGGGACATGACAACTTTATTCACAGGAAGCCACTTCATTCTTAAGATGCCAGACACTTTTTTTTTTTTTCCCAACAGAAATGCCAAACACTTTTCTTGTTTTCCTTTTGCTGTTTATTCTTTCCCCCTCTCTTTGCATGCACAATGTTTCCTTAGCTTCCTTAAAAAATTCTCAGGAAGGATGGTGGAGGGTTTGTGTTGGCAGACACACAGCATGGAGCCCCTTTGTGTAAAGGAAGCTGCAGTCCTGGTAGTTGCCCAGTTAGGCATTTCCAGAATTTAGGAGTGAGGGATATTGCCTTGAAGAGTTTCAGGTTGAAACTGGAGGTGTCCTCATTGGATCAGCCAGTGCTCAGCATCAGATCAGGCTGGTGCTAAGATGCTCATTGTTTTTCTAACACAAACTGAATTTTTACAGGGCCTGAGCAGAGCTTCCCCAGTTCAGTGGCTGCAGGTGCACCATGAGATGGTGAAAGGAGGACAGAGCTCTGTGCTGGCTGCACTGGGTTGGATTGAATGGGGACTGAATTAGTAGGCAGGAGTGTCTCGACCCCAGAGACTACCTGCTCATACAAAATGACTTTATCACCTTTGCCCACCTCCAGCTGCAAGTCTGCTTTGCACTCACTGTGGCACTGAGAGCTCTGGAGATGCTCCTTCCACTGACCTGCTGCTGCTGAGCTGTCCTTAGAGACCCTTGGGATCTGCACCACTGTGCTGCTTCTCTTCTGGCACCTGAGGAAAGGGAAGGGCTTCTGCTCTGAACTAGATGGTCTGCAGAAACTTGGACCACTTAGAATTATCATTTCTTTGAAATGGTTTTGTTTCCTTTCGTGATGAAATAAAAATGATGCTTTGTCTCTTCAGGGCTACAGAGGAAGCACTGAGCTTTTTAGAAGCAAGTCCAGCATCTTTGAAGCTTTAAGAAATACAGGCTTCAGATAAAAGGAAGGGAAAAGGGGGCAGAACATTTGGAACAAGGCTTTGATAGGGTGCTGGAGGCAGGATCCTGAGCCCAGGAAGCATGCAGTGGAGGAGGAACAGTGCTTCTCAATGCAGTGAGCAGCCCTGCTTCAGAGGTGAAGCAAATGCTTTAAGAGTGGGTGTGGCAGGTTTGAGTGAAGAGCAGATGGCTGAGAAAAGGTCTCAAACTAATGAAGTGCTGTGAATAAAAGCTTTGGAGCAGAGCTTGCAAATGCACCTCACCTTTGACTTGTCTCTTTCATTCTGGAGCTCAGTAGCTCTGTATTGCAGACAGTAACCAAGATCAAGGAGTGAGGAATCTTCAGAGCTATTTGCTCATCGAAAGGGGATTTAAACTTATGTATTATTTATTTATTTTACTCAGTGGCCTTTGCAGATTGGGACTAATACAAGATGCACATTGACACGACTTGGCACATTTTAACAACTTTCTCTGGCCCTATGAAGTGTGCCTTCATAGCCTAAGAAACTTTTTTTAAGCTTCAAGGATGAGAGTCTCTGAAATCTGCCACATACCATTCCTTTTCCATAGCTCCACCGTGGTGTGAGCACTTTGCTGTGTGTCTAGAGGGGTTTTCTTGTTCTGCGAGAGCTGAATTTGCTCCTGGCCTGCAGCAGGACAGGCAGTGTGTGTGTGTCTGTGTCTGTGTGTGTGTGTGTGTCTGTGTGTGTGTCTGTGTGTGTGTTTGTGTGTGTCTGTGTGTGTGTCTGTGTGTGTGTCTGTGTGTGTGTCTGTGTGTGTGTCTGTGTGTGTGTCTGTGTGTGTGTCTGTGTGTGTGTCTGTGTGTGTGTCTGTGTGTCTGTGTGTCTGTGTGTCTGTGTGTCTGTGTGTGTGTCTGTGTGTGTGTCTGTGTGTGTGTCTGTGTGTGTGTCTGTGTGTGTGTCTGTGTGTGTGTCTGTGTGTGTCTGTGTGTGCAGGGAGCAGGGGATGGGGGAGAGTCACTTACCCCAGCAGCTGATGTCTTGAAGGTCAAAACTGAGGCAAGATGGGACTGGGAGCTATGACATGGTGGCTCCTGGCTGTACTGGTCCCTGTCACCTACCTGCTTGCTCTGCCTGTGGCTTGGTAGGTGTATTTCCAGGTTTTTCAGAAGCAGTTGGTTTGGACTTGAGGTTCTCCCCTCTTGCCTTTGGGTCAGGGCCCCACCGGGGCTTTCACAGCTGAGTGGTCCTGTGCAAGGAGGAGCTTGTCAAAGGAAGGAAAGGTTTGGTATGTCTCAGTGCCTGCTCTTCCTCAGCAGCATTGCCTCTGCCTATCCCCACATTCCTCTGCTCCTTTGGGAAGTTCTTTTCCCACCAGCCCATCAGGAGTCATTGCAGAAGGGTTGAGAACCTCACGGCTCTTGCAGCTCCAGATGCTCCCTGTGTTCATGCAGCCCTGGGGGGTCTCAGGGCTCTGAGGTCTTTCAAGCCCCTCCAGCACCAGCTGGAGAACATTTGGGACAAATTCTCTGCTGGAATGTGACCTTTCTGTCAACAGCTGGGTGATTCCTGCTTGCACTGAGATTTTAGGGAAGTTGTTCTGTGTGGTAACTGCAGTAAATGGGATGGTGCTTTGTTGGATGAATTTTAATCATCAGAGCAGAGTTTGGGTTAAACTGCTTTTCTGAGGGTATTTTTTTCAGATGTGTTTGTCTGAGGTCCAGGTTTTGTAAGAGGAGCCCATCCAGAGCAGGTAGAATTAATGTTGCTTTCCTTCCTTGTCAGCAAAATGTATCATTGGAGTTTTTTGGAGGTCTGTTGGTGGCATTTTGAGAAATAATTGTGTTGAGTATTTCTCACATTTACTGCTACTTATTTCTAGTGCTTTTTAAAGTACCTTCAGCCATTTCTTTTTCATCCCTTACCCAGTTGCTCCTCAGGGAATCCTATTGCTGCCTGTCCCCTTTCCTGGCCCTTTTACTCCTGGTTATTCTCTTGCTTTCTTCTCTTACCTGCAGTTCTGTTTAAATGAGTTTGGACTGCTAGAAATCATTACTGAAGCAGAAGCAGAAGCCATAAAAACTCTTTCAGCCTCTGCAGTAAATGCCAGCCCAGCCAGTTTTGCTCCTGCTGCTATCAACTCTTCTGCTGCCTCTAGCACTGGTTTGGAAGGTGAGCTTATTGCTGGGAAGGGAATAGACAGGTTTTTGAAAAAATCCTCTAGAAACAGGTCTAACAGAAGTGTGTGTTTCAGTGCTGCCTGGCACAGTGTGTGCTGTGAGTCACTGTCTCATTTCAGATATTTTCAGGGAGTATTTAGGATGAATGTAGTTCCTGCATAGCCAGAACAGTACCTGGCACAGGCATTGTGCTCACCTCTGTGGAAGGTAAGTGGGGTTACAGAAACCATCAGGGCTGATTTATGGATGTGGTCAAACATCCCTCTCATGCTGAGTTGTGACTTTTGTCCTGGGATCGTTTTAAGTGGTGATTCTGGGAAGTTGGAGCCTTTTCTTTCTTGGGCAGTGGATCAGCAGTAACATCAGTGTTTCTCCCCAGCACTGTCATGGCAGCAATTAAGTCTGCATCTGTATTAACCAAAAGTGCCTGTTCTGGAGCTCTGGGACCAGAATGGTCTGGTTGTGGGGACTTTATTAAACACTCTCAGCTTCCAAACCAGAGTGGTTACCCCCACTGGGAAGTGTCAAGAGCTCTGTGCTAACTCCTGAAGGATTCTTGGGAATTGCTTGTGATGCTGTAGCCCAGGAGTGCCCCGGGGCTGTACTGAAGGTGCATGAGGCTGAGCTGCAGGACTCTTTGGTTACTGGCACAGCTGGGTCTTAGCTGACCACTTCTGGGAGCAATGGGAGCCCCCAGAGTGATCCCTTTCTCTGGTTGGGTGTGTGGAGGCTGAATGGATGGCTCAGTGCTGGGCTAACCTGGTGTTCCTGGCTCAGGATGAATCCCCAGTAGTGTAAATTATCTTTACACCTTTGAGAGTCTCCTCTAACCAGGCTAACAAGAGTTATACTATTGGCCATCAGGGTTATGGGGTTTCCAAGGCAAAACTTGTAGGAAAAACAGTTTTGACAGGATAATACAAGGATGTTACTGACATGCATATCAGTGTAATGGGCAAGAAATAGGAGTTCTTTGCAGACCTGCTTGCTCTGCTTATCCAGAAATCAATAGCTCAAACCAGGACTTTTGTATGATAACCTCTGAGCTCTTTTAACTCCACTGGGTTGGTTCAGCTTCTCTTTGATAAATCTCTAGTTACCCTTGGTGAAATTAATCCCTGTTTCAGTAGATCTCCCTCAGAGATGTGCATGAGTGTCTTCAGCCAGTACTGATGGACACCAGAGCTGAATGAGTGCAGTGAAGAGCTCTCATCCCAAGAGTACCATGAAGCACCACCTGAGGTCACACCATAAAGATGCTCTTTAAATGTGACAGCGTGTGGCTATGGCACAGGGAGCCCCTGATAGGGTTGCCTGGGGCCTTGTGCTAAACCAGATCCTCCAAGGTGGTGGCAGGAGACTTGAGAATTAGTTTGGGACACACAAGACACCACGGGAGGGCAGCTGGGGTGTGTTCAGGGTCTCATTGTCTTCACCATCACCAGTGTGTCCTGGTGCAGTAACTGGAAGGAACTTGGGTGAGGTTTCCTGCAGCAATGCAGGAAGGGCTACACTGCTGCCTTCATACATCCCTGTGGAGAGAACTTTGAATTCCTCTCCTCATGTTGCCAGCCTGGACAAGTGTCTGCCAGTTGGCTTTCCCCAGGGTTTTGATGGAACTATTTCTGTTTTCGGGTAGGAAGGCTTTGTACCTGTCTTCCCTGCTGCCTTTTTTCATCTCAGATTTCATTGTAAGCCCTTACAAATTCTCCTACACTTACCAGACATTCTCTGGCACTCCTGCTGGTTGTGGGCTCTTCTCCTTGGCTGTGTGAGCTGAGGAGCTGGTGATCCATCAGGTGAAGGGCACCAAGCACTAAGAATCTTTCACCCCCCCTGTGAGCCCTGTGTGTTCTGCAGATCAGTGTGACTTCTAATCCAGCAGAGCTCTTCAGGCACTCTGGGTTCTTGCAGGTTTCCCCTGGTTTGTCTTCTCTCTGGTCCCTGATGGCACAAGGAGAGACTTCTGGTTGTGATAGAAGGAGGTGTGAGAGCCCTCTGTGTGTAGGCAGCCCTTCTGCTTTCATCCAGGGCCTTCTGACATCCACGTGGGGCTACAGGGAACAAGCAAATAAAAAGGAAAAATATCAGTGTCTTCAGATGGGTACAAGAAGAGAAGAAAAATGGCTTATAACAAAAAGCAAAGTGATTCATCTCAGTGCTTTGGATGGGTGTTGCGTGGTGTGGTTTGGGTTTTTTTTTTTCTTTTAAAGTGATTGATGGATTCACACATGGACTGATGAGAGCAGTGCACACAAACAGTGCCACTCAATGCAGAACTGGAGCAACCTGTACATGGGACCCCCCCTGCACCATTGGCATGTCAGGTTATTTGAGCAAAGGATGCATGGGGATCAGTGTAGATGCCTGGTCATGAAGACCCCTGCAGTTGTGTTTTGTTGAAATATTAAGCATAAATTATTTTGCACCAGGAAGAGCTCTACCATAGGAGAAAGTAAACATAAATGATATATTGGAGTTATTCCTAACATTTTCACGCTTCCATTCAGATGAAAGATTGATATATATCCCTTGCTAGATATAGAAATAATTGTTTCTATTCTTCCATCAATAATGTGCTATTTTTAGAGGCAGCCTATGAAGGATTTTCATACATACAAAGTATGTATCAAGCTGGGAAATTTTAAACTTAACCAAATGTATTAAAGGTATCCAAACAAGATGGACTTGTTTGGCATTGGTCTTTCGAGTTTGAGGGTTACTAGGAATACAGAAATATAAAAAGTTTTGTGATTATGTGCTTGAAATTATATCCTCCTTTATCACTTTTACAAGGGGCAAGGTTTCTCCACAGTTATAATATTGCCAATAAAGAGGTTTTTTTCTTTAATAAGGTGGAACATTCTCTCCATTTGCCAACACACAGATAATAATTACTTCCCTCAGAGTGGACTACTGAGGGTCACTTAGTGGAAGTTTGTAAAAGACTTTGACAGAACTAATTGCATGAAAGGTGCTTTAATATTTTAATTGAAGAGTTGTCTTTTTCTGCAGTGCTCAGAGAAGACGAGCCCCGTGCTGATTTCCAAACCTGTGAACAAATGGATTGCTTTGAGAATGGAAAGTTCAATTCTCAAACGGGCTCCCAGCAGCACAGGGACAGGTAAAGAAACTCCAGATTCTTCCTATTCTGTTACAGATGTTTAAAGAGAACACTGTGTTAGAGAAAATCCTCAGTGCAGGTGTTCCCATGGCCTGGCTGAGGCAGCTGTCACCCCTGAGGCTCCCATCCCTGGCAGAGGAAAGCTCCTCTCAAGAGCTCTCTCCTCATTTCTCTGCCCAGCAGGGAAATGCTGGTTGTGTGCTTGATGCCTCAGTTTCCCATCTTGCTACAAAGAAGGATGGTATCTTAAATTTCGGTGGAGTTGTAAAAAGGCGAGATTACAAAGTAGCTGCTGCAGTGGGGAGAGCTGTGCCAGTGCTCTGGAGTGCTGTGAAAAGAGGTGGATCTGGCAAATCCTGCAAAGAGGATTCACTTCTTCAGGTGCTCAGCTCCGGGCATCCTAAAGAGGTGCAGAGACATATGGGAATGCTGCAGGAGTATTGTTGCAATTTTAATTTGATTTTGTTCTCAATTTTGGATGTTTGGTGATACCAGAGACATTCCAGATGATTGCAGAAACAGGGGAAATAGTAGAAATCTTAATACCAGCAGTGGCTGTCAGATGAACGAGGCTGGCAGACCTGTCAAACGTGTCCGAAAGAAGAGAAGACTGCTGCTGGAGTCTGAGGATGATGAGGAAAATGCAGATGAGGATGAGGTAAATGAGGCTGCATGTATTTTCTTTAAAGAGAGCTGTGAAGAGCAGGGACCATTCTGTGTCTCACATTTCACTGAGCGATGCAAACTGAGCTGAGGGAGGTGAGACTGGTCTGGGTCTGATCCTGATTTACATCAGTAATGAGAATATCTGTTCCCAAGTAATGAGAATATCTGTTCCCAAGTCAGAGGAGCTCATGTAAAGTCCAAGTCAGTATTTCAGACTGAACTTTATAGGTGTAGTTACAGCCCTGTGCACTGTATTTCACAGTAATAAAAACACATGCCTCCAAAAATCCTTTATCTGACTACAGTCAAGTACTGTTACGTGATACTGAAGATGAGTGTCAGACCTCAGAGTCTGATTGCTTTTTATTATGTATTTGCATGTGCAGTCATTGCAGGGCTGGAAATCTGTATTAATGGTGGATGAAGAGAACCTCAGGCCTGACCTCATCTTTTCTTAACTGTTATTAAGCATCTTACTGCCTTCAGGGGCCCCACGTTGTGCCAGTCCACACGCTGCTGCTGTGTGTGTAGCATCTCAGGCCTCAACCATTGTATTTATATTCATGTGTCACACGTGTTTTGTAGTGCAGAGACTGGGTTTGTAATGCAAGCTAAAATTTCTGATGTCATGATCAGTATAACCCACCTCATGGCTCAGCATTTCCCTGGGGTGTGTATGTTTTCACAGCACTTATGTTTTCAGAAGCACCTTGTGTTCTGTCTCTTCCCCCTTCCCCTCCTCCTCGTTTGAAACTGCCCCTCTGTCTCTCCTGGGACATGTTTGGCAAGGAACTTTGCATCTCAGATTTGGCCCTTTTTTGCCTTTTTTGGTTTGCTGGGGGGAATGGCAGCCCTGGGTGCACTAAACACGAGTTTGAAAATGCCACAGAAGAAATGTGACTGGCAACCTGGCTTGGGACCTGACACGGGGAGGCAACGTTTTCCTGGGATGTTCAGCTATGACTTCAGTTCCTTGAAGCTTCTGCTTTCTTCAGGGCTTCATGAATGATTCTTTTTCTGTGTCAGTTCCCTGGCACAGATGGACATAAAAACCTCTGAAAGGAAAAGGCAAGAGGAGTGTTACAGCAAGGTTCCTCATGTGAGCAGTGAATCCTGCATTGCAGGAAGCAAATCCTGTGTGTTGTAATGGAGATTTTGGGCCCATGCTGCTCTTCAGTAGCCATATGTAAATGAACATCAGTAGCATATATTAAATAATTTGTAAAGCACTTTGGAATGCTGCAGGATCAGAGTTCTCTAATGTTCTTGCAGGGTTATTCAAAAGAAAATAATCCCAGTTAATAGTCCTGTTAGTTACATGTTACACCCTGACTGTACCTGCATTATGAGATGATCAAAGAGAGAGGAAAAAACAATATTGCTAAACTTCTTTTTAACATATCTGTGTCTAGGAGAAGAATAAATCAAATAATATGAAAAGCCGCAGAAACACTAAACCAATAAAACAAGGTGAGCTAAGCTCATAGTCTCTTTTCTTTAATGTTTATAGATAATTTTTTTTTTTACTAGATATTATAAAGTGAATAATAGTAAACAGAAGAGGAAAGGACAGTAGAGCTCATTTCACATTCAGAATAGCTTATTAGGTACATAACCCTCTTAGCACATTCAGGCTGCTGCAGCATATTAGCAGGAATAAACTCCATTTCCCTGCATGATGGGCACAGTGTGGAGCATCCAGGGGACAGCCTGGTCCAAAGCTCACTGGAGACAATAAGAATCTTTTTTTTCCATTGACTTTGGAGAGCTGCATAGCCACAGACTAGAAATAGAAAGTAAGTTGTAAACAACGTGATTGATGATAGACTTTGGGTTAAATGTCTTATATACTTTAAAGGAGTTAGCATGGCCAGAGTGGGGGCAGGTTTTTAATATGCATTTAAACCAAGATTTTCCATGTGTATGACCATGGTCCTCCTAGAATGAATCCAAGCACCTGCCCAAGTTGTTTTCCTCATCTGTGTGCTGGTAGCTGCTTCTCTAGTAGATGCATTGTGTATTAGAAGGTTATAAATATATATGCATGTGTGTGTATATATATATATACTGAACAAATACTCATTTGGGTTTTCATTTGTTTTGTTTTAGGTTAGTTTCAGCTGCAGTTACATGCCTCTGTGTTTTCTTTTAGTTTATATCTAACCACTGAATTCCTCTGTGAAATATCAGGAGGAGGAATTATTTTCCACAATTTAAAGTTATTATATCTTGTCCAAACCTTACAGTGGCAGCTTCCCATGGGCAGCTTGTCAGCAATTTTAAGTGCCACAATTCATTCGACCTGTGACATAATATTTGTGTGACATATTTTCTTTTAATGAGAAATGAGCATGGTTTTCCTACTGCTGGAATTCAATACCTTTCCTCAAAAGTTGGGTCACACTGCCTCCCTTGGGGTACAGCAGCAAAACAGCCTTGACATGTACGTGGGAGAAAGAGGAGAGAGGGCAGAGCAGGAAGCACTGGAGAGAAACGTTCATTTTTCTCTTTGTTTTTGATTGCTTAGCTGTTCCTGGAAAGAAGAAGGTATGGAACTGGGTTTCCTACTTAGAAGAGGAACGGATGCCAGCTGCTCCCCTAAAGCTGTTCAGAGAGGTTGGCAGTTTTTTTCAGCTCTCTTGCTGTGTTTTTCTCAGGCAGCTTCACAGAATTCACAGGGAGGTGGGGTTGGAGGCTGCCCTCAGCTCAGCAGTTGGATGTATGAGTTGTTTGGGTTCAAGCAGGCAGTAAAACCCCCACGTTTGTTTTCAGCCCTGAAGCACTGTGGAAACAAGCATCTGCACTGTGAGTCCTGCCCAGAACTGGGGTGTAAAAAATGCTGGTTGAATCTCACTCAGAAATAAACGACAGTTTTGGTCTGTTTGGGGTAGTTCTGAATAAATGGGCTGTTAGGCAATCTGCAAGTAATGTTGGAGAGGGACTGCTTAATGTCTTTCTTATGTCCTGTGCTTCATCCAGCACCCCTTCCAGCCTTCCTCTGAAGAACACTGAAGCCAGTTAGCTCTGTGCATGCTGCAGGTTGTCTCAGTGAGACTCTGGATGTCTCTGGTGACTGTTAGGAGGGTGGGTGGAATTTGTGAGCAGTCGTCTGATGCTTGGAAGGTGGGAGAGGATGAATTTAGCCTTGGTGAAGCTGCTGCTGCTCTCCAGTGCATCAGCCCACCTGAAAAGTTCAGCTCCCAGTCAGCTCTTCAAAGCCAAGGGCTGTTGGCACCTTCCAGAGTGAGATGAGAAGGAAAGCCAGGTGCCTGCACTGGATGCAATAAACCATTTGCAGTTCCACTTCAGATTTCTTTTAAGCCTTCTCTACAAATGTTTAATTTGGATTAAGATTGCAAACAAATGAAAACCACAAATGTTTTCTGGAGTGACTGTGTAAATGGGCTCCAGACCAAATATGCCTTGTTCCTTTTACCTTTTGAAGATGAAAAGTTACCTTTTGGGAAAGTGTGGGCTCCTGACCTCCTGCTGACACAGGCAGAATGATTTTAGAGCTTTCCTGGCTCTTTGTTTTTGTCTCCATTGGGCTGTGAAGGGGATTCTTTTGTGTTTGAATAGAGCTGGTTTCTGCATCTGCTGAAAGATTTGTTCATAGCTCATTGCAGCAGCCTCGTGGTTCAGTGTTTTTGAGAGATTAATTAGAATAACAAGTAAATCTGAAATGTGGTGATCATGCCATTATTGATCTCTGGAGCTGTGCCTGTCTGTTAAAGCAGCAATCATTTAGTGATGGAGTGTTTTTCTCTGAGTTGAAAACTTGAAGCCTTAAATGTATCTAATGACTGCTCTGCAATAGATTTTTGTCTTTAAGAATTAAAAACAAATGTTTCCTTCTTCCCTCCTGCCTCACAGTATCAATCATTCCCACAAGGCCGAAATGGATTTAAAGCTGGAATGAAATTGGAAGGGCTGGATCCTGAGCACCCCTCTCAATTTTGTGTTCTCACAGTGGCTGAGGTAGTTGCTCTTCCTATCTTTAGTTCCCAAAGTCCCTTGGACATTTGGATTTTTCTCAGTTAGAAGTATTGAGATAAGATAATAATAATAGAACTTTAAACTCCTCCTAGCCATTAATTAATTAAAGTGGCAATGAAGGAGCAGTGTTGTGGTTAAGCACCTAACATCTGAAATCCCAATGTCAGCTTTTTGCAGTTGTCTCACAATAGTGAACCTGGTAACTGCATGCATTGAATAAATATGAAAAAGAACAGTGCAGTCAGGCCCTAGGACTTAGTAAATATTAGCAAGTTGAAATGCATTTATGCTGCTTCAGTTCTGTGAAATCTGTGTTGATCTGGGATGGGCATAAATGTTCTCCTGATGCATTTCTGCTCCAGATTTTGCCAGACAGGAATATGTGCATGAGTGTTGAAGTTACACTGACCAGCTGTGTTTTCAGCATGGAAACCATGAGATGTAAATGAGGAAAAATAAATATCCAAATACAGAAAGAGGGTTTGATTGGTGTTTTTTCTTTATAACCCTTTATGGTAATCAGAGCTCCCCTCATTCTAGGTACAAGGGTACAGAATGAGACTGCACTTTGATGGTTACCCAGAGTGCTATGACTTCTGGGTTAATGCTGACTCCTCAGACATCCATCCTGTTGGCTGGTGTGAAAAAACAAGTCATAAACTGCTCCCTCCTAAAGGTATGAAAAAAATAGAATGGTGTGCAAGAATCCATAAATTCTGCTGAGAACTGGGTGTCCTGGCTCTGCTGGTTTCATTTTTAGTGTGATTTCATTTGAGTGGGTTAAAGGGAAGAGGTGTAACCAAGACAGTGAATCACAGAAGAACAAACCAGCTTCCTTTGGCTATTCCCAGAGGTTGATGTTAGTCAAATTAGAAACTCCTTACTGGATGTGCAGCTAAAGCAAGGAGGCTCAGGCAGCTGAGAACTTGCTTTGTTCCTGCATTCCATTTCCTAGAAACATTTGAAGGTTGAGATTAATGATTGGTCATTATCCTGAAAAAGGAGGAGATGTTTTAGCTGAATTGCAGGGCCCCTGAAGAGTGTAGAAGGGCAGTTACCATGCAAAGTTCATGTTCTTCCCAGGTAATATCCATTTCTGAAAAAGACTGATCTGAATGCAATAGGGCTGTGTTAAACTTTCCTTTTATCTCTCTTTCTAGGTTTCAAGGAAGGAGAATTTAATTGGACTTCCTATTTGAAGAATTGCAAAGCCCAAGCAGCTCCAAAAAGCCTTTTTAAGACCCTCAGCACTGTAAGTGGTGATCTTGAGTACCAGATGTTTCAAATAGGACCAATGCTGAGCAAATTTTGGCCAGGTTATTTAGGTGTTTTTAATATGCTTATGTCAGAGGTACAACCATGGCACAATCAGATGGAAGCTATTTCCTGCTGTGATATATTTTTAAGATGGGGAACTAGTACAATTTTTCTTCCTTCCCCCAGTCACTGGCTATCCAGAGAGAGAGAATTTGTATTTCCCTTCCTCCCTAGTACTGGAGGAAAAGATTTACTCTACCATTTATGAAATATATTACAGCAGTCTGTTTTGCTGTGCCCCTGCAGTCAAGGTATTTGTGTCACTTTCCTCTAATTTAATCATTTCCAAAATAATTTCTGGTTTCCAGCAACATACTCATGTGCACCATGGGATTCATTATGAGGCAATGGATCTTGAGTATTTTCCATCCTTCACCCACTGCTGCTTGCTTTGGTTGTTAGGTTCCCTTCCTGTCTAACACTCACTGCCATGATGTGTCACTCAGCTGACACAAAGTCCCCACGGGTGGATTTGAGGCTGTGGATGGACTGACCAGTAGGATCAGGGCTGAACTGTGGAGCTCTGCTCAGCTTCCCAGAGTCACCCCTTTTCCTTGAAGGGCTCTCTAACTCTTCCATGAATAAGCATGAGCATTGCAGGTCCAGTCTTACCCCCTGACTTACCCTTTGGATCCCTGTTGTTGTGTGCCTGGAGACTGTTACTCAAGCTCCAGCAGCTCTTTTCTAAGAAATAGTAACAATCCTTGCCAGAACACAGGGAAATTTTTCTTCCTTTTTCTTCACCATGGGAGGAGTAGGATCATGGAAAAGGTTGGTTTGGGAGGTTGTTGATGCCCCATCCCTGAAAATATTCAAGGCCAGGTTGGATGGAGCCTTGTGCAGCCTGATCTAGTGGGAGGTGTCCCTGCCCATGCAGGTGGGACTGGATGAGCTTTAAGGTCCCTTCCAACCTAAACCATTCTATGGTTCTGTGAATCTTGTCTGTAGTCCTTTAGCTGGTAAACTACAGTTTGGTTTGAGCTTTTGGGGTTACAACCAGCATCAAATGGGTCCATAAGGAGAATTTAAATAGCCTGATCAAGAATGGGGCTGATTCCTTTTCCTGATGTTCTGTTCCTCAGCCTCTCACACCCTCTGGCTTTCGACTGGGGATGAAACTAGAGGCAGTGGACAAGAAGAATCCCTCACTGATGTGTGTTGCAACCATCACAGACATGGTGGACAACCGCCTGCTGATCCATTTTGATAACTGGGATGAGAGTTATGACTACTGGTAAGGAGATTCTCTTCCTACTAAACATCTGCAAGTACACTGTGGTTCCTTTTGCTCTTCCACTAAGGGTGATTAGTGAGTATTTTAAATGTAGTCACTGACTTTGGGATCTCAACTCAGTTTTCAAGTATCTGAGTAAAGACTTGGGGTTTCTACAACATGCTGATTGCCCAGGAGTTTCTCCTATTTTTAATTTCTCTTCAGTGGCTCAGTGTGAAGAAGTTGGGGGTGGCTTGAACATCTGAGGTCAGAAGGGATTGAGGTAATGCAGCTGACTGAGCTGGGTCAGCTCAGGGAATGCTTATGTTATCTGTTCCTCTGCAGAGCTAAAGAGCTACTCCACCTGGAGTAAGGAACATCCTCTCCTCCAGGGTTAGTAGTGGCTGTTGGCATCCCTCTGAAGCCTTACATTTGGAAGCAGGCAGGACTGAAAGTACTAAAAATCTTTTCCATTTGCAGAGTTTGGCTAGAGCCCTTGAAGAATAAAAATTGTTGCCAATATTTCAGCTTTTAAGTCCTGACCTGCACTGCAGTTGTTCTGCATCCTGAGAATCTTCATCCCCTGCCCTCATGCTGGGGGCAGGTGGAGTAATAGTCAGGGAAACATTTTCCCTCTTGTGTTTTCCAACCTACACAGTGGAGTAACTTTCTTTGAATTTGTCTGTGAAAGCAACACAAGGCACAGGCTTAACACTGGTTTTGTGTGTTCCTCCCCCCCAGCTCCTTTTGTTTGTGTTTGGTTTTTTTCAGAATAGACACCTGTTTGATGGCAAGTTGGTCTTTTTTTTTTCTTTGCCATAAATACCTCGTGCAGAGCATTGCAACACCAGTGTTTCCATTTGCAAGACTTCAGATCTTGTTCCTTTACCATTTTAGCCTGGGATGCTTTGTTTGCATGCCATGTTTTGTTTGGAATTTTCAATGTTTCATGGGCAACACAAGCAGAAGAAGCTTCAAAGTAGAGCTGCAAACACAAAGGGTTTTTCCTAGATCTGAAACACTGCTTTGGTCCCTTCCTCAGAGCAGATGTGACAAAAGGGACTGTCTCAAATTGGCTCATTGCCTTCTGCAGGGACTCAGGAGATGTAAATGTGCAATAAAATTGGGAACCAGGCAAACACCCCCTAGGTTTCAGCTGGAATTAATGGAGAATGTGCAGTTCTTGGCAAAGACCTTAAAAGTAATGTTCCCTTCCTCCACAGCAGTGGTGTTTCAGTTGGGCATGAGGGGTTGTTTTTTGTCTCTTTGCTTCCTTTGCATTTGAGCTTGAATGCTCTGTGTCCAGGCTGAACTGTGGTTGGTGTGGACCACGTGGGAGGGTGTTTTTTGTCATTTTATTGAAGCACCAGACATTCTCCTTTTATATTTCCCTATATTTGGGGGCAGCTTGACTGCCTCGAAAACCTGAGGTTAGAAATCCCAGTGCTTGTCTTTTACACCATGATCACACCCACTGAAAGCATCTGCTAGCCCAGCACAGGCCTGTGAGGCAGCATTTGAAATCCTGCTTTTCTTTTTGCTTTCAAGTTGACTGGAGCCAATTTTCCCTCTTTGATTCAGGTGTGAAGCAAGCAGCCCATACATTCGTCCTGTTGGCTACTGCCAAGAAACTGGAACCCCACTGACAACACCACCTGGTATGTCAAAAGTGAGACATTTCCTGACAACATATTTGCAAGTTCCAGGTTCCATTCAGTACTCTTTTCTCTACTGACTGGCCAACATTCAGACTTTCTGCAGTTTTGTTTTGTTTCATGGCTCTTTAAAAAAAAAGGGATGGGGTTTGGTAATTTGTAATTAAATTGGATTTCAGAGGGAAACAACTTTGAAGTATTTGCAGCGTTTCCTTTAAGTTTAGCTAGAAGAAAGAGGAATTAAGTAGTGTTGGGTTAATGGTTAGACTTGATTTTTAAGGTCTTTTCCAACCAGAATGATTTTGTGAATCAGTGTCATGACTTCATAGATGATGAAGTGGGATTTCTGGAAATGAAGGAGTAACTGAGGCCACATCTCTTCCTGCTGCACTGGAATTCAGTAAATGAAGAGAATGTTGGCAGATGAAAAAGGACAGAACTCACAGGGAGATCGATGTTGTTTTCAGGCCCTGGGAGGCCTCATTCACCTTAAAAACAACAAAAAGTAAAAAATCCTGTCTGCTGCTTGCTGGATCGACAGCCCTGGAGCAAGAATTTCTGTAATTACTGTGTGTCAAGCTTAGTGGAGTGGGTGACACTACAAGATCCCTCTGCATGGAGGAATGAGCCTCTGTGCCTTTGCTGCAGATGCAAAAGGGGTTGTGAATTCTGTGCAGCAGCACCACATCTGTTCCTGCTTCTGGAAGGTGCAGCTCCCCTCCTCACACCATGCTTGCTTGTGCCCCCAGCAGAATCTCCAGACAGTTCTCATCTCTCTGCTGGGAGATTTATGTGCAGCAATTTGCAGACTTGCCCCCTGCCCACAGGAAACAATGCTGAGGCTAAAATGTACTGTAATAGGAAAGGGGAAAAAGGTGGAGTAGTTTCTTAAATGTAGCAGTTTCTTAAACAGGAGAGACATCTGGTTGTTGATGGAGCAGCACAGCCAGGTGGGCAATGAAGCCTTTATCTCCAGCCTGATAGATTTCACAGCTAGGAGTAGCAGGAGACAAGAAGTTTTTACAACCTTGCAGGCACTCACACATAGAATAGTTAATAAAACAGAAAATTAATGTAGCAGTGCCATTGTACATCACAGAATCCTCTTATTAGCTCTTAATTGGCAGGTTTTTTTCTGCAGAAGCAGTGTTGATTAAGCTGTACAGAAATGAACTCTTTGGGGGTTTCAGGTCAGGGTTAAAGCCCTGTGTAGAAGCTTAGGGAAACATTTTGTGCTGCTGCCTTTGCTCTAAGTGCTGTGTATGAATAAACAGACCACTTCCCAGCACCAGCACTTGTTAAGTGCTAAATTAACATAACAGCCATGTGTTACAAAGCTATTTTTCTGTTATTTGTAGCAATAAATGTGGGGTTTTCTTTCTTTAATGTTAATTCTGTGTTTTTTTCAGGATACAAGGATTCCAAAGCCTTCTCATGGGAAAAATACTTGGAAGAAACTAATTCCCAGGCAGCACCAGCAAGAGCATTCAAACTGGTTGGTGAATCCCTTTGATTGTCCTAAATCAGGAGGGTGGGGGAGACTTGCCTGGTGCTTTATTTAATGGTGGTTCACCATGTCAGTGCCAGGAGGGTAAAACTGGTTTTTGGGTTGTTTTTGTTTTAAGATAATCTCTCATTGCTGCTAAAGCCAAACACACAGCAAACTACAGTATTTATTGGGCTTTTTACTGCCATGAAAAACTATCTTGGGCAAGGATTTTTAACTAGACACCTTCAGTTGCTCCATTAGCAATTTAGGGGAAGAGCCTTCAGGCCACACAGATAATTGGAGCTGTCAGAGGAATGTGTGAAGGGCCTCAAGAAAGGGCATGGTGAGGAGAAGGAGCTGATTTGCTCCTCAAGATATGTGGACATGTGTTTGGGGGGATAAGAAGTGTACAGTTCCTCCCTCAGGTGTCCCCTCTGCATGAAGTTTGAAAAACTCTGAAATATTTTTACCTTGCAGTTGTGCAAATCCTTCATCCCCTGGTTGGTGGAATTGAAGCAGAATGAGAAGTTCCTGTCAAGGACTTGCATGTTCTAATACAGATCCTGGGGCTTCTAGGGAGGAGCCAGCTGTGCCCTCCACAGATCAAGTGTACTGAGAGGTGATGGAGCATCTCTGCCAAACTCCTAGGTGCAGTAAGATCATCCTGCAGACTAAACCTGCAGATGGTTCTCTCAACCTTGGGAGAACAAGCTTTTGATTCTTACATTGGAGTTCAGAGCATTTATCTGGGAGCTGACTGAGCAGAAACAAACCAAAAGCCTTTAAAACAGCTACATAAAAACTGCCTCACACTTGAAAGTTGAATTTTTTTTCCTCAGCAGCTTCTTCTGCACTGCTGCCTCACCTTGCTAAACTTTGCAGTGTGTTCAGAATCTTTTCTACACCACTGTGACAGTTGTATTGGTTCCTTTTGATGAAATTAGCCTGTATAATTTGTTGGTAAGGTCTTTGGGAAAAGCAATCAGAGAGGCCTCAGAGAAGGGAGGTAGAAATCTAGCCAGACATGTTTGATAATTGGTGGATTTCAGCAGGGATCCATCCAAGTGTTGTAGGTCACAAGGTGGATGGCAGGGAATGGGAAGAGGCTGATTTGGCCTCTTCAGAGAACTGGAAGGTCACAACCAGAATTATCTGTAGCACAGCTGAGTGCCAAAACATCCCTTGGATTGAGGTTTCCCAGAGCTGGGCAGGCAGCACCTTTGATCATGGGAACATCTGAAGCTCCTCAGAGCCAAGGTGCAGGACAGCAAGTGAGACTTCTCAGCTGGACACGTTGGTCCCCAGTGCAGGCTCAGCTTATTTCTGACCTATTTATTTAAACCTTATTATTTATGTTCAAATCCCAACAGTGCTGGAAAATGGAAACCTTCAGAAAAAAGAGGGAAAGAATGCAGCAGTTGGTCTTCTGCACAGCAGAGGAACAGTAGCAGTAGTTTTGTGGGGGCAAATACTTTGGATCAATAATACAGCTCTTAATTTACAAAAAGAAGTAACGAGGCACGACTTAGAACTCCCAGTCTGAGGTCCTCAGTAGTCTGTCACTGCAGCCTTCTTTCCACAGAGTTTTGGAGTATAAAATGTGTTGAGAAATGTCACACAAAGAGAGCAGGGCCTTGCTCAGGACAGGGAGCCTTCTCAGCACTCAGAACTCCCTGTTCTGGACTTCCAAAGTGAAGTGTCTTTCCAAGTGGGAATGCAACTGGCTTGTCTGCCTCTTCTCCTGGCTTACAGACATCTCTGCAGCCATTGTTTTGCTCCTTCAGGCATCTGGCTTTCAGAGAATAGAGGAGCCAGTTCTGGCTCTCATGAAACTCCAGAATACAAATCAGCATCCAAGACTGTTTAAAAAATGAGACAGAAAAAAAAGGCATTTGATATATCAAGAGTTAATAGAACTCTTTCAAGATGAAACCTCCTTATTTTTCTGGCTTGGTTGATCTGAAGTGCAAATACATGGCACAGGTATTGATTTTTTTTTTTTATTAGTATTATTAGTATTATTCCAGCTAGCAATTACAGGAAATCAGTACATAAATATATGGGTTGACAGCCAGAAGAGACATTTCTCACTGAATTAGTTTTTAACAGTTTTATCTTGCATAGCCCAGAGACATTGATCATCAGCACAAATAGCACAATCTTATGTCTGCTTTTCTGCCTTCTTCTCCACCCAAAAATGCAGAAGATAACCTGCTTGTCAGCATCACTATTTCAGGCCATTGTCTTAGGCTGTCAATTCAAAAACATTCATAAGCTATTGCCAAAAATGCAGCAGCCCTTCAGCAAGACATAAACAAATAGCCCTACACTTCTTCTGGACAGGATTTAGTGCTCTAGCACTCAGGATCCTTCCTCAAGGAAGAAGGACAAGGTTGGCTGGTTCAATAAGATGCTCTAAAACTAAAAGCAGTTTATATTTATCTTCCTTCTGGTGTGTCATGTGGCCAAAAGCCTGTGGATAAAGTGAGTCCAGGTGAAGAGGCCAAAGAGAAACTTGAAGCTTGGAGTCTGTAATCCCCTTAGCTCAGGAGTGGACCCACCCCCAGCTACTGGAGGGAAGGGTGATTATAATCATCTTTTCATTAGCCTGATCTTCTTCAAAGACATGACTCATCATCTCTTGCTAAAATCCTGACCTTTGTGTGCAGAAGAAGGATGTGTTTTGAATGAGTATCCAGTGCTCCATAACCCCCAGCTGGGGAGGTCTGAGGAGGAATTTGCCATCGGTTATTTAAAGAGAAATGGGAAAAATTAGGAAACACTGCCTTACTTTGAGGTTTACATCTGTGGCTGCTTGCAAAGGGCACACGTTGGGGCAGAGGGCAGACTGGAGTTTTTACAAGGTTGTTTGAGTGGTTTAGAGGGGATGGGAAGCTCAGCAACTACAGGTGGGGAAACTCCAGTGGCTGAAGATGCTCCAAGGTCCCAGCCCTGCACTTCTCAGCAGCCACTGATAACAAGCAGATGAAGCTGTTGTCATAAGCAGTAGGTGGGAAGCTGCTTAATGAAGGTGTCTGCAGTTATCCAGATGCCAAGAAGAATGTCCTGGATGGTGTAGGAAAGAAAGGCATCAGGAGGTGATGTCTGTCAGGTGTAAGACAGTGGTGGGATTGCCACTGTCCTTGTCAGACATGAGAGATCTCTGCTGTGTTGGGGAGTTCTGGCAGGCTGCAGACTCTGGGTGTTGTGGTGGTGTTTTATGTTAGGGAAGTGCTTCTTGCCCTGCTGTAAAATGCTCCCCTGCATGGGGAAAGCTCAGGCTTCCTTTCCAGGAGTTTTGGGCTGCTGACAGAGAGCTTCATCCTCGAGGAAATTCTGGTCTGAAGCTCTGAAGCACTCTGCCATGTGCCACCAGGGGCCAGAGCTCCAAAGGCATTTGAATGGCAGATGAAAACTTGAGCACATTTTATTCAGAGCAGGTGGTGGCCAGCTCTGCACACCCGGAGCTGTTAGCATTCTGCTGACAACCAGCCCTCTCTTACAGCGTCCTGCTCACGGATTCCAAGTTAATATGAAGTTAGAGGCTGTGGACAGAAGAAATCCCATCTTGATAAGAGTGGCAACAATTGTTGACAAAGACGACCATCGCATTAAGGTATGACCTTGCTTCAAAGTGCAGAGCCCTTGTAGTGAGGAGAAAAGTTGATTGGCAGCACAGAGAAAGCTTCCATTTGGTATGAGGAGCAGAGTGCAGATGATCAAGCCTGCAGACCTGCACGACTGGAAAGTGTTTCTGTTTTGTCCTGTTGAAATCCCATACAATTGGCTGGTATTGTCAGCTCCTGTTTTAATGTAACTGTTTTGAAATACCTTTTGACAACATGATTTTCCATCTCCTAGAAGCTGCTGCGTGAGGGGTTTGAGTGCAGGCAGCACTAAATGTTCTGCTGCTGGGAAGCTACCTGAAAATACTGTTTTCCTGGCATACTTACAGGAAAACCCAAAGCAAGTTAAACTCTGGCACATGTAGGGAGCAGCTTCATTCTCCAGTACAGATTTGCTACATCAGTGCATTTTAACTCTTTCTTTTCAACTGTCAGAACAAATCTTGAGGGCTTTGGCTTCTGAGAGATGAAGTAGCAGCCAGGTAAAGCAGAGGCTGCAGTGGTGGAGGCTCCTCAGGCACAGGTCTCCTTCCCAAAGGATGGTTTTGTGGGCAGGAGGAAACTTCACTTTCCATCAGCCATTTGATTCTCAGCCTCATCACTGTGATTGCAAACAAAGTCATTATACAATTCATACATCTGGTTGCAACTTTGAAGCACAGACAACCCAGTAGCCTTAAGCTGCAGTGACCCTTCCTCTCTGTTTACCTGACCTGGATCTCAGCTATCTGTTACTTGTCTCCTCATCCAGCAATTCTAGCCCTTTCACTCCAAAACTCAGCAAAATTGCTGGTGTTTGAGATCTTCAGAAAACCAAATAATTAAATAAGCAATTGTGTTGTCATAGATTTAATCTGTGAGTATAGAGTGTGCTGGAGCACCCCATGTCCTTTCTTGCAGAGCCTGTGATTTGAACATGCCACTAAAATCTGGTTGTTTTGTAAAGCAGAGGTGCAGGGTTCAGGGAGACAAACATTTACTCTGAGCTCAGAGGACAATTGCACTTGAATGAAAGATGGAATGAATCAGCTCCAAGCTGAGCAAGGTGAAACAAAGGGGCAAGTTAAAATAAAAGCTGAGTCATGTCCTGAACTGCATCTCTCACTGAGACTCTCTGCTTCTTTCAGATCCATTTTGATGGTTGGGACCAGAATTATGATTTCTGGGTGGATGCAGACAGCCCTGATGTGCATCCTGTGGGCTGGTGTGCCAAAACTGGACATGCTCTGCAAGTCCCTCTAGGTACAGTACCTGACATTGGAATCTTGAGTAATTCTGCTAAGTGCAGCCTGCTCTGCTGAAACAAATCTATTTAACTTTTTAAAATTATTATTCTACCAGGTGCAGGTGGTGGGGTGGGAGCAGTGGGCCAAGCCTGTCCTACTCCTGGCTGCCATGGGATTGGCCACGTGAGGGGCCCACGCTATGGAACACATCACACGTATGTATCTGTGTCCTTCTGACAGGGGTTCTGCCCGGGAGAGTCAGAGTGCTGCCCATAACCTCCCAGTCCTTCATCACCAGGCACCAACAAGCTCCTGCCCTGCACTGAAATGTCTCAGAGAGAGTTATAACTGCAACTGCAGCTCCCTCTTGTGTCTGAGAGAGCCATCTCACCATAAATCCTGTTGAGAGCAGTGAAATCCAACGTAGATTAATTCACTCCAAGTTCTACAATCCAGCATTAATGAAGGATTTTTAAAAAATAAAACAATATACCCAAGTAAATCATGCAAGGAGGCAGTTAAAGAGAGAGAGAGTGGGAGCAGTTTAGTAAAGCATGAGTGAGAAAAGCTTGCTCAGGTTTTGTGCTCTACTTTTTTATTTCTTATGTTCTTGATTAAACTATTTTTAAACAGCAAGAAAAGAGGTCTGAGGATCTAGTATTATACAGTGTGGTGAGGGTTTTGAATTTTTCAGTGTGAAAGCTGCAGGACTCTCCTGTTTCACTAAACATTGTTCAGACAGGTGGGTTACAGAGGAAGAGCTGTCTGGTTCTCTGAGCTGACTACAAACATGATTTTGGTTTCTAATCCTGCCTTGTAGTCCTCTGCTTTCCTCCACCTCCAGTGGGTAATGACATCTCCCTGTGTGTCTTCTGCCTCACTTTTTCTGGGGTTGTGATGGACTTGTCTGCCTGAGGCATGACTTAAGAACATGCATCACCATCTCTCTTGTTTCTTTTTCTCTTTGACACAGGTTGGTCGGCTGCCCATATTCTGATGTGAACCTTCACAGAGAAAACTTGTTACAGGACCGTCTGAGTGGGGAGAGACCTCCCCCTGGCAGTAACATCCAGAAAGCCAAGAGGCTGGAGGCTCCTGCCCCTTTTCTCTTGGGAGCAGGAGAGTCTTCTCAGGAGGACTCTCCACAATCCAGGTGAGCTGAACCTTTTTCTTGAGCAGGTACTGAGCCAAACCATTTTACAAGGCTGAAAAACAGAGGAATTGGCAGAGAAGTAGCAGAGCACTGAGTTTCTCTGTCTGTAATATTGACCCATGCCCCAGACACTCTTAACACAGAGCAGTGCACTTTTATACCCTCATGTACTTTAATAGGTTTCTTGATTCCTTAATCCTGCTGCACTGGTCACATTCCAACAAAGGAAATTGCATTCTGTCTCCATAAATTTTTTTCCCTGCTGTTTCAATTTAGTATGTATTCTTCTCCTTGGTTTCCTGTCCTAAAACTGTCAAGCAAGGTTATTTTGCACTGTTAAACTGTAACTGCAACCCACCCCAGAGCTGGCTGCATTACACTGGTAATGACTCTGTGTGTACCACTTGGCAAACAAGTTGAGTTCCTCCAGGTATTTTATTTTCTTACATGAAAACCTTGGAATTGAGGATCATTGAAGCAAAGTGTCTATTAGTTCTTGGACTGCAGGAGGTGGTTAAATATGTCATGGGTCAGACCTGGACATGGAGGCTTTTATTGTTGTCACCTTTACAAATCCAGTCTCACTGGGGCAACTCCAGCAATACTTTTGGTCTTTGTTGTATGTGAAGGCTTATATACATTTTAAAGTTAATTTATTTCCTTAGATTTATAACTCATTCAAGATATATTTGGATGGAAAAAAAAAAAAAAAGGAATACTTCTCTCTCCTCCCTGGCATATATAGACAAATTTTTTCCTCCTCCCATCCCAGAAATGCACAGGTGTCTCCATTTCCTAAATTTAACAATCAGAATTGTCAATGGCACTGTTACCATGAGGCTCTCTGAGGAGTTTGGGATTTTCCCAGAATAAATGACATTCCCAAACTGTCGTATTTTCTGTTCTTCTAAGCATTTAATTTCCTGATAGGAGGAGGTTTGAATTCAGTATGCAAATCCAATCCCTGGGTGACCATGTAGCTCAGTTTGTGCATCAAACCCATTGATGGAGACTCTTTAAATGTTACCCAGAGATATCCAGAGGAAAAATCTGAAATCCCTTGATTTCACCATAACACATGCTTCAGTGGCTTCCTGGTAGCTGCTGGGATCAGAGCCTCAGTCCACAGGGACTGATTTATTTCTCATAATCTCCCTCAATCCGTGCAGAGGAGGAAAAAAAAAAACATTTTGTACTGTGCCAGTTAATGATGGTGAGGGAGAGGAAAGCTGCTACCACTAGGTGGTAGTTGCTGCTCTCACTTGTAAGGAGCAGCCAGTTTTGCTCTCCTGCAGGAACAGGGAACAGGAGATGTTAGCTTAGCTAACTGTCATTTCTCTGTCTTTCCAGAAAATCTGCACAGGACAGTGAAAAGTCCTGTCAGAGCAGTGTTCACAGTCTGTCAGAACAGTCTGAAAACAACCAGGAGAGAGAATGGGTAGAAGAGGATTCCTCTGCAGACATCAAAGCCAAAAGGAAGAAGTAAATAAGATTTCTCTGCTCTGGTTCCATGAATTAACAGTTGTGTTTCTTGATGCTGCTGCTCTATCTGAAAAAAAAAACCAAAACAGATGTAAATCCTAATTTAGAACAGCCCCATTTGATGGGAGAGTTGCAGCAGAGGGTTTTAGGATGACATGGTCAATCTCCTCCCTTCCTCCTGCTATTTTGGGCCCTCTCTTTCCTGCAGTAAACTCACATCTGAGTTCTAGCCATGAATTTAATAGCACAGCTCTTAGCTTGGAGGGAGGGAGCAGTGCTGGTGCTTATTTTAAGAGGGAAAAGTTTTTTGGTTCCTAAAAGTCCCATTAATCTCTGTCCAGAGGAGGAATGGTATCAGTTTGTGTAACTTCTGAACAGATTTGTAATTGATGCTTTCAGGCTTGGGTGCTCTCGTGCCTACATCAAGTTCCAGATGGTGAAGCAAGAAAGCAATGGGAAAGGTTGGTTAAACTTTATTTCTTTTTCTGTGTCTGTGCATAGATGTGCAATGTAGCAAAGCCACAAGGAGCATTTAAAACTTCTGGTTTTGCATTTTTCCACAAGAGAAAGCACATGCTGGATGGGATAGTAGTAGTCATCTTTCTTCCTTTAAAGTGAGGAGGAGAGGTAAAATTACTTAGAAGTGAAGGATTTAATACTTTGTAGAGTGAAGTCTGGTGTTTATTAACTGAGAAGACAAGCTTGCACCATCTCTTGTACCACTGCCTACTCCTCTGAAGTGCAAGGGGTGTTTGTTCCCCAGTCAATGACTTTTCTCCTGACAGGGCCAGCTCAAAACCTGGCAGATAGTTTAACTTCCATCAGCTTCTTTCTCTGGACCCCACTGGGTATTCAGAAACATAATGTGAATCACATTGTCTGGGGACTTTAAGGTTCTCCTAAGAATGAAAAAGAAAAAAAAAAAAAAAAAAAGGAAAAGCAGAAAAGCAATGCCTTTTTTTTTTTTTTCCTGGTACATGACAGGTTAAGTTTTAAGAGAAGCTTTCTGATATCACTTTAGCAAACCATATGCTTAACTTCCAGATTTACTATAAAAAGCTGTTTCAGAGAACTGAGCTGACCAGGCTTTTAGGAGGATTTAACATGGTAATAAGTCTCCAATCAAAAATAGCTAAGCAGGCACAAACTGGGACAGGTGCCTAGCTTTATTTTTTAATTTTTACCTAGTGCTGACTCCTGCAGTCAGAGCTGGAGGAGTCTGCCAGCTCTGAGCTGCAGTTGCAGCTGGCAGGGGAAGCTGTCTGCTCTGCTTTTGCATTCACCTTAAACAGAAAGATGGAAATCCATGGAGGGGAATTCTGCAACAATCCATTGACCTGGAATTTCACTGTTATCCAGAGCTTCCATCCCATCTGTATTTCAACTGTTAGAACCTGCTTCCTTCTCAAAGGGAAAACAACTTGTTTAGATTGTGGTTTGGACACATAGCCCTGAGGGTTTGGGCTTAGTGAAGAAAAGGAAACTGTGACAGAGGCAGAGCCCACCCAGCAGGGATGTGGCAGCACATAAATCCTGGAGCATGAGTAGGATCTCCTGTGGCAGGGAGGAGAGGAGGAGGGGAGACAGGTGAGGAGGAGGTGACAGCCCTCCCAGGAGCTGTGTCCTCTGCCCTGGTGTCACCAGGAGCATCACCTCCTGAACTGAGCAGTTCTTATTCAGGCTTCATTTTTTTAAGTCCTCCCTTTTTGGTCTCATGATATGAAATAGACACCTCTTTTAGGAAGGTGGAGAGGTGAGGTGACACAGCTGGGGACAGGGGAATGACCTTTCACTGGGTCAGGCTTTACCTCCAGTGCTGCTTTTCACTTTGATCATGAAAATTTGCTTTTTCTTTGTAGTACTGTTTCCCTTTCTGCTTTACATGGAGCCACTGGCACACCCCACAGATCCTTACACACCACCCTACTACCAGCCCTGACACTGAGCAGACCCAGCAGAGGCCAGCAGCATTCCCAACCTTCCCAAAGGCAGGAATAAGCCAGGAATTTTGTGTGTGTGTCACAGGATGGCACCCTGCACACCCTGCACAGAGCCTGGCAGGGTTGGGGGTGAGGGGACAGCACAGGTTAACTGCTGTCAAGCAGAGAAATGTTTCCCATCTTGTTTCCATCCTCTGCTTTGCTTCCTGTTGTGTAACAGGCACATCCCTCTAGGACCATGACTCTGCACTGCTCGAGTGATCTCATTAGGGAGGGGTGATTTCTTCTTTCTGGTTTTTTTTATGTTGGGTTGTTTTTTTTGGGTTGTTTTTTGGGTTGTTTTTTTTTTTTTTTTGCCTTGATTTTGAAAGCTTCTGTCACTTGACACATGAGGAGGGAGTTGATGTCTGGAGGTAACGTGCAGGGCCCCTGGCCTGGGAGTCACCTGGGCTGGCAGGCTTGGTGCTCTTTGCTCCAGCTGTCTGCTGGAACCATGCCATCACTTTCCAGCTGAAGATGCTGTTACCAGAACTCCTCCACCTTGTCAATAAAACGCTGCAAACATCTCCTCTGTTAGCAGCATGACATCATTTTCCAAGGAGGAAGCTACTGATAAAGCCTCCAGCTTGGCAATCTTCTCTTTTCTTTCTCCTCCTTGGGAGGGTGGAATGAACACCCTGAAAGCTCAGGATGCCACACGGGGCTCTCTGCTCACCCTGCTTTGCTTTTCCTGCCAGAGTGTGACCCTTCCTCCTGCTCTGTTGTGAGTGCTCCTGCTTGAAGCTGACTTGTCTCGTTTCCTTTTGCAGACCCTGAGTTGGATCTCCAGCAAGCTCTCCACCAGTCCATCTTCATGCCTTCCCTGGCCTCCAGCCCCAGCCACCGCCTCCACCTCTGCTGGGAGCAGCACTGTAAGCTCCTGCCCGAGGTCTCAGGCCTGACAGCCAAACACGTGGCCAAATGGAGTGTGGAAGAGGTGAGTTCCCTCTTCTGCTCCCTTAGGGGGCAGGAATGCCAGAGCCCTCCTCTTCTAGACTGCAAATTGGAGACATCTCTCTTTTCTTCCCTTTTCTAGGCAAGGCTTTTCTCTTTGCTCTGCATATGCCACAGCTGACTCAGCTAGAAGTTATACCCTAGAATATAACCAAGGGGAAGGATCCCTGTTAACCCTCTGATAGCCAAGGCTCCTTTCCCTGAACAGGATTCTCTCCCTTTTTCTTTATTTACCCCTTGATCTTGTAGTCCTCAGGCCTGAAACAGCAATCTGACAGCAGATTCCTTTTCTCTCTGATCTCCCTCCCCCTCTCCTGTGACTTCGCTGCTGATTCACTTTTACATTGCAGATAATTCCAGTCTGCACTGTGCATGCCCACTCCTCCTGCATCTCCCTGCCTGATTCCCCTGGAACAAAACTGCCCACAGCCTGACCTGATTTCTGACAGAGGGAGCTGTGCAGCTGGGGATGTGTCTCTGTACTCCTGGCTCTTGAGATGTCTTCTGCAATTAGGTGGCATGTGAAAAAGCTGCTCTCTTTTGGTGTGCTGACTAGTTGGTTTTTGCCTCAGTGCCTTGGGCATAAATAATATTTGTATCTCCACTTGGGAAGTGGTGACAGTTTGGATCCTGGCACTTAATGGCATGCCATTTAATTCTAGAGAAATGTGCTGTAATGTTGTGCTTGCAAGGACATAGGTAATCTGCAAGGCAGGAAAAAGGTGCCCTTCTTCGTGATGCATTGAGGATTTTTAGAGACTTTTAGAAAGTGCATTTTCCCTGAGTGCCTCTTTGGTTAGATAAATCCAGCCTTGACTTTCCTCTTCATGCTGGAGGGAGACTGCTGGGATTGCAGGATCACAGGAACCACAGCAGTTGTGAAGGGGGTAGAGCAACTAGTGTGGCTGCTTTAAAACTTGGTCCTTTTTCTTGGTGGTGTTTTGGGTTTGTGGGTTTGTTTTTATGTTTTTTGGTAATGAAAATATGTTTGAATTAGTTTCATAGCAAGGAGGAAAAAATATCTCTGAAAGATTTGCTGTTCATATCTTTCTTTTGAGAGACCTTCAAATGATTTTTCCAACAGGTCTTTTAGAAAATCAATAAAAGCAGAAGCAGATAATCCTCTGACATGAAAATCAAAATCTCTTTCTTTTGGATAAAACGTGGAGGCGGGTTCATAGAAAAACAGAGTCAGGATGCAAGCCAAATAAAATTTGTCCTTTGCAGTTGACCTTTAAAGCAACTGCTAGGTAAATTTAACTGGGATATTAGCCTGATAAGGGATAAATGTAAGCAGGAACCACAGGACAGGAATGCAGGACACTCTGGGTATATTCAAAACCTGGAATACTCTCAGCTCCTCTGTGCTGCAGCCTGAAACAACTGATGAAGTTCCAGCTGCCAGCAGGAGCATAAATGGCACATTAGAAAGATCAGTTGCAGCCCCACAACGGGCTGGCTGCAGTCATTACAGGTTTTGTCTTGAATTTCAGTAAAGTGGATCTGGTTTTGCAAATTATGTTCATCACCAGTTCCCACAGGAATCAATTTGGCCTCTGCATGAGCTCTTGCAGGGTCAGCATGTGCAGGGAAACGTAGCTGCAGGTCTGGAAGATGAAAGCAGCAGAAGTTCCTGTGTTTTGGTGAGTCCAAGGTAGATTTAATCTGTTGGCATTGGGGCTCCTAATGTCTTCCTACAGGGCAAACATTTGCCTTTGAGTTGTGCTTTGAACTCTGCAGCACAAAGGAGGCCATTCTGCTGTTGTGACACAAGAGCAATGGGGCTGTAAATTCTCCTTTGGTTTCAGACCAGAGAACTGGTTTTAATTTATAAAACCCACATTAAGGAAAAAAAAAAATGTTGCTTTAATTCTCGGTTGAGAGCAGCTGAACTGGCAGAGCAGCAGCAGTGTTTAGGGAAGCAAAAAGCTCTTGCTAGCACTGAGCAGTCAACAAGAGTAGTTACTTGGATGCAGCTTTGTTGATTCATTGGAAGCATCTTGCCTTGTTTTCAGAGCACAACTAGTGAAGGATTTTGAATCAGAGAAGAACATCAATATGTGCTCAAGTTGGATTGTTCATTAGTTTGTCCTGCATCAGATGCTAATACCTTGTGGGGGGGCTGTCCTGGTGCTAATTGCTTGTGGGTTACTGAATCCTGGGTCAAGCCAGCTCCTCCCTGCAGACTCTCACCAGGGTTTGTCTGTTCTGTTATGGCTCTTTCCAACTCTGCCAGCGAGGTTGTGCTGACTTCAGGGTATCACACATAGCACCAGCACCTTCCACATGGGCTGTGTGGAGTTTCTGAGGAGTTCTCAGAATTACATAAAGTTCTTTTTTCAACCCCCTTCCTTTTGTTGGCTTGCAGTCATAGCATAAGACACTTCCAGCAGATCTGTGAGCACTGAGGTGGTGACTTGCTGGTCAGCAGGAAGAGCCCAGATCTGCCTGGTCCCTCTGTGCTCCTCACCTCTCCAGCAGCTTTTTCCAACCTTACCTTGCACCCTCTGGTCTCCCCCTTTCCCTTGTTTGGGGCTGTCTTGGCTTCTTCTGTCCCATGGTGTTACTGGTTTTTGGCTTTGTGCACTCAAGCCTCTTTGTCCCTCAACTGCCACACCTTGGTTTGGGGACTTCCCCTGGGGACTTTCTCTGCTGTATTCTCCCCATGTATCCTCCTTCCCTCCCTTCTCTCCATTCCTGGTAAACCCCAGGGCTCCTGTTAGGATAAAAGGCCACTCCTGTGGTGCAGTGTCGCTACAGATGACTTCTGGGGCAGATCAAGGGCCTGTCACTCAGTGTCTGTGACAATAACCAGCAGGAGTTGTGCAGGGCAGGACACAGGAGCAAGGCAAGCTCAGATCATTCCCTGAAGATTTCTGCCAGCCTCTCAGTACCATGGACACTAAAGGGCACTTAGGTCTTGTCCCCAGGGCTCCAACTGTCTCTTGAATTCTGGATAGTACCAGACCTTGCAGAAGGATTTTCATTAGTGCTTTTAATTGTGAGGAGGGGGGATTAAAAGGGGAAGTGTTTTGGTACTTGTTTTGTAAGAGGAGTTTGCACTTGGGCAGAAGAAAATCTGGAATCACTGCCTGATGAAGATGGGGATTTTAGGGGTTCCCCTTTAAAATGGAGCTGTCCCTGCTGGCAGAAGATGAGGGTGAAAGAGGAGGGGGGTGCTCTACTTTCAGATTGCATAACAGAAACAAGAGGAATCAGGGCTGTTCACCCAAAATGGGCTTCTGACAGCTCCCTGCCTGCCTGGTCAGAGGGACTGGGGGAAGGGAATGAATCCTTGTCAAGTGGTGGGATCAGCTGGAGAGGCAGTGACACCATTTGGGGGAGAATCTGACAACCCTGAGTTAAAGGGGAGCTCGTGTTTGACATGACCCCTCCTAACTGGTTGTCTGTTTATGGAAGAAATGTCACCTCTGTAATGACTCCAGTGCATGCACCTCATGAAACTGAGCTGTTCCTGCAAGGGAGCAGCCAATTAGCACGAGATGTTCAATCTGATTATGCCCTGATATACAAATCTTCTGTGAAGCAGTGAAGCTACAGCTGGAGAAGACAATACACATTAAGTCATCCTCTGCTGCCTTCAGGACTGCTCCTCCTGCTATTTGCTATTATATAATGGCATCCAAGGGCTGCTTGCATGTCTCTGGGAAGATTATTCCAAATGGTAACAGATTTCCTGCTCAGAAAGGTTTTCCCTAATGTGAAATGTTAGATTAACTCCTGCTCGTTTAATCCTGCTGGTTCCATGGATCCTGTACACCCACCTCACATTCAGCAAAACCCAAACTCCTTTCCATCCCAGCTCTTCTGCCCTCTCTTTGTTGGTAAACCAGCAGTACTCACTCGGGTGGTTTTTTTTGGGTGTCATCCTGGCAAACTCCAAATCCTTTTTTTCTTTTTGATTTTACTTTCCAGCAATACCGTGGAGAAAGTGAAGTTGTGGGTGGCTTTAAAATAGTCCAGCCATGTAGGGCTGTTAATCTCTAAAAGTATTGTTGATATTTTATAAAGAGCCTTTTAAACAATGGAGAAAATGAACTTTCACAGAAAGGCAAATGGTCAAAAGGCAATACAGGAAGTAACCAGAACACACCTTGTAGTGGTGTTGCACCCACAGTCCAGTAATGTTTTTCATATATGCCCTTCATTCTCAGGAGAGCTGTAAGTATTAAAGATTTATAAATTCTTGCATATAGAACTCTCATACAGAAATGAGACTGTTTGGCTTGGTGAAATCCCACTTTAATTGTCTGTCTTTCTCTTTTTCTCCTTCCAGGTGGTGAGCTTTATCCAGCGTTTACCTGGTTGCAAAGAACAAGCTTCTGTTTTCAGGGATGAGGTAAGTTGAGTCTGCCCAAATCCTGTGCTGTGCCAGCAAAGGGGTTTTGTAGCCCCTTGCTCTGGAGTTAGCAGTGCAGAGATCCCAGACTGTGCTCAGCCTTTGTCAGCACAGAGCCTGTGGCATTTAGGAGGCAGCTCCAGCATGGAGCTGAATTCCTGCATGGCTAATTGCATTCTGCTTTAGATTTCCCCTGCAGTTCCAATCACTGAGCTTATGCTTAACATCCTGTCTTGGACTGTTGTGCAGTGGGTTTGGCATCCTCAGGAAGATGCCCTGTTGGAATGGTGCAGTGAGGATCTCATCTGCTCCCTCTAAGAAGCACAGATGCCTGCTGCTCTTGGGGACCCTGCAAGTTGTAGGGTTTCCCAGGAATTGCTGCTTTCCCCCGTGGCTGTGGGGAGAGCAGGAAGGGAACCCATTCCTGGCACAAGCAGTGGCTGGGGAGCTCAGAGCATCTCCTCCTGCACTGTGTCCTGACAGTGCTGCCTGGGCTGGGCTGGACTCAGCTCCCTGGTTCTGAGAACCCAGAGAACCCAGAGGCAGCATGGGGCATGGGTCCCCTGGTTCTGAGCACATGGATCCCAGACCCCTGGGTTCTGTCCAGTGCTTCAGCTCCCAGTTTCATTGCAGGTTGGACTTGGAGATTCCTTAGGAGCCCCTGATAAATGTACCCAGAGGTTCCTCCCCTTCTGTCATCACATTTACTGCTGGGGGGGTGAGATGGTGAGGGAAGGGGCTGTCCCTTTTCTGAGCAAGGAGAAACCTTCCACGTTGTAGCAGCTGTAAAGGACAGGTTTTTAATAGATGACAGCTCCCCAGAGCTGCTTTCCCCTCAGGATGGAGCAGGCTGCAGTGCATTTGGTGGGATTTATGGCTGTGTTTTGTAGCCCCTTGTTTTAAAAGTCATGAACACATGCAAAATAAAATAGCAAAGAAGTGGAGGTCCTGTTCACAATGCAACAAGCTAGTGGAATACTGTTTAACTGAGTATAGTGGGAATAATAAAAATATCAATAATAAATTATTAAAATAATAATAATAATAATAATAATAATAATAATAATAATAATAATAATAATGTCATTAATTTCAGTACAGCTGAGAGCAAAAGGTTCATCCCAAATTCTAGTGCAGATGTAGTCAGTGGTGGTGAGAGTTTGTTAGGTGAGCTGTTACAAAGAAATCTTCTCATGAATCCAACCATTCACAATGTGGTTTATTTTTCCTGTGCATAATTGAAACAAGTCCTGAACACAGTGACTGCTTCCTGGGCCAGAGAGCAGATAGCCAGGTTTCTATTTTAATACCTTACCATCTGCAGCCTCAAAAAATATGATTGTCTGTGCCAGAGGAGAGGGGCTTGGGTGGGTTTTCAGCCTTGTGCTGAAATCAGTTTGAAATTAAAACCCTTTCAGCAAGTTTGGCTTTGGCCAGAATTCAGGTGTGAGTGAGGGGATTGCTGAGCTCCCCCCACCCTGTCCATTAGCTGGAATCAAGCCTGGGAGTGCTCACCCTTCAGGATAAATAAATCCCTTGCAGACTTCTCTTGTCTGGGGGTGGGGGGGGAGAGGGAGAAGTTGCTGCTTACATTAGGAACAAAGAGAACAAATTGTGCAGGGAATTCTAAAAACCATCTGAATAAGATGGAACAAAGGAAATCATAATAAAGCACTGATATTGGGCTTGATTCTGGGTCCAGTTCAGGGAAGGTCTGTTTAAAATAAGCATCTTGGAGGCAATGCAGTGAAAATGGAGCATGGTAATGATACTGGACTCAAAAGCATTTTGAAACACAGGACTGTTTTCTAGCAGTTTTCTGCTACTCTTGACTCTGTATTATTTAATTTAATCAGCACTCCATTTGTTTCAAGCTATTTTTACCATGTTCATTGCAGTAGTGTAGACTCTAGGCAGCTTGCAAATAAGATTTGGGGACATTGTGTGGCCATCTGGGGACTGGGAGCACTGCTGTCTTTTCCAGTGTGCTCACTGGGAGGTTAAATAACTTCATAACAGTCTCTTCTGTGGTTAGAGAAGGGGAAACCAGATCTCCTGTCTCCCAGTTCTTTGCTTTAATTGTGTGCTTGCCCAAGTTTATTCACTGTGTCCTCTTCCACCAGTCATTGCCATCCAAAAAAAGTTGTAGTTAGGCAGACTGCAGAAATAGAAGAATTGTTGTTTTGGATGAGTTGAGTGTCCTGTGCTGTCTGCTGCACTGCTGAGCATCAAGTGAGAGGAGGGGATGCTGTCAGTCCCTGTAAATGGAATTTAAGGGAATAACTGAGGGAGACAGATACTGTTTGTCTGTGTCCATTAATCTTTGGCTTCCTCCCTGCAGCTTTTGGGATTTCTTTTAATTATATCTTTATATATATATATATATAAATAAAATTTAATTCTGTTTTAGTTATATATATTTACAAGAACACTGTGGGTGTTCTTGTAAACCCAGGTAAACCTTTAACCTCTTCTTAAAATAATCTGTTACAATTTCACTCACTGCTACCTAAAGCATCCTGCACTTTCACAAGGTAGTGTGGTTTTCACTTGCTTACTTTGAATCCAATCAAATGCCTCCTTGCTGATGGATTAGGGGAGTGTGGCTCTAAGTCCAGGCAGATTATATGTCTTTACTCTGCCTTGCTTTATGTAGCACATGAGCTCTTTTACCATGTGCTAAGCAAGCCCATTCAGAGGCACTGAAAATGATTTCCCAACAGCCCACTGTGTCTGCTTTAAACTGACTTTTGGGTCTGTGGGTGTTGCACGTACTTGTGGGAGCAGCCAGATCTTCACCTCCCAGGGAATTTTCTCATCTATAGGGTTTATAGCAGAACAGACTAAAGTAAAATTTAAAAAAAGGGGTAACAGGGTATTTGGCTTTAAATTTTACCCTGAACAGCTTAACAGGAGTCAAAGAGTCTGTGCAGTGGCAGACTGGGATGAATGCACTAGGAAATGGTGATTTTGTATTTCTAATTGTGTCAGATCAGTGTAATATATTAATTCTGGGATAGCTGCCTCCTGAAGACTCACAGTTACTGGATTTCCTGATCTCATTCTTGACCACGGGTTGTGAATAAGCATTTTTTACTATTTTGGGCTTTTCAGAACAATTGAAGTTTCAGTCTTCAGAGCTTTGGTTGCACTTTCATTCCTCAGGCCTCAATCTTTTATTTCATTGAATGACCAGGAGTGAGAAACCTGCCTCTCTACTGATGCTAATCTTTATTTTATGTTGTTTTTCCAACTTCCAGCAGATAGATGGTGAGGCCTTCCTGCTCCTGAACCAGAGTGACATTGTTAAAATCCTCAGTATCAAGCTGGGTCCTGCCCTGAAGATCTACAATGCCATTCTCATGTTGAAGTCTGCAGAAGACAACTAAGAGGAGCCCTTCAGCAGAGCCCCTGAGGACCTGATGGGGAATGGATCTTCACTTGTGAGCATTGCCAACATGCCACACAGTTAGGTTGGGACTCAGATGTATTTTAAGTAGGACTGGGTAAAAATATTTTGTGGACATAAAAATCCTGCCACAGTCTGGAATATGGGGCAGCTTCACTTCCAAGAAGAGGATATTATTATATTTTGTAATTGAATTTGGTTTTGATATATCAATCTCTTTTTGAGATAGAGAAGAAACCTCCAGTTATAAGGGGAATCCAGGGTAACATTGGTGGAGCTGCAAGAACAAGAAGAAAGCAATGAGTAAAATGCCTGTGTCCAGGGATGGTGCCTGAGAGAGAGACTGAGTTAACACCAGCATGTTTAATATGTTCTGTATGTAGAAAAACTGAGCAACTTGCCTCTATCCTTCAGTGCTGTGACTCAAGAGCTGAACCTTTCAGGAGTGCTTCTTCAAATCCAGTGTCTTTTCCTGACCCTACTTGTTCTAATACCCTTGGTTAGCAGGATGCTCACACCACAGCAGAAAGGTGCATGGGCAAAGGACTTGCATGGCTTCTGGTAAAGAGCAAAATGTTCTTGGTGTCACCAGAGAGCAAGCAGCAAGCCCTGTGTAGAGAGGCTCTGGGTAGGCAGAGATCCCCTCGTAAAGATACCTCCCACAGGAGACAAATATTCCAGCTGGAATTCTCCTGTCAGTGCTTTTGTGCCACTGCTCCTCTGGCCCAGGACCATCTTAGAGCACGATGACACAGTCAAGAGCACTTGGGAGTTGGGTGGATTCCTTCTTGTCCTCTCCACTGTCAGCTGCATGCTCAGTGCAGGAGCTGGGACCCCAGCAGTGCCCAGCATCTGTGTCCAGATGCAACCAGATTGCCAAGAAACAATTTGGTTGTACTTTGGAACAGCTGAAACTCCCAAGTGCTCAGTGCTTAAAGCCTCTCCAGCCTCCAGGTGGGTTTTGGTCAGTGCTGGCAGGCAGAGAGGACACAGCTTTATGGACATGGAAACCTTGGGAGAAGTGGTGAGCCCTGTGGGGCTCTGCCCAGTGTTCCCCTTTGTGCCTGCTATCCTGCCAGCTCCTGAGCCATCCTCTGGCCACTCTCCCTGTCAGGTGTTTGGTTGTTCTGGAGCTGAGCTCTGCCCATCTTAGCTGGGGAGATGTTTTCATCCCAAGTTTCCAGGCTGAGTCCTCTGTGCACAAACCCCTCTGAGCACTGGGAGTGTGAGCACATGATGTTGCTGAGGGCAGGATGGGCATCAGCCTCAGCCCAGGGTTGCATGAATTTCTCAGGGCATTGCATGATGAGGTGTGACCCATCTGGAGACACCTCCTGTATCCTTGTCACCAGTGTTGTTTCCATACTCCAGCCCTGCAGCTTCTCCAGGAGCCATCAGGAACTGAGACTGAACATGCTCTCTTGGACTGTGACACAAGAACACACTTGGGGCTCTTCCTTCCCTATCACTCCATGTCCTTTGTCCCACCTTTCAGCTGCTGAGAAAGTCCTTGCCACTTGCCTGAAGTAGTGAGTTTCTTAAAACTGTAAATAGCAGAATCCACAGTGCTGAAGGCATTCAGTCCTGGATTAATATAGAGAGCAATTTCTATCCATACTTCCTATTTTTGTATAAGATGTTAAGGAGCTGAAGCCTTCCACAGAGAAGACATTGGTGGTGGTGGGATATTTCCTAGCTGAAACATTAAATATCAGTCAGGAATTCAGTGCAGTGTTAAGGACGAGACAGGTTAGGAATTTAATTTATAAAAATCCATTCTTGGTATGATTGCTGGGATATTCACCAAAGAGTCACATTCCTTTATATCCCCCTCTGTGCATCTGACATCAGTGTGAAGACTTGAATTGTAAGTGGCATGTCCTGAGCTCTGACACAACTTGCCTTCCAGGCAAAGCAAAATTGTTTCCTGACAACTGGAGCAGAGGATCTGTAGCTGGACTGTATTTTCTTTCTGCTTCTTTACTGACTTCCCAAATAACCCTGAGCCCTTCTTTGCTCCAGTTTCCCCCTCTGTGACACCCAGCCAGGTGGGGTGAGTGCAGTTTCACCTTCCTCTTGTTTCTAGCAAGCAGTTCCTGCCAGGTTTTCTGTTTTACCTCCTTCCTCTGGGAAACTGAGTTTGGGGACAGCAGATTGCCTCCAGCAATAAAACAAAATATAACATTATTTCATCTCTTTTACTATATATAGAGGATGAAGAGAATTGGTGAAACAAGCAGTGAGATTCTAGTCACTGAAATTATTCAAACAGAAGAGAAATCTTTAATCCTAGGGGCTTCCAAGCCAGCTGGATCAAAGAAGAAAATGTGTACTTGGAGTTGATTCAGTGACACTAAGAGCAGTGCTTACAGCAAGGAGGAAGGAGGAGCCCTTTTAGGGGTAGAAAAGGGAGGAATGTGCTTCTTGTGCCTTTTTTTGTAACCCAATAATTGTCTTTGCAGAGCAAGCGAGGACGTGCACACATCTCTTAGTGACTCCTTTGCCAAAGAGAGCTGGATTCTAAAAAAATCAAGCAGCACCACAGTAACACAAGGGCCAAAAGATTTCCAGTGCTCTTCACTGGGCACAGTCAAAATATTTACAAGACAGAAAACCAACTAAACCAGCTCATCTCTTAGCCCCATAACTTAGGGATTCATTCATTGCTGATGCCATTTTGCTCCAGGACTTGTTTCTGCTGCCAGACTCTGCTTGTGCAAACTCAGCTCTGCCTTGTCCCACCCCAGACCAAGGCTTGTGGCAAAGTGAGGGGTCTGCAGATGCCTTGGATTGTCTGATGCCTTGTTGTCTAATTTGAAACATGCACTTTGAAGCAGAAAGCCAAAACTTGGAGCTCTGTGGTGAACAAAGCTGAAAGTGGTTAATGCCACCTAGTCTGGGGAGGCTTTTGTTGGCTGCTCACTGTCAGCAGAAACCAGCTGGTGGCCCAACTAAGCCCTGAAGTCATTTAAAAATATAAATATATCACTTAGAAGCTCTGTGACAGCTTCCCATGGGCTGGCAGTGCAATTGGGAAGTTTCTCTTCTCAAGTAAAATGGATTTTACTCCTGGTTGTAGCATCCCTGTTTCTGAAATCCAAAGCAATCGATTTTTTTTCTCCTTGGTCGAGAGTCCTGTTAGAATTTTTCTCTGCTGTCACCAACAATCATCCCTGCAATCCAGCAGCAGGAAACTTCTGCTCTGGGTAACAAATTACATGGAAGTGGGAGAGAAGCAGTGGGCAGCCCTGATAGTGAAACTCCACAACCAAAGCAAAAAAAAAAAAAAAGGAAAAAAATACCAACAACATTCACCCCCGGGGATAAGCTAGTTCAGCTGTAGAAGATTTCCTGCCTGCTACTTTCATGCCCTGCTTAGGGATTTATAGCACAGAAAGCTTTAGAGTTTCTGACATCCTCTCCATGATGGGATGAGCCAGCTTAGTTTGGAAATTCCTCCAACTGGAACTGGAAACACGTGCAGGGGAAGGGAGCGTGCGCCCGGTGTCGGTTCAGCCTCTGAAATGTTTGCCTCTTTTAAACCAAATACTTGAGCTTTTTGACACTAGCCATGACGTTGCACTCCACTGATGCTTTCTTCTGGAAATGTGAATAAAATTAATATAAGTTCAAACCTGACTTCTTCTTTCTGGGTTTGGGGATGACCCCGGTGGGTGCTCGCTGGGATGCTGGGCTGGCTCCCTGCCCTGGAGGGCTGTCACCAGGGTGGGTTGGTCATGGCAGAGGTTTGTCACCTTGTTTTCCCCCTCCTAAACCTGGCAATCAAAATGGAGGCAGCATTTTCGTTTTTCATCTCCTTTGTCAGGCTGAGCAGAGCTGGGATTTGAGCTCTTTTTGCTGTGCACGTAAGGACAGGATCAGCCTTGGCTGCTGGGGCTCTCCCTGATTCCCCCAGCTCCCTCCTGTCCTAAGGCTCTGCCCTCTTCCTAAAGCACCTTCCAGATTTGAGTATTTAGTTAAAACAAGAATTTGTTATTAGTGTAAATCAATGTTAAAACTCAGCATTTTGGGGGCTTTGTGTCAGTTTTGCCTCCCTAATGCCTGATGGTATTATGTCCCCATAACGATGTAAATCGACCCACCTGGGTGTTTGTTACTCCTCTAATTGGAATTAGCTGATAAATTGCAAATCCCTGGGCAAATTGCCCTCAGCTGGTTCTGCCCCACAATCAGCTGGTGGAACTTTTCCTCCTGCTCTTCCCAGAGGTGTTTCAGAGGGAGCCCAGAGGCTGAAGCCAAAACCTCAGCGAGCCAAGGGCAGGAGGGGACGGATTCACTTCAGCAGCTGAGATTACCAGGACCTTTGGAAACTAAAAATATTGAAGGCTTGGAGCCCAGCCATAATTTCTAAACTATCCCATCATCAGGGTAAACATTTGCTCCCATTGGTTTTTTTCCCTTTGGTTTTTTTTCCCTTTCAAGGGTTGTTTTTTTTTTGGTTTTTTTTTGGTTGTTTTTTTTTTTTGCTTCTATTTAAACCCCTGGCTTGTGTGCTTTTGTTACTGGGATCTGATTCCCAGTCCTGGTCAGCTGGGATGCTGCTTGCTTGCTCAGTAACATCACATTTTGCTTTTCCTTGCTCTGTTGATTCCCTCAGGGTTGTGCTGGGACATGTGCTTGTCTGTGGCATTGCACTTGTGACATCTGAATTTCTCTGTGGAAGGGGGTTTTTTTTTTTGCTTTTTTTTTTTTTTTTTTTTTTTTTGTCTGATGGAGCAACCCTCCCAGAGCAGGGTGCATTAATCACCCAAATGGCTGATTAGATTTGCAGATTATTCTGCTCAGGCAGACACGGAATTTTTTGTCCCAAGTCATATTTCTCCTTGGCAGGCAAAACCTGTAGTTTATTTTTTGCCTGCTTGAATGCTCAACTTGTTCTCTTGTCAGCCCTGACTCTGCTCCTTGGGATGCTTTTTTTTTTTTTTTTTTTCCCCCCCCCTCTCCCACTCAGGACCTCGCACGTGGGCTTCCCACACCCACTCGTGGGTTGACTGAAGGTGAAGACAGAGCAGAGTGGAAGAAGGACTGTGCCTCCCTCCTTGCTCCTTTGCATCACCCTTCAGCAAACCTCTCCCTCCCAGCCACCAGGAGCCCTTTGGAGCTGCTCAGCCCACGGGAGCCAAACTCCTGCAACTCCACAAGGTCCCAAAGCTCATCCAACCCTTGGAGCTGCACAGAGCTTTTGGCAGCCTTGCATTTACACACAAACCATCAGAGCAGGTGCCTGCAGCTCCAGAAGAGACCTTCTGCTCCTCCTCTTCCTCCTCTCCAGCTGCTCTGCCCAGGGAGGACACTGATTCCCAGCTCTGGGTTGAGGTATGTGCACCAACCTTTCCTTCTTCCTGCTCTTTGCTGGGAGGGAGTTGGTTTTCCCAGCAGGGAGAGGGGACTTCTGGTGCTTGGGGAGGGAGATTGTGTGGTTTTTCTGCTTTGCACAGAGCTTTGAGCTCCACTTTGAGCAGTTCCTGTGTTCTTCTTAGCCCTGGTGTGGAAGTTGGCTGAAAGGAGAGATGTGGTTGGTGGGGGCAGAGCCAGTGATGGGGAAAAGGAACCTCCTGCAGGAGGAAACAAGAGACCCCCCCACCCTCTGCTCCCTCATCCTCACTGGAAGGGTTGAGCAGAGCCACAGTGCTGTATCCGTGCACCCAGCATTATATCCTTGGCCTTGACATCCAGGGATGCTGCAGCCCTGGAAGTGCTGGGGGGGATGGGGGTTGTTGGCCTTGGCTGCTTGGATCTGGAGTTTAGCAACTGGTGCTTGCTGGGCTGAGATGGTGTGGGACAGGGCCACGAGGAGAGGGGGTGGCAGCTGGGCAGGGGGTGGTGTGAGTTGGTTGCTTTCCAAGATGAGTCAATGCTTCAGTCTTAATGCTTTGGCTTGGGGGAACCTTAAAGCTCCCCCAGTGCCCCCCCTGCCATGGTCAGGGACACCTCCCCCAGCCCAGGGTGCTCCAAGCCCCATCCAACCTTGGACACTGCCAGGGATGGGGCAGCCACAGCTTCTGGGGGAACCTGGGGCTCAGCACCCTCACCCCAAAGAATTTCTTCCTCATGTCCAACCTCCATCTCCCCTCTGCCAGTTTGAAACCCCCCCCAACTTGCTCTATCCCTCCATACCCCTCTCAAAAATCCCTCCCCAGCTTTCCTGGAAATGCTGAGGGAATTAATGTGGAGGGAGAAGCTCGTGCTGGGTTGTGTTGTGTCCAACCCATTAAGGGTTGGACTTGATGATCTCAGAGGTCCCTTCCAACCCAGATGATTCTATGATTCAGGGCTGGCTGCAGCTTCTGTTCCCTGCTTGTGCCCCTTGCCCAGGGGGAACCTCGGGGGTTTTTGTGGGGTTGCTCTGGTGAAGATGCCCACATCCCGCCCAGGGGAGGGAGCAGCCCAGGAGCTGTGCAGAACTCCCTCTGCTGAGCATCTCATCAGGTGCAATAGAAGCCAAGCCCATTCTTTCACCTTTGAAGAGCTTTAAACCCTGATTTTTCCCTGGGTTTTTGCATTAGGTGTTCCTCAGCATCTCACAGGGCTCAGTTAGCTTGTTCTGCCTCCTTGTACATACCCACAGGGCCAGCTGGATCCTGCTCCCCCAGGGACCCCTGGCAGGGTCTCTGCCTCAGTTTCCCCCCTTAGTCACTGAAACATCTCAAGCCCAGGAGCAGGGATTATAAAGACAAATATCCCTGCTGCCCCTGGCAGCCCAGTCCTGATGGGGAGGAAGGATGTGGGGACCTTGCCCTCTCCATCCTGCTCATCAGAACCTGGCAGGGAAATTCCAGCTTCAGGAGAAAGAAAGAACTGGGACAGGAGAGAAAAAAAGTGGTTGGAGGGGTTCAAGGCTGAGCCTGCTCTGCCCTGGGGGGACCTCAGTGGGACTCCTGGTCCTGCCCCCCAAAAATGCACTTGCTCCACTATTTATGGGCTCTGCATGTCACTTCCCCTGATATTTTCTTACATCCTTGCCACCAAGTTCAGCCTCAGCTTATTAATTGCCCCATGACTCTCTCTGCTCTCTACATTATTCACCCTCCAGACACTGTTAATGTAAGCAAGATTTATTTTTTCTTTTTCCCTTTTGGAGACGGATGCATTTGCTGCTGGAATTTTTCCAGCTGTTTCTCTGGGAAATGAGCTGCAGACTTGTGAGCAAGTCCATGGCCCCCAGCAAGCCCCCTCCCCACCCCAGAGCTCTGCCTCCCATCACAGGGGGTTGTGTTTGGCCTCAAAACCAGGGTCATGGTTTCACCAGGGTCCCCCTGTGCAGTGGGTTCTTTTTTGGGCTAGAAAGTGGGTTTAGCAGCAATTTAAGCTTTTCTACCCACAGAGCATTGTCCAGGCTCCTTTTCAGCACCGTGCTGGAGTTGTCTCACATTACCCAAGTGTCAAAAAACTCCAAAAACACCCCAAGGATGTTCTGACCTCGGGTGGTTCCATGGCTTGGGGTTGCCCAAACTCCTCTGCTCCCTTCACTGTCTCAGAACTTGGATGAATTTTCCTGCTCTGGGCTGAGGTGCCTGGCTCTGGGCTTTGTTATCCCTGGTAGGGAAGCTGTGGTGTGTCTGTGTTACAGAGTGGGACCACACAACTCTTCAATGAGTCTCTCTCAGATGGTTTTCACACGGTCTTGAATTCATCTCTCTTATGGCTGGAACTCAAATTGCTCAGAGAAGAGGCTTGAAAATAAATTTTCCTTTTCCCAAGGGTGTCTCTGCTGCTGGTCAATGGCTGGGGAAGGTTTTGCTCTTTGGTTTCAGTGAAAAACTCTTCAAGCATCTTTCATTCCAGAAGAAACACAGCAGCTGAAATGGTGATTTTTAAAAAATTTTTAAAATTTTTTTTCTTTCTTTCTCCTTCTTGTGCTGTGCCAGAGCACCACATGCTGAAAGAATTAACCTATGTAATCTTCAGAGCTCAGTAGCACCTTCTCAGCTTTTCTCTCTGGATTGTTTTTCCTCTCCCTGGTCCTGCCTGTGGGATTTCCCTGCCTGCTCAGCTCTGCTGCCCCACGAAGCTCCTTCCCCATCACCCACCTCTTCCTGCACTCCCTCCATTCTGCCACCCTCCCACAATCAATGTCCTTCCCACCCATGCACACACATGAACCCAGGGGCTTCCCCTTCTCTTTACCCCCATCCTTCCTTTCTCCACCTTCCCACCAGCATCCCTGTTCCCCAAAGGTCCATCCTGACCCTGCATCCCTCCTGGGGCATCCCAGGCAGACCCATGGCTTTCCCACCAGCTCCCCCAGAGATGCTCTTGGGCAGCAGCCCTCAGCCTCCCACCAGGATGGGCTCCAGACCCTTCCTGTGCCCAGAAAGTCCAGAAAAAAAAAAGAGAATGAAGCAGCACTGAGTTCATCCAGGCTGAGTGAGACCAGGCTGCAGGCAGGAGCTAGGGCAGGGTGACCCAAAAGGAGAGGGAATGCCACAGCTCTCAAAGGAGAAGGAGAAGGATGGTTCTGGATGCTGCTGGGATCCTGGTGCTCCTCTGGGGGTCACCAGCTGGGGATGCTCAGCAAGCAGAGGTGGTTGGGATGGGATGGGCTGGGAGAAGAGGGGAGCATCAGAGAAGGGTGAGGGGGGGCATGGGCTGGGTTGCTCATCTCAGCATCCCTGCAGCAAGTCTCCAGCTTTGGGAAGCTGTCCCAAGGGATGGGGAGGGCCCTCTCCCACCCTCCTCCCCATAAATCAGCCAGGACAGTCCCTGTGTCCTCCTCCTTGCCCCTTTCTCTGCTTCCCCAGGATTTTGTGAAGCTCTGTGCTGAGAAACTCTCTTGGAAGGAAACTGCCCTGAACAACCCTTGAACCAGGCAGTAGATGAAGGAGTTATTTACATTTCAAATAAATAAAGCATTTTTGGCTTTGGATCAAAACGTGGTTTTGTGCGATGTTATCAGCTTCAGAATGAGTAATTTTGGTGGATTTTTTTTTTTTTTTTATATCCAGGCAGTTTCTCTCATAAAATGTATATGAGGACTCCAATGTAAGCAGGGCAGGAAGCAGACTCTATTTTTTTTTTTTCCTCTTAATGTTGCACAGAGTTGTCCCCACAATACTTTTCTCTTGCCCTGGAGCCAGTGTTTGTTCATGTCTATTTACAATCAAATTACATGAAACACCCCGAGTGATGCAGGGATAATTCTTTCATGTTGCCACCACATTTCCAGCTGGATGTTGCAAATAACTCCTACATCTACTACAAGGGGAAAAAAACCTTGGTAAACTGGGATTGGGACTTCTGGAAGAACCTTCTTTCAGGTGGGGTAGAGAATTGTCCCTTAACTGCAAAGAACTGAGCTCAGAAGTAACAAAATTAACTTTGAAGAGCTCATGGTGGTAACCAGGGGCAGCATGAAGTGCTAATACCCCAAAAAAACCCCAATACCCACCCCAACTGGAGCCCCTGGGCACGGCAGAAGTCAAATCTTGTTCCAGGGGTTGTGTTTAGGTGGCACCAGGGGATGGGGGGATCCCAGCTCCAGAGATGATGGAGCTGCTGGGAGATGCTGCTGGCCACCTCCTGCCTTGGAGCTTTCTGTTGCCCAGGTGGGATGGATTTGATGTTTCCTGATGAACTTCAGCGATGGGAAGAGTTGGGGCTGTGGGTTTTAGTGCTTCTGGGCAGTGGAAATGGGGGGGAAGTGATGCAGTAAGGGGAATTCTTGCAGCACCCTTTGATCTTCAGGCAGAGCAGCAGCAGCTGCATCCCTTCCAGAGGACACCTCTGGTGAAGATCCTCTCCTGCTTCCTCTGAAGCAAGATTTAAAATAGGAAACCTTCTCTTTAAAGTGGTGGGGTTTTTCATCACTAAAATTGATTAATTACTAGAAGGGATAAAGGAAACAAAGTCTTCTGTTGATCCTGCCAGGCTAAGACCTCCTGGGACAGAAAGAGGCTGCAGAAAACAGAGGGGATTTTGCCTTTGTTGCCTCTTCACACCCTCTGTGCTTGGCCAAAAGCCAAACAGACCTTGAGGGGCTATGGTGCTGCTCTTGCCCAGTTTCAAGGAGAGGAGAGGAGCACCCAGGTGGGTGCAGACCCTGCTGTGCAGCACCGAGCATCCTCTGCATGGCTGGGGGCAAGTGAGGACAAGAGCTCCAGGCTGAGCCAGCTCCTGAGCACTGCCTGCTTCCATCCCTTCTCCCTGGGCATGCCAGGGAGGGAGGGGAATAAGATAGGACAGGATTTATGTCATCTGGAGGGGGCTGTCAGGAGTGTGATTTGTTTCCAGTGGCATCAGCTGAAGGTCTGGGCTGTGCTGGGTGAGGGAGAGGGAACCAACAGCTGTGGGGATGTGTTAATCCCCTTCCTCTGCACCAGAGGTTTGGGATGATCCCAAAGGCTGCCTTTCCCCCAGAGCTCCTGGGAGAGCTGATTTTCTGACAGCTGAGCTCAGCCTGAGGTGAATCCCCTGGGGATGCAGGGGATGCTCTCAGCAGTACTTATTGCTGGAGTTTATTATAATAACAGGGTGAGATTTTTCTCCTCTTTCCTCCCGCCTGCCTGCACAGACTCTGAGGGTGATTAACCTCCAAAAGCTCCTTGCAATGTTCAGCAAGTGCTGGTTAACTTTTGGAACCCCTCAGCTGGAGGGGTTGGGTGGCTCTGGGGGTGCTGGAGGGCAGGGAGTGTGGGAGCTTCTCCCTCGCAGGGCAGGGGGGGCAATAAGTTTGCTCCTGCTCAGGCAGCTCTGTGTAAACTCCTAGGTGGAAAAATAATCAATAGTGGCACATGAGATCATGAGGTAGTGCTAAAAGAATGGAAAAAACCCACCCTGGGGGAGCTCAGCTTCAGCAGGACTCATAAAATCCCACTTGAGCCCTTAGCAGAGTGTGAGTTATTTCCCTGCCTATTAGAGCCATGTGTGTGAGTGCTCCAGCACCCATTAGCAGGGTTACTGAATTACTCTCCCAAATGGCTCCTTTTTTCCCTGTTTTTCACTGAGATACAGTCACTTGGGGACAGGATCCAAGCCTTCTACCCCAGGTGGGGTCAAAAACCTTTGCTCATCAGATGGTCTCTGGGCAGGAGCTGAGGCCAGGCTGTGCTTTGGTCGCTGTTTAATTAGTTCCTAAGTTCCAATGCAAGTGTGGATCTGCATAAATTAACAATAATAATCTCCATAAGCACCTTTTAAGGACTGGAGCTCTGTAAGGTCCCTGCCTCATGGCACAGATTCCCAACCATCCCTTTGGAGCTGCACATCTCCCTGCTTTTAGCTCCTACTCCTTGCTGTCTGTGTCTGGCTTGGGCTTTCCAGCCAAATATCCCATGGCAAGGGGATGGGAATAAAAGGGTTGGGTTCCCCAGACCTTTCATGGACCCCTCCTGGGTGGCTCTGCCACCTCCCAGCTCTGCTGAGCCTCAAAGATTCTGCTTTTCTTTTTTGACTGCAGCCTCCTAAGAGCTGAGCCTGACTCCTTCCAGGTTCCAGCTAATAATGTGCCTGCAAAGCAGAACCAGTGGTAAACACAGGGATAAAAATCACACCAGGGGAGAGAAGGAGATGCCTTTTAGCAGCTCTAGAAAAGCCTGCAAAGAATCTGCCTTCTTCAGCCAGTCCTGGGGGAAGGATTGCACATTCAATATTCAGGGGGACATGGAAAGCAACACTGGAAGATCCATAAATATCTCCAGGAAAAATATCACTGATGGATTTATGAAGCTGGAGAGTTCCTGAGGCCAGGAGAGGCTCCTCCATCAGCTACAGCTCCTGGAGACCTCCACTGCCTCCTCCTGCTCATGGTGTGGGAATCCCATGGTGTGTGTTTGTTTCCACACAAGGTGCTGGTGTTTGGGAACCAGGGAGGTGAAATCTTGGTGGGGGGAGCAGGAGAGACCAGAGGGGAGCAGGCACAGAGCAGCCCCAGAGCATTGAGAGGATCCCAGCACAGCCCTGAGCTCACTGGGGTATTGACAGCACTGCCAGAATTATCCCAGGATTTTCCATCACCCTAATTGAAAACTTGCTGTGAGATAAATGAAAGTTTTCCCTTTGGCTCCCTCCATAAAACCCTCGGGGTTCTGGCTGGTCCCTCTCTCTCTCCATCCTTGGGTCCTTTTGCTGCTATCTCCTCCCTTGCTCTGTCTTTCAGTGGTCATAAAACATCTTCATTTCTGGAATCAGCCTGGCTTAATCCTCTCCAGAGGGATTACAGCCAGCATTTTCCATGCTTGTTGTTGCCTTTGTGCTGTGATGGTCCCGGGATGGTGCTGGGCTACAGCCACCCTCCAGGCTTAGGGATATTTATATATGTTATATGGACTGGGATGGGTTGCTCCAAACTTGGTGTTTTCTAGGTAAAAACTGCCAGCAAAACATGGTCACTGGTGTTATTTCACCTCCTGAATTTCTCTCCAGGCACCTCAGCCTCCTCACCTCTGCTCTGACACACCCAGGTCCTTCCCAGCTTTTTGGGAGGAAGGGGAAAACTCACCCAGTGCCAAAAAAATCCCCAAACCCTCCATCCCAGGGCTCTGAAGCTTCCCGAGGTGCAGGAGCAGAGCTTTCCCATGGGCAGGGCTGGGCTGCTCTAATTGCAAACAGTGTTCTGACTTTGCTTCTAAAACAGCAGCATCCAGGAGCCCAGCTGAACCCAGCTGCTGGGGGCTGCTCCCTGCCTTTGGAGAAGCAATTTTGGGGTATTTTACCCCAAGAGCCAAAGCAGGGGATGGAGCAGGGAAAGGCTGAACCATCCTTTCATTGGGAGTGTTGTGTGGCAAATCCTGTGCTGGCAAAGGCTGCCAGGGTCCTTCTGGTTGGGAAAAACCTTTAAGGTACCATCCCCCATGTCCCTCATCCCCACATCCCCAGGGCTCTGAAACCCCTCCAGGCATGATGGGGACTCCAGCCCTGCCCTGGGCAGCCTGGGCCAGGCCCTGACAACCCTTTCCAGGGAGAAATTCTTCCCCAGCTCCAACCTAAACCTCCCCTGGCACCACTTGAGTTGTGCCAAAAGTTCCTCTTGTCCCATCCCTTGTTCCTTGGGAGCAGAGCCCGACCCTCCCTGGCTCCAACCTCCTCTCAGGGGGTTGCAGAGAGCCACAAGGTCTCCCCTCAGCCTCCTCTGCTCCAGGATTAATCCCCCAGCTCCTCCTTGGGCTCCAGACCCTTCCCCAGCTCCATTCCCCTTCTCAGGGTCTCTTTGGGGGGGGGGGGGTTTCCATACTGAGGGGGCTGGGAGAGGAGGAGCAGAGGGAACTTGTGATAAAAAAAGAGAAAAGAGCAGAATTCATCCATCATGTTGGTGTTTGTGGCTTTTGCTTTTGGTGACAATGCATTTGGGGCAGAAACACTGACTTCAGTCTTGTTAACAGTCTTTAGCTGGAGGTGGTCTGGGGCAGTGGGCTTGCTGAGTTTTTCGTTGTTTGTTTGCTATTCCAGTGGCCTCAAACTGTATTTCTGGGTCCTTTATCACCCACATAACACAGGCAGGGCCCTCCTAACACAGCCTGGTCCCACGTGTGCTTGAGGATGCTGCAGAGAGCTCCCACCTCCCCTTCACACCTTGTTTCCAAATCCCTAAAAACCTCCCTTTTAAACCTCTCAGATTCAGGTCCCAAAGTGTCCTGCTTTGTCCCCAGAGCCCTCTTGCTCTGGCTGGTTAAGCTCCAGCTGTCAGTTCCATTATCTGGGTTGGGTGAAGTGGCTGCCAGGGGGTGTTATTGCTTCTGTGTGTTTAATTCTTCCAAAATTCATCTTCTTCCCAGCCATGCACAGGGCTGGCAGGAGGGAAATTCTGCAGCATCCCAGACTGTGGTTCCCAATGACCTTTTCCAGGGAGCAGTGATCCCAGCTGAGGATGCTGGAACTCCTGCATGGTGCTTTTTGGTTTTTTTCCTGGTGAATATGGAAAAGCAGAATTACAGCTTCACTCTTTGGGGTTTGTTTTTTGTGTCCCATCAGCTGTGGCTCCTCCTGGTTTTATCTAAACCCCAGTGCATTACCAGTCTGTACCTGTTGCTAACAGATGTGCCAGCTGAGGTTAGAGAACACGTGGGGGGGATGGGGAAAATGCAATAAAAAATTTGTCATTCTGCCAATAATAATTACACAAGTGCAGATCCCATGGGCATGGGTAGGATCCAGGGGAGGGACCAGGGAGGTGGCATCAGCTGTACAGGATCCTGCCCTGGGGATCCTGTGCTGGGGCAAAGAACTGAGATGAGCAGCAGGCTGGGCAGAGGGAATGGGAATTGGGATTTTTTTTATACCCCAGGGTATCATCAAAACAGAGCTGGGACCTGCCCTGGGTACCACAGCTACAACAGTGCTTGGAATGGGGATCCCTGAGCCCCATTTTATTGCTCCACGTCCCCCCTGGCTCTGTCCCAGTTCACCCACTGTCCCTTCCAGTCCCCAGCATCCGTCCCCTCTCCCTCCCAGCTCCACCAGGACCTTCCCCAGCACCAGCCTGGGGCAAAGGGAGATGCCTGGAGATCAGGAGATGACACCAAAGGCACTAAACCCCTGAATTGTCCGTGTCCCCCCAGTCCCTTCTCCCCCCTTGCAGTTTACATCATGGAAAAATAATGTCCCTGGGCCTCCAGCCCAGCCCCTGGCTCAGCTCCACGGAGCTGCTCAGCTCCCTCCCTCCTGACACTGAACTCAAGGTCCTCCCCTGCCCAAGGAAGGGGGCATTTTTTTCCCCTCCCACCCCTGCATCTCTTCCCCTCTCCAGGAATAATTTCAGCAGCTTGGAAAAGGCTGAGGAAAATCACCCAAAAAGAAACCACTGCCTTTCCCTCCTTCCTTCCTTCTGTATCCAATCAAACCCAGGGAATCTCAGCTCTTCCCTGCTTCTCTTTTAATTTCAGACCCCTCGATAAGAGCAGACCTGATAAAATGCAAGATTAAGTGCCTAATACCAAGGATTTGGGATTACCCAAGCCGGGCTGGACGATGGTTGGAGGTAGAAGGATGTGTCTGGTACTGGGAGGTTCCAACTGGTGATGCCTCCTCACATCTGCAGCACGGGAAGGGCAGGGAGGGTGTGAAACCCCCACACAGACCCAGCCTGGAGGCTTTCGGAAACTAAAAGCTTCACTTTGTGTTGTTCAGGGCTTTTCTTGGGATGGGCTTTCTACACAGAGCTGGGGGGTGAGGTCCAAAATCCCACCCCAGGGCATTAGGGTGAGGGTCTGCAGGTCCAAGTCCCTCATCTCCACATCCCCTCCACTTCCCCCTCCCTGCAGGAGGGTTTCAGGCTCTGAGGGCTGAAAAGATGCTGCTGATTTATTCATGGCCACTTCCCACCCATTAGCTCTAATTGCTCTCCTTGCTCTCCTTGCCCCATCCCTGCCTGGGCTCTGCTGGGAAGGTCAAGCACAGCAAGATGCTGGAGCCCAGCAGGGCAGGACTGGGGGGAGAGCCAGGGAGCAGAGGATGCTGCTTCCCCCACGAAGTTCTTCCCCACCAGCTCCAGTCCTCCCCTTCAGAGCTCATTGAGGGGCTCAGCAATATCCCAGGATTTCTCCTGCAGGATGGCACCAAGATCCTCACCTCTCCCCCAGGTTTTCCCTGCCCAGCCTGCCCTGAGCCCTCTCTGCTCCTGCCAGCAGAGCAAGAGAGAGTTGAAAATCCCAATTAACCTCCCCCATGTGGAGCTGGAAATGTTATGGCTCATTTTGAAATGAAAAGGCAATCTCAGAATATTGAATTTCTGTGAAATATCCCATCCCAGCTCGAGCTGAAGCACTTCACTCTGGCTTTTATTTTTGTTACTGCAACATTAGCAAGCACTAATGCTTAGTAATTTAGAATATAACTGAAATGATAAACCAAAACATTTTAAGGTGGGGACCTCTCTGAAATCCAGGAAAGAGCTAGAAGGACAGGACTTTTGGTGCATTTTGGGATAATCCTTCCTAGATGGACCCCTCTTCCTATCAAGGGTTGGATTTTGGTTCCTTGGCTCACCAAGAAAATGAAAGGATGGTCAGATGCAGATGCAGCTACTCCAGAGCAAAAAAAAAAGTTCCTCTAAACTCTTCTGGTGGCCTCAAATCAGGGCACAGCCATCCACAGAGCTGGGGGGGACGTGGGTGATGGGAGCAAGCACCTTGCTCCCTCTTTGTCCATAACAAAGTTTGTGTCTGGGGGGAGGCAGAGCCGGCTTGGATGCAGATTTCCTCCCCCAGTTTGTGCTGATTCTGAGTGGTGGGAGCTGGAAATCAAATGGCCAAGCAGCTCCTGAGCCTGCAGCATCTCTCTCCTCATCCTTCTCCTCCTCATCCTCTCCCTGAGCAGCTGCTGGAGCACCAGGAATGGGAACGCAGGAGGCAATGCTACCTTCCCAAATATTTTCTGCCAGGGGTTGGGTCTCTTTCTCTGGACTTTCAGTTGCATAAAACTCCACAGAGCTGCGTTTTGGCCTGAAGTCATCAGCTTGATGTTCCCTTCAGCTGGAAAACGTTTCTTTGGGGTTTTTTTGGATGGAAGAAGGAATTCTTTACGTAGAGCTCTGTGACCCAGGAGCCTGCTCAGGCAAGGAGGAATTGCTTTACATGGCAGTGGAGGAGAGAGCCCATAAATCAGATCCCACCTTGTCTCCTGCACGAGTATTACTGGGTAGGGAATCAAATCCAGCATCCACCAGCACAGTATGAGATGTGCCCTGCAGGAAAAGTTTGCAAAAATGGGATTACAGATCACTGGAAAGAGAAGAGGCATTTCACTCAGAGCTTTGGAGCCAGGTTAAAGCTCACTTGTGTTGTAAATGGGGTTAACTTGTATTAATCTGTGAAAACCTGCAGGTTCTCTTCTGCATGGAGCAGGATGACATTTCCAGGTCTTGTGTCTTCAGGCTTTTCCAAGTTCTTATTGAAAAGCTGGAGATAATGACTTTTCCAGGGACATCAAGCTAATGACTCCACATTTACAGAACATGAATAATAAGGAGTCTGTTTGTATTTACAGTTGCTTCACTTACCACTGAGACAGGGACACTTCCCAGGCTGCCCATGGAGCTTTTTATCCCATGGTACTGGGGAGCTGGTGCTGGGGTTGTTTCCAAGCATGGTACCAAAAAAAAAAAAAAGAAAAAATCTCTCTGAAAGGGACTTTGGGAAGATGCTGGCTTATTCCCCTGCTCCTTGTGCCTTGCCTGTGTCTTCTTCCTTGCCTGCCCTGGCTTTGGTGGATTGGGGGAATGGCTTTTTTCCCCCTTCTGCCTGCAGCAGCCTTGTGAATATATGTTTTGAACACATGTGAATACCTGAATAAATGTTCTGCCTCTCCTGAGCACGGGGAGTACATGTCCACAGGCCAAGGGTGCAGCAGGGAGCATGAGGGTTGGGTTTTTTTAACCTCCACAGTCTGGTGGTGGGAACGCATCCCATCCAGCTCTGTGCCTCAGTTTCCCCATTACTGGAGGAGGGATGGCTGCTTGGTACCTCGTGCACCCCCAGGGCTGAGCAGAGCTGAGCCCCCTGGCCCCGATGCTTTGATTCTCCCTTCCCCAGGGCAGCAGCACCCAACCCACCCCAGCCCAAAGCAGAAAAAAACCCTGCAGAACCCCGCTCACTGCTCAGTCCCCGAACACCTCTCTGGGCTGTGACCCTGCTCTGGCAAGCAGCCTTCCCCTCCCCATCACCTCCAGCTGGGAGGGGTGCTGGAGGTTCCCCTCTCCCTCTCTGCTAAGGGGGTGGCTCTGCAGCCTGGGGATGGGCTGCCAGAATCCCTCTCCCACAGCTGTATGTTCATGAGTCATCCCCTCCTGCAGCCTCTCCATAACAACATTCCTTCTCTCTGATCTCAGATCCTGGCTGTGATCACTCCCTGTCTGCTTCTCCTTCCTCCAGCCACATGGTTCCTCCTGACCACGCTCCAAGGCAGCAGAGCAGAGGCTTTGCTGGGGTGGCCAAAGCTTGAAACCAGGTGGCTCCAGGTCCCCTCCCTCCTCCCAGACCACAAGGAGGTGCCCGGTTACCATCCAGTTTGTCCCTCTCTGAGGACAGGCAGTGACATCCGTTCTTTCTCATATTGTCTTTTGTTGTTTCTCCTCACCCAAGATGTGTCTGTGAGAGCAACCACTGCCCACCCTGTCCCAGAGGGGCAGAAAAGTTCTCCAAGACTTTGCTCCTGCCCATCTCCCCTCCTGCCACGAGCTCTGCTCCACAAACTCCTCCCTGGGCCCCTTCCCTTCTCTCCTTGCTGTCACTTTCGTCCCCAGTGGGTTCTTTTCTCCTCTTTACCTCTTGGATTCTTGGAAGAGCTTCCCAGAGAGGTGGTGGAATGTCTGGAGAGATCAAACCCATCTGGACACCATCCTGTGCAACCAGCTCTGGGTGAACCTGCCCTGGCAGGGGGGGGTTGGACAGGTCCCAGATCTCCAGATCTCTCCCCTGACATTCTGAGATTCTGGGTGATTCTCCAGAGATGATCCCACTGCCTCTAAGGACACAGGAATGGCAACATCCACGTCCCCCTCCATGAGCTGGGGGTCTCAGGAAGGGTGGAAGGGCCAGGCTGAACTCTTCCTCCTCTGCAGAGCCTTGTCTGCTGCCTGGTCCAGCTTTTAACCCCAGGAGGGGTTGAAAAGGGGTTTAACCCCCAGGAGAGGTTGCAGGCAGCTGCCTCCAACAGCTTTTATCATCCCACAGGATGATCAACCCACCCGGGGCATCACTGGCCAACCTGCAGTTGGAAAACTGATTCTGGAGAGGTTTCTGCATCCAGATGGGCAGTGCTGGGGTGTGACATCCCTCTGCCAGCTGCCACCTCCCCTCCCCAGCTCTGTGCTGCCAGATCCCCCCTGCCCATGCTGCAGAAAGTGCTGAGCTCCCCGCTTCCCCCTCTGCCTGCTGGGCCAACTCTACCTGGCCCAGGTACAGCCTCCAAATAGAAATCCAGTTTGCTCAAAAGCATTAATTCCTGGGGGTGGTGGAGTGCCCAGAGGGTCTCCAGTGGTAGCAAAGACCTGGAAGGTGTCATTTGAACAGCAGGAAAAGCCAAAAGCAAACGGGGTTCCTGTAACCCCAGCTGGATGGGGGGATGTGGGATGTGAGCAGCATCTCTCTGCTCCAGTGCCTGCTGCACCTTGAACCCTCCCCAGCTATAATTCCTCACCCTTCCCCAGCACCCAAGAAGCCCCAAAGTTTCCCAAAAACTTTAGTTGAGCCTGGCAGCAAAACCGCAGCAAAACCACAGCAAAACCCAGAAAGGGGGGTTGTACTTTTCTGCTCATCCCATCCCTGAGTGATGCTCCCCTGAGGGAGGTAGGAGAGGAACCTGGCATCCTGCATCCTGTTTATGAGCTTTACCCAAAAAAATTTCTCCTGGGCACTGCTCTCTGCCACAGAGCTGGCAACTGGATTCTGTGGCTGGTTGTGGACCATGGGGTGCTGGTGGGAATGTCACACAGGGAATGGCAGAGTTGTGTTTTGTGGCTCCCTGGGAGAGCAGGGGTCTGGTTTGATGCTCTGGGATTCACCACGGCTCTGGGGAGGGGAGGGAATGAAAACCGAGTACGTTTTTAATTAAAGGCTGATAAAACAGCCTCTGCCTAAAAGCCATCAGTGGCTCGGGGGTGTAACGAGGCTGAATTTCTCCAGAAGTTTTAGCAGGGTGTTGTGCTGAGGTGTTGGTGTGGGAATGTGCTGGGGGGAAACCGGTGCCACTTGGTTCAGTCCCTCGGGATGTGCCACCAGTGGGACACTGCTCAGTGTCCTGTGGGATTGGGGTGTGGGGCTCAGCATGTAGGGATGGGGATGGAGGAGTGGGGATGCAGGGATGGGGATGTAGAGGTGCAGTGCCACGATCTTTGGGTCTGTCCATGTCTTTTTGGCCAGTTGAGAAGAAGCAAAGTGAAGTTCTGTGCTCCAGACCGACTCCTCGCAGGGGATCTCTCCTGCCTGGAGGAGAAAGTGCCTCTGGAATCTGCTTAAAGCAGGGGTTGGGGGGGATGGCCGGGCATGGGGGTGGCATCAAACTCCTCCGCTGCCGGAGTGACCTGGGGGTGATGCCGTTCTCCCAACTCCTCGACTCCCCCGTGCTGGAGCGCTGGGAGGGAAGGGGGGACCCGGGAGAACCGGGAGCTGTGGGTGCATCCCGGGGAGCTGCGCCGAGGGGGTGGGAAAAGGGACTCAAGACTCTGAGCGCAGTGTGGGTGGGTGTGTGTGTGGGGTCCCATCCTGCACCCGGGGGGGTGTGTGTGGTGTGGGTGGGTGGGATAGGGGCTGGGAAAGGCAGAGAGGGATCTCAGAAGAGATGCAGGGGGAAGCAGTTTCCCCCCCACGCCTCCCCCCCCAAACGCCGCCGCTCGGAGTCAGGAAAATCCCCTTCGCCCCCCGCCAAGCGATCGCAACTTTCCCACGGCCGGGAACCGGCTGCCGGCCCCGCACCCCAAGGGGGAGCACAGGGGAAGTCCCCCCCCTTCCCCTCCGTCTCCGTCTGTGCCCATCTCCCCCTCCCCGCCATCCATCCCCCGCGCTCCGCCCCCCGCGGGGCCGGGGCGGGGACCCGGGGCCGGGCGGAACCCGCAGCCCCCCCGCCCCGCACCCAGACGTCCCGGCGAGGGCGAGCGGGCGGGAGGGAATCGATCGTTCCGCTGCTTCCCCCCCGCTCCATGGCCCCGGCCCCGGTGGCGGAGATCAGCGCCCGGGGTACCGGCCCCGGCCCCGGCCCCGGCGGGAGGCGAACGGCTCGGAGGCGGCCGGTGAGTGCGGGGGGGATGGCGGGAGGGGAGACCCCCGGGAGGGCACCGGAGAACGGGGGGGACGGGGACGCGGCACCGGCCGCACACACTCGCATCAACCCGGGCGCCGTGCGGGATGCACAGCAGGAACCCGCGGGCACCCACGGGCACGGGGCTCCCGCGTGCATCAGGCACCCACCGACACGGGGTACCCAGCGACACCCGGCACCCACGGACACACACACCCCGGTCACCAGACACCCGCGAACGCGGGGCTCCCACAGACACGAGGCTCGCACGGCCACGGGGCACCCGTCAACACACATTGATGGAAATGAAACACCCGCTGCCACGGGACATCCCTGGACACGGGGCTCCCACGGATATGGGAGTCCCGTGGACGCGGGACACCCCACAGGCACTGGGCACCCACGAACATGGTGCTCCCACAGGTGTGCACCCACGGACACGGGGCTCGCACAGCCCCCAGGCACCCATGGCCAATGCACCCAGGGTGATGGAGCACCCAGGCACACGCGTGCTGACACGCAGGCAGGCAGCGATGTCCACGCACACGCGTGTGCAAGCCCACAGAAGGGGGATCTGGGAAGCACCCAGCTCGAGTATCCAAATCCCGGCACTCCCAGCAGTTCCCGGAGTCTCCTCGCTGGGGCTTGAGGTGAGGGGAGATCACACAGCAAATCCCCACGCAGGATTTGATGTAGACGCTCAAGAGAGGAGAACTGTGTGGAAATTCCCCTGGTAGATCCAGGACTTTGGGAGCGGGGGGGAGGGGGATTTGGGTTTTGGCACAAGGGGCTCAAAGCTCTGCGGCTCCAAGAGGGAGGGGAGGGGGTGGGGTTGAAACCAGACCCAGACCCACGGCTCTTGTCTCGCTGCCAGGTGGGGTTTTGATTCCTGGGCACAAAGCGGGGGTGAGGAGGCTTTGGCAAGGTACAGAGCGAGGGAGACGCGTTGAAAAACGGTGGAGGGGAAAAGGAATCCCAGCTGGGAATGCGGCCGGGAACTTTACTGCGTGCAGGCAAAGCGGGATGGGGGTCCCTGGGCTGCGAGGAGATGGGTTTGTAAGTGTTTGTACCCACTCGGGTCATGCCTGGGAGCAGGGAGGACTTGGCAGTCCCTCCAGAGTCCTCTCCCTCCACCCTGGCAGGGATTTTTCAGAGGAGAAGCGGGGAAGGTGCCAAATTCAGCAAGAGTTTGGTCCTAATTCCCTGGAAATCCCAGCCTACGGATTTTTCTTTTTCCCCCTCCCCCTTCTTCTTTTTCTCTCGGTCCTGAGGATTTGCAAGGTGCTTGGCTTCAACCCCCCCATCCCTGAGTTCCCTACCACCCTGCTGTGCTTCCCGGAGGCAGGAATTCTCCAAGGAAATCCCTCCTGAGCTCCTTCCTCCTCCTCCAAGCAAGCAGAAGGCTGCCATCCACTCTCAGTTTAAATTTAGATTGCCTGCATTAGCTTGAATTCGGATTTATTAATTATTTGCATCTGGTTCATATTATTAAAAAAAAAAAAAAAAAAAAAAAAAAGTTGAGCAATGCAGATGTCCTGGTTTTGGCTTGGAGGAGCAACACAAAATTCGGCAGCGTTTCTATTGTCTCGTTAAACAATGGCCCCACCAGCAGCCGCCGGGAATCTCTGTCCCCTCCACCGGGGTCTGACACGGGTTTAGCATCCATCCAAGTTTGTGATCCCCTGGCTCCGGGTGACTGCGGCTCATTTCCCAGCCCTGGGGATTAGTCTAATTAGCAGAGCAAATCTGGGGAAGGCAAGCTCGGGTAATTAGTAATCAGTTGGATGTTTCCACGCACTTTGCTTTTTGCCTGAGGGGGTGGAGAGGAGTTTAGTGGATGGCCCCGTTTTGGGAGCAGGGAGGACTTTGGAGCAGTGAAGGTGAAGAGGACTGGTGACACTGGTGGCTTTCCCCACTCCTGGACGTTGCTGTGTCCTGTTTGCCCATCACGACCTTCTCACTCCATCCCTGACGGGGTGGAAACCAAAGGGACAGACCTGTCTGTGTCCCCATAACACCCTCTTTGCCTGTGGCTGTCTGTCCTGGATCATGTTCCAGGTGACACTGGTGGCTCCTGGCTGGGGTGTTGTGACCTGAAGATGGGAAGCTGAGAAGCTGCTCCTCCAGGTGTGGAGGTGATGTCCCCATCAGCAAGTGATGTGTGTTAACATCTCATCCATCCCATCCTCTGGGGGAAACTGAGGCCTCTGCTGCTGCCTGGGGATGTTTCAGACTGGTGAGCCATCACCTTTGGGCCACAGAGGGTAAATTGTCACCCCTGGGGTCTCCTGTGCTGCAGCAAAAGTGAAAATTTAAAAGGGGTGAGACCTTCCAGTCCAGGGCCAGAAGGTGTTTCCTGCTGGGAAGGGGAAAAATCCTCCCTGCCCCACCATATTTAGCATCACTGTGCAAGCTCTGAGGGGACTTAATTAATTATGATTGATTAACGGGTGTGCCCAGCTCAAGCTGGAGAGTCAGACTTTGTCCCCGTGTTGGGAACACCCTTGTGCTGGGGTCAGAGCAGGGAGATTCACCCCTGGGTACCAAAGCCTGGAGGAGGCTGTGCAGTGGGGTGATGCCCGGCTGTCCTGCTGGGAGGGACCCAGGAAGGTGCCTGCTGGGTTTTTATCTTGTTTCTTTTCTCTGGACACCTTTAACGTGTAACCAGTGAGGGGTGGGGGGGTGGAAATTTAAAGCAAACTGAGAAAAATAGGAAAGGAGAAGGCACCACGCAGGCAAAGCTGTGGGGTCTCCAACCTCCCCCAGCATCCAGGATGCACCCGGATCACTGCTGCTGCTTCCCTGCTCTTCAGCTGGGATGGGAGGGGAGGGGAGGTGGGAGGTGGGAGCTCCTGGGTGCTGCTGGCACCCTTCCCCCTGCCCTACCCCGTGCCGGGGGCGGCAGTGGAGGTTTGGCTGGAACACGGAGTTATTTTTAAGCCCTGCATCTCTGCGCAGTGCCAGTCTCTGTCCCTTCCCCTTCCCCGGGGGCTGCTCCTGCAGCTCCTGCTGTACCCCTAAGGTCTGGGCTGCCCGGGCCCCCCCTGTCCTGTGGAGGGGGAACTTGGGGGGATTCAGCCCCACGGGCACCCCTGGGGGTTTGGGTGAGGTGGAGGCTCAGGGCTTTGGGGGTCTCACCCATCACCTTTAAACACCCCGTGGTTAAAGCAGCGAAGCTGCTTGACTGGTTTGGTGATGAGTTTCAAAAAGGGTTCCTTCTCCAAATCAGGAGAGTTGCAATATTTTTAGGGGAAAAAAGGGGAAAAGGACTTTTCTGTTTGTCAGGGATGTCTTGAGTGTTCCGCCCAGCCTGTAGCAGCTCCTTGGGGGGATGCTCTGCAGGTGAGAGGTGGTGCAGACCCACAGGAGGGGATCCTCATGTGGGATGGGATCCGGGTGTGGGATGGGATCCCAGGTGCAGGCTGGGATCTGGGCTGAAGGATGTAATCCGGGCTAAAGGATGGGATCCTGGGTGCAGGATGGGATCTTGGATGCCAGACATGGGGGTGACACTGCCAAACACCAGCACAACCCCTCATTTTTTGGCCAGAGGGAGATTTGTGGCCAGATTTTCTTGTTGACATCCCCTGGCATGCTGCAGACCTGAGTCCTGGCTGGGGCAGAGCACCCTGGGGCACCCAAGGGACCCTTCCCCAACCCCTCTTCACCCCCAGCCCAGCTCGTCTGCTGCTGCCTGGGTTGGGATTTAGTGTCAAATTTTAGGAGCATCTGCAAAGGCTGCAGGAGAGGATTGGGGGGGTGGGGGCGTGGGGTAATTCTCTTAGTGAGGGAGGGGATTAGAGCAGCATTTCTGTTGGGTTCAGTGCCGGGCTGGGGGGGGAATCGGGAGCTGAACTCCCATCCCGCTCCGGCAGGAACCGCAGTGACATTCCCACCCCTCGGGAATTCCAAAGCTTTCCCGCCTGGAGACGTCGGGTCCTGGTGAGCAAGAGCCCCCTCCTGTCCCCACCTTGGGACCAGGCTGTCCCCCTGCCCCGGCAGCACCCATGGGACCCCTGCCCTGCCCTCCACCCCTGGCTGATGCTGAATTAATCCCTTTGTGTGCAGCCTGGGGGGGGGGGGGGATGATGGTGATGCTGGGGTAGGGGGGTGGTAGTTTTTTAAATTTTTAATTATTTTTAATTTTTACGTTATTATTTTTTTTAAGAGCTTATATAACCTCTGGGATTCTATTAATAAAAAACCTGGGTTTGAACTCTGGGAACAACCAGCCCCAACGATGAGGAATGAAGTGTTCCCAACTCCAGGGAGCTGGGGGAGAGGGGCTGGGGGGGTTTTCCCAGCCTCTGCCTGTCCCTCCTGCCCTGAATCCCCATCCCTGTGCCAGGGGACAAGGGTGAGGAGGGGGGAATGGGCTTGTTGGAGACCCCAGAGATATGGGGGTGGCACCCACTGGTCCTGCTGCTCCCATTTTTAGGCACCTGGGGCTGTATCTAAAGTGAAAAGATGGGAGCAGCATCCCAGAACATCACCAGCACCTGGCACAGCCCCTGGGGGGGTGCAGCCCATCCTTGGCAGTGATGCAGCTTGGGGGGGGTCTCCTGGGGGGGCTAAAGGGGATAAGGGCAGAATTGGGTTTACAGAGGCTCAGATGAGGCTCGGGGCCAAAATAAGGAGGTGGGTGGTGGGTGCAGGGTGATTCTGGGGGCTGGGAGCCCTGGGGGTGTTGATACTTTCAGCTCCCACAGATGACATCAAAGGTAGTTTGCTCCCAGGTTAAGGAGTTTTTGCTTTTTTTAATCCCCAAGTAGCCAGCAGGGCACGGAGAGGGGTTTGATATAAATTTGAGGGAAATTGGATCGAAGAAGGTGATGAGAGAAAGCAGGGGCATAACCTGAACCAAGGCACTTGGAGGTGAAAAAAAACCCCACAGTCTTTGGGATGTGTTCGAGTGCTCGGTTGTTTCTCTCTGTTTAAAAGACATTATTTAAACATAGGGAAATATTTATTATAGTGAAATAGCTCTCAATATTTAAAACCTCATTTTTCCATTCAGGGTGACCAGTGTGGTTGGGTTGGTTGTGTCCCCTCCCTTTTAGGTGCAGGATTCCCCCTCTGCTTTCCCAAAACCCCTGCCACCCCCTCAGCCACGGGCTTTGGCTTTGCCTCTGTTTGGTTGGGACTTTACTATATTTTTTTTTTCCTTTAAATCTCCCTTATTCAAATTTGTCACAGCTTCACAGCCTGGTGCCAGGAACATGCTGTCATCCTAAAACTCCTGTCTTTAATTCCTTCCCTCTGATGCTAATAACACCTTAAGATGATTAAGACTGGGGGGAAAAAAGAAACAAAACAACTTGTGTTTTATTTTTCTGCTCTCGGGGATGCTGGTTGGTGCCTCCTTCATCTTGGGGAGGAAAATTGGAATGGTCACCACGTTTCTCCTTGGATTTCTTTTTTTTGTTTCTGTCTTTAAGTGCTGAATGTTGATGCCACTGGGCTGCTGTGCCACCCAAATGTGATTTTTTTTTTTTTTTTTTTTTTTTTTTTTTTTTTTTTTTTTTGGCAATTGATGCAGTGGTCCCTTCCCGAGCATCCCTGGGCTGGGGCCACCCCGCAGCAGATCCTGGCTTGTCCTGGTGGCACGTCCCCAACCCTGGTTTGGGGACATCCCGGGCAACATTCCCAGCCCTGGCAGTGCCAGGGGAAGCTTGGACACACCGTGCTGCAGCCCGTGGGACCCACCACAGCATCCAGGCTCCAAGGACACAAGTCCCTGTCAGCTTGAGGTTATTTATTGATTTTTAAAGATGTTTTGGGTCCAGGGCAGGCTCAGAACCTGCGTTAGTTTCCCGGTACCGTGGTGCCAGCTCTGCCAGGGTGGTCACCAGAGGGTTTTGGCAGCAGCTTTGACACCTTCTTGCTCATCTAGGAAACAAGGTGCTGGATGAATTAAATACTCTGTAAATTAAATTAAAGTGAATTAAATACGCTCTGTAGTTCTCTGGGTGAGGAGCTTGATCTCAGTGGGTTCAGGGCTCTGATGCACCAAGCAGGTTGGCTTCCAACCCCCCAAAGAAGGAGACAGCAGCAGGTTGGGAAAAATGCCTCTTCCAGCAAGAGAGTTCTGGCTGGTGGCTCTGAGGGGTGTCTTGAGGACGATGGGATGTTGGGTTTGGGCTTTTAGGTCACGTTTTGGCAAGCAGAGCAACTTGGGGAGCTCCATCCAACCAAACCTTGAACATGTCCAGGGAGGTGACATCCACTGGGACCATCTTCTCACTCCCAGTGTCACAGAATTACAGAATCACAGAAAGCAGAGGGGTTGGAAGGGACCCGGGAAGATCAGAAACCCAAATTCCCCCTCCCCCCAGGTTCCTGTCCCTTCACCTGATGCCTCTTCACCTTTTTTCTCCTCCTCCCCCCCACAGGAGGAGCGGCCAAGCCCCAGACGATGACTGCTGAAGCCAAGGGACCCCCGGAGAAGGGGGCGGACCCCAAGGTGCCCCCCGCCCCATCCCGGCGCCGGGGCCGTCGGCTGAGGCTGCGGTCGCCTCCGGAGCCCCAGCTGAGGGGGAAGCTCCGCATGCGCTCTCCCTCGGGAGCCTTCGTCCTGGTGGGCATCTCGGTGGTCCTGGTGGGCATGACCATCGCCGTGGTGGGCTACTGGCCCCACCCCCGGGGGTCGGGAGGTGGGAACGGGGCGGGGAACAGCAGCGCCGGGGGGGAGGTGAGGAGGGAGGTGTCGGTCAGACGTCACTCGCCCCACGGGGAGAAGCTGAAGCTGATCGGCCCCGTGATCATGGGCATCGGGCTCTTCATCTTCATCTGTGCCAACACCATGCTCTACGAGAACAGGGACATGGAGACCCGCAGGCTGATGGAGAAGGGGCTCAGCTCCGTGCCCGAGGGGACCCTCCCCGAGGGGACCCTCCCCGAGGATGGGGACAGCCACCACCCCCTCCCCAAGGCCACCGCCGAGTGCCTGGAGGGTTGTTACCAGGTGGATCTCTCCTGCCAGCCCCTCACCAGCCCCGGCAGCAAATGGTCGGACATCTACGGCCCCAACAAGCTCCAGACCAGGGCTGAGCTCCTCCAGCAGCCACCAGCAGCCTCTCCCACCACCTCCCTGCTCAGCCTCCCCTCAGCAGCTTCCCCAGAGCTCAACCTCAGCCTCTCCTCGGCCGTGGGTGCCCTGACCCTGCCCGTCATCAAACTCAACAACTGCTTGCTGGATGCAGCGGGGCGAGGGGTGGGCAAGAGGCAGGAAGGGGTCCCCCCCCAGCCCCACATCAAAGCCCCGTGGCTCCCCGCTGGCAGCAGCAGCATCGTGCCCCGTGGCCAGGCCCACGGTGGTGGTGGTAGCCACGGTGGCCACGTCATCATCAACATGGACGGTGGCTGCCTGGGCACGGAGCCGGCGGTGGAGCTGAGCATGGATGGGCTGCTCCACACCCCAGGACACTCCAAATCCCTGGATCTGGGCCGTCCCGGGGTGCTGCTGGTGGCCCCCATCAAGGACCGTAAGAACCGGAGTTGGCCCCGACTGGACCACATCAGCCTGGTGGGTTACACCAAACTGGAGAGCACTGGGGAGTCCTCGGACCGCCTGCTGGAACCCAGTGACCCCCCGAGCCGGGGAGAGCCCCGACCCTGCTCCTGGGCAGTGGGGATGGAGCAGGGCACACAGGTCTGATGTCCCCAACACCCTTGGGGACAGTGACGTCGCAATCCTTCAGCCTGGCACCCGGAACCCAGCAGTGACCCCAAAACCCCACGTCCAGGAAGGGTCTGGGGGACCCGGATGCTCCAGGAGAGGTGCCAACCTCCTGCTCCCTGGGGAGCACTGCCTGGGCTGGGCTGGCTGCTCCTGGCTGCCTCCTGACAGCTTCCCCATGGATGCTCCTGGCCTTACAAACCCTTCTCCTGGTGGCTTTGCTGGAGGAGCCCTCGCTTGGGGACCCAACAGAAACTGCAGGATGGGGGATGCAGGGTGGGAGATGCCCCACCAGCCCCTGCAGCACTTTATTTCAGCAGGGTTGGGGTGGGGGGATGTTTGGTTTTTTTTTTGGGGGGGGTGATGTCCCCTTGGCCAACCTCAACCCACCAGGAAATTCATTGGACCAGAGCACGTGAGCCCATCAGGGCCATTAAATGTTATCTCAATGCCTCCTGCTCCCACCTCTCCTCCTCGTCTTGTCTGCAGGATGCTCGGGGTGGGCAGCACCCAGGGGGGCTCAGAGGCCATGGGTCCCCCCCCCAGGCTCAGCTGGAGAGAGCAGGGATGCTCTGTAGCACCTGAACATTTGCAGGAGAAGGTGAGAAGCTCCAGGTTCAGGGTTGGTTTTTGCAGAGCAGGGATGTGAAGGTGCCCGGGGTGGAATTCAGATGGAGACACTGGAGTGTGGTGGCTCCCAAAGCCTGGCTGTGGGTTGGGGTTTGGAGTGCTGGTGCTGGTTTGGGGTTCTGTTGGGTGCTGTTGGATTTTATTTTTTTTTTTTTTTTCGGTTTGGATGCAGAGCAGGGGTGAGGCTGCAGAGCTTCCCTTGGTGCTGGGGTGGTGCAACCCCTGGGGAGAAACAAAACCCTCCAAAAAAAACCAACCAACCCACCATGGCAGGAAAATGCAGTGGGAAAAATGTGGATAAAATGAGAAATTGAGTTGAAGAAGAGGATTTGCCATGCTGGGTGAGGCTGCTCTGCCTCTCAGGAGATGGCTCCAGGCTCAGCAGCCCACAGAAGGGGAGCATCCACCTCCTGTTTGCTTGCAAAGCAGAATTCTTCCTCCAGCTTTTCTTTCCTGAGCCTTTCCCAGGGCTTTTGCTGTGTTTGCCCTGTGGTGCTCAGCCCCCATTCCTGCTGATTGCCCCCAGCATGTGGCTGTGGCATCCCTTGGATGTCCCCAAGGGTCAAGGCCACCCAGGAGGGGCTCACAGGGATGAGCACCCACCCATGGCACATCCATGAGGAATATCCTTCACTTTTTTTCTTTTTTCTTTTTTCTTTTTTCTTTTTTCTTTTTTCTTTTTTTTTTTTTTTTTTTTTTTTTTTAGGGGCTGGAGGGGCCTCTCTGAGACCTGGGTGCTGAGCTGAGGGCACTGAGGTGGGATCACCCCTGACTGGGTGCCAGGTGCTCACATCATTCCAAAGCATCTTTTTGCCTCTTTCTTTTCCCCCATATCCGAATGCCAACAGGAGGAGAAGGATGAGAAGGATTTGTTTGAGGTTTTTTTTTGGAGCAGAAGCATCCAGCACCAGCATCTTGCCCAGGACCACCCTGATCCTTTCCTCCTCAACAGGATGGTGCCCGTTGTGCCCTGATCCTCTTCTCCTGCCAGGAACACCCCATCCAGCAGCATCCTGATGGTGCTGGGGCCTCATCCCAGTCCATCCCACTCTTCCCAGCAGTTTTCCTCCTGGGTGCCAAAGGTGACAGAGGATGGACCAGAGCACAGGGAGCAGCTCTGCTCTCCAAGCAACTTGGGAGGCTTCAAAATGTGGCACTGCTGCTTAGGTTGGATCTCTGCCTTCCACCTTCCCCAGTCAGAGTCCACTGTGGTGCACAGAAATGGCTGAAATAAGTTTTACCTGCATGAAATGAGATATTTTAATTTTTTTTTTTTTTTTTTTTAATTCCTGCCTCTGCTTCTCCACCTCTCCAGTCTGAAGTGCCCATGGAGCCTTGGACCTTGCAGACCTCGGGGTCACCATCCTCCTCCAGACCAAACTATCCCTGCAGACCAGTTTGGAAACTGCTTTTTCCACCGAAACCCCAATCCCAGCACAAATATTCCCAGCAGCCCCAAGCTCAGGGGTTGGGCAGAGAGGACCCATCCCCCTCTGGGGACTCTTGTCACCCCTTTTTGTCACCGCAGGGGATGTGGGCAGAGCCAGGGAGGGTGGTGCTGAGGATGCTTTTGTCTCTCACTCAGCTTCCATCCCCTCCCACAGCGCTTGGCACCCGAGCTGGAAACAGCAGCCTAAAGCCTGCAGGAAACAAAACCTCTCCCTCTGCCTTTTAGAGGAGCCAGGCCTTGCCACAACTTTTTTATTTTTTTTTTTTTTTCTTTTTCTTTTTTTTTTTTTTTTTCCTTTTCCCCCTTCCCTTTGAAAGTTCAGCATGATTTATATAAATTTTTATTATTATTGCTCCATTTTCTTATTTTCCCTTTCAGGGTTGAGAGCTGTTCTGTGCCCTATTGCAGTGCCCAACCTATTCTCCCTCCCCCCCCAAATGCAGGGCTTCCAAACCCTATTATTTTTATTTTTCCCCAAAAAAGCAACCCCTGAGTTCCCCCCTACACCCCTGCAGTGTTGTTTGGGTTTTTTCTTTTTTTCATTTTCCTACTTTACAAAGTTCATCTCTCTTTCAAGTCTGAACTCTTCCCAAAAAGTTTGGGTTGCCAACACCCCTCTTTGCAGGGGGCAGGGATGGGAGCTGGGGGCATCCCCCAGAGCTTGGCAGGGAGCAGGATCAGCCCTCGGCTCAGCTGCTTAAATCCCCCCGTTTTTCAGGCACCGATTCAAAGCATTTAAACAGCAAAAAGACGAAGTCACCGGAGGGCTCTGCCCCGGAGCAGCATCCCGGGGGCTGTGCCAGGACTTTGGTTTTTAGCTGAAAATAACTTAGCTTTGGGGTTTTAGGCAGGGCAGAGCGAGGGCTGAGCCCTGGGGCACCCTTTGGAAAGCAGCAGGAAGGATCTGGAGCCTCAAACTCTGCCAGGACCTGCCCGTGGGGCTTGGATTTCTCTTTTCCTTTTGTTTCTGTGGCTGCAGCAAATGATGGAGGAACCTCCCTGGGTGTCTCCTGCCCCATCCTCATCCTCCTGCCCCATCCTCCTCCTCCTGCCCCATCCTCCTCCTCCTGTCCCATCCTCCTCCTCCTGTCCCATCATCTTCCTCCTGCCCAGCTCAGCATCCTCCTCCGGGGAGGCATTTCTGAGCCAGGCAGAGATCATTTCAAACTGCAAAGCAGATTTATTAATTAATCCCTCGGAGTGAGAAGCTCCCCCTGTGCTCTCTCCAAGGAGAGCATCGTCCCACCCCCACCTGCAGCTCTGCCTGTGTTTTGGGAGCCTTTGTGGGATTTTGACAGGCCAAGATGGGTTTAAGAAAAAAAAAAAATTAAAGACATAAAGCAAAGAAAAGATCCCTGAAAATTAAACTACCTTGGAAGTGCTGGAGATGCCAGCCACATGGATGTAGGGAGATAGGATGATGCCATATGGAGATGTAGGGCCATATGGATGCTGTCTCCTTATCCTGCCCAGGAACTGACTCCATAAACTCTGGATCAAGTATCAGCCCCCCTGGGGCAGCTGCTGCAGGAGGGGACCCCACCTGGAGTGGGGGATTTCACCCAAAACCTCAGTGAGGTTGTCCCCAGTGTCCCCAGGATGCACCATGGGGAGTCCCCTGGGCCACCACAGCAGAGGATGAGGATGGGAGACACAAGGGGTCTGCTGATGTCCCCCCCCCACCAAGGGACACCCAGGCTGGTGGGACAAGCTGCAGTTTGGGCCAAAAATGGAGAAAATGTGGAAAAAGGGGTTGGGGAAACGACTTGCAGAGGGTGCATGTGGGAGAGGTGCAGCCACCACTGGGGGTGCAATGGGGTCCCCTGTGCCCAGGGCCACCCCAAGCAGTGCTGGGGGTGCCAGCTCAGGGCTGGGACATCCCCAGCCCCCCAGGAGTTGGGGAGGGGGTTAATGACAGCCCCGTGGTCACCTCTTTAACAGAGCTTCCACATGGAGCTGGAGCCAAGGACTTGTTCAATGGGGCAAACTGGGAGCCAGCCCCCCAAAAACACCCCCCTAAAAGTGCACAAATGAGGAGGAGGAGAGAGAAGGGTTGGAGCAGGCACCCTTAATTGCAGCACAACTTAATTGCAAAGGACCCAACCCCCAGATTGGGCAGATTGTCCCCAGCTGGGGGATGGTGGTTCCCACCCCACACCTGAGGCTGCTCAGCACATCAGCCTCTCCTTCCTCCTCCTCCACCCTCCTCCTCTTCCTCCTCTCCTCCCAGCCAGGGACCTCGCAGCCACCATGGTGAGTCCTGCCTGGGGATTTCAAGCCTTGGTGATGGGAATTGACTCTGCTGAAGGCTCTGAACTCGTAGCAGAGGTGGAAAAGTTGGGGCATTGCTGGGGGTGAGTGATCTCGGATACAAATCTCCTTCCCCAGGTGCTGGGAGATGAAGTGTTGGGATTTTCCAGCCTGGAGCTGAGCTTGGGGATTGTGGTGTGCCCTGAGCAGCTCTTGGTATTTTGTGTTTAGAGATAAGGCCCCTGAGCTGGGGTCTGGGGGGCTGGATGTGCTCCCTGGGTCTGGAAAGGTGTGTAGGGTGCTGCTTTTGGGTGCTTTATTTCATTTTTTTTTTTAAGAAAGGGAATTAAGTGTGATGCAAAGTGCCTCTCAGCATTCATGAGCCAAAGGTGCCCAGCTTGGGGCTTCCTGGCTCTGTAGGGTTATGGGATGTGGCTGGAGCTGGGGGATAGTTGGTTAATTTTTATTTATTTCCTTAATTTTGAGGGGTTTTTGGTGTTCTGCATAGGCTCAGAGGGGCTGAGCTCCATCCTGCTGTTTGGAGGGGGTGATGGAGGAGGCTGCAGGGAGGAGTTGGGGAGCAACTGGGCTGTGCTGGTGTGTACTGGGGTGTAACCCCACATATTGAGTGGATTTTCCAGCAGCCCTGAGGTGCTCTCTGCAGGGCAGTTCTGTTCCCCTTGGGGTGGGAGTGAGGAGCTGCTGGGGGTGATGCTGCCCAGGGACCTCCAGGTCTCCTGGAATGCTGGATTATCCCAGAGAAACAGGGATGAACCAGCAGCTGCAGGACAGGAGGTTGCTCCCTGCCTCCAGCTTTGCCTTTTCCCCCCGTGCCTCAGTTTCCCCAATCAGGCAGCTCAGGGCTGAGCCCGGTGTGTCCCTCCTGGCCTGTTCCTGGAATTTCTTCCCTTCCAACCCTATTTATCCCCCACCCTAAACCACCCTGGGCTCTGGAAGGGATGGAATCCACCCCACAGCTCCCACAGCAACTCCCTGGGGGGCCCTGAGAGCAGCCCTGACCCCCAGCACCCCACTGATCCCCTGGGACCAGAACTGCCTTCCTGAGCCCCTAGAATGAGAGGAATGACCCCAAAATAGCCCAGGCTGGAGCGAGCTGGTGTTTGAATGGGAATGTTCTCCCCTGGGAGTGAGGGGGACCCAGGGAGGAGCAGGGATGGGTGAACAAGGGTTGTGTAGCTCCTTCCCAAAGGGTGGGACCTCTTCCCAAAGGGTGGGACCTCTTCCCAAAGGGTGGGACCTCTTCCCAAAGGGTGGGACCTCCAAGGCAGAGCCTTTGCCTTTGTGTGGGATCTGGGGCCACCCAAGAGCCCAGGGACTGCTGCTGCTGCTGTTGTTGTTGGGACAAGGGGCTTGGGGTTTGTTTTTTATTATTTATTTGCATTTCTCTGGGTTGCCATGGTGTTTGTTGACCTAATATTTTCCCTTGCTTGCAGCCAGAGGGCTCCAGCTTGGCAAGCTCTGCTCTTTAGGGCAGGTGGGGAAACTGAGGCACGGGGGCTAAAGGGAAGTGATGGGGCTGTAAAGGCAGCTTGGGACCCCTGGCCTGAGGGGCTGAGGCTCTAAGGAAAAGTTTTCCCCATTGTGGTGATCCCCTGGTCCTGTGTGATGGCCACGGTGCTGCCCAGTGAAGTGCCCTGGTGATGTCCCTGGTGTCACCCGTGTCCCTGGTGTCACCCGTGTCCCTGGTGTCACCCACGTCCCTGCAGCACAGCAGGGCTGGACCCACCTGGGTGCACTGCTGCTCCCTGGGTGCCACCAAAGAACCCAGAGAGGGGACAAGAGGTGCCATGGCCAGGGAGCTGCAGGGTGCAGCTGAGCAATCAGCAAAGAATCCCAGACTGGTTTGGGTTGGAAAGGACCCCAAATCCCCCCCAGTGCCCCCCCTGCCATGGTCAGGGACCCCTCCCCCAGCCCAGGGGGCTCCAAGCCCCATCCAACCTTGGACACTGCCAGGGATGGGGCAGCCACAGCTTCTGGGGGCACCTGGGGCTCAGCACCCTCACCCCAAACAATTTCTTCCTAATGTCCAAATTGTTCTCCTCTGCCAGTTTAAAGCCATCACCCCTCATCCCATTCCCCCCGTTAACACTTCCTTGGCAGTCTGTCCCCACCACGATGCCTTTGGGTCCATGGTTCCTCTGAAGGAGCCCCCAGGAGGGGTTATTTAAAGTGTGGGGTTTTGGGGTTAAAGTGTAGGGTTTGGGGGGTACTTAAAGTGTGGTTTTTTACGGTTAAAGTGTGGGGTTTGGGGGGTATTTAAAGTGTGGGGTTTTGGGGTTAAAGCGTGGGGTTTGGGGGGTATTTAAAGTGTGGGGGTTTTGGGGTTAAAGCATGGGGTTTGGTGTGACCCTCCTGGGGTTGGACACAGGGAGGAGCCCACGCCATGGTCAGCTCTGTCTCCTGGTTGGAAATCAGTCAAGTTCTGGGATGTGTTCTGGAAAAGCAGCTCCAGCCCTGGCTGCCTCCCAGCTCTGCAGTTTCTGTGGCTCCTCTGTAATTTTTTGCTTTACAGGACACTGAGATTTCAGCCTTGGAGCAGCCAAAGGCAGGGAGGGTGTCAGGAGCTGCTCTTTCTCTGGAACAACCTGAATTAAGCTTTTGGGTTTGGTTTTTTGGTTTTTTTGTTTTTTTTTTTAATGTGAATCTAGATGTGTGTAGGAATGGCAATGGGGTCATGGAACTTCCCTTTCTGCTGGGGAAACTGAGGCACGAGGGGGGTTGTTGGTCCCACAGCCACCCAGGGCTGCTCTTCCCATCCACTTCCCAGTCTCTGGTTGCCCTCTTGGGGTTTGGGTTGTGTTCCCTGTCAGGTTGGTGGCCAAGATGCCCCCTCAGCTTTCTGCTTGGTATTTCTGTCCCTCCTCAAGATGCTGTGGCCGGAAAAAATGAGATGGGACCAATAAAAAATAAATTATTTTTCCTGCTCCAGGTCAATCCCAGGCAGGGATCAGGGAGCAGAAACCCCCAACTGAGCTCACCCCAAAGGCAGGGTTTGTATCAAGTGCTGGTGCTTTAGGGGAAAAAATAATTAAAAAAGGCTTCATGGCCAGGGAGAGTTTTGTTTGAAAATTTATTGAAAAAAATGCAATACAAGAAGCAGTACTGAACACTTAGGTGTCTAAATGCTACAGCAACTTTCCCTTTGATTTACTATGAAAGTCCAAAAGAACAGCTCCCATCACTAAGCAATCTAGAAAGATTTGCCAATTTTTCAAAGGTCCTATTTTTAGAAAGCAGAGTGGAAAGGGCTACTCTAGACAATCCACAATTGCCTTAAAAAAATTTTACAAAGCTCCTTCATATTCTCAACTATTTAATTTAATTTTTTTTTTTCTTTTTTTTACAAGTTTCATCTCTAAGGCAGGGACACTACCACCTCTTAAGGTAATTGTACAATTAGGAAAAAAAAAAAAAAAAATCAGCAAACCACAGTTTATTTAACCAGAAATCAGTCAGTCCTTTGCTAACACATCTGTGCTGGTCAGAGATTGCTGTCTGGCAACCAGTGCTGCCATTCCAGTTTAATGGAGGAGAACATGAGCTCCTGGCCTTCCTTTCTATAAAAACATTCATTCATATATAAATAGCTTCCATATAATGTATATTATACAATCAAGACAAGTCTCTGGGTGAATTTGTGGAGTGGGAAGAGCTGGGAACATTCATATAAATAGACTTTACTCAGCTGGTTTGTCCCTAGAAATAACACAGCATGCCAGGAGCCAAGGAGTTTGAAAACCTTGCTGGAGGTGGAAGGGGAGAGGGCAGCCCCGGGATGAGGTTGGAAGAATTTTCTTCTGCTCTTTCAGTTTTTGTCTTCTGAGGCTGCTGCTGCTCCTGGGCTCAGGACTTGGGTGGCCATGGCAGGGTGGGACATCCCTGGCAGAGGGTGATGGCAAAGGGCAGAGGAAATGATGAATGGAAACACTCAAGGAGGATGAAGAACTTAGGGAAGTGTGAGAATGAACAACCTGGCACCAGCCACCCAAAAATCCAAGAGGAAAAAAACCAACAATCAGGTGGTTCTTCTCTGCTGGGCATTAAAAAGGGACAGATGCAGCCACCCTGAGCACAGCTTTGGGAAAGAAATCCCCTGCTCGGGGTGGTTTTATCCCACTCCCCATGCTTAGGGCACAGGACACCCCAAATGACCCCCACCCCCTTGTCCCACATTGCCCTGAACCCTCCTGCCAGCCAAACCCCCCACTGACCAGGCTGGCTTTGGCTCATGAAGCTCAGAAATCCTCTTCAGGACCACTCAGCCTGCCCACTGACTCCTCAGAGAGTGCTCCAGGGTGAGAAGGAAGGAATGAGAGGCAAAAAAGCTAAATTCTCCCCCCACCCCCCAAAAAAAAAACCCCAAAGAGCCGTGGCCAGAGGGATGCTCAGCGTGATGGGCGTTTAAGGCAAGAGTTACCCAAGCACACTGAGGACACAGACCTGTTGCAGGCTGTGTTGCAGAATAAAGAAGGAAAGGGCTGTTCAGACATAAATAGGAAGACTTCATCTCTACACTAACAGCTGTGGAGCTCAGGATTCCCTAAATCCCTGGAGCAGGATGCCTGGGACCCAGCAGAAGGCAGAGCAGCATCCCCGGGGGGGACACGCACCCAGAGCAGCAGCAGCAACCAGCATGGGGAGGTTGGAGGCTGCCAAGAACCCAGGGCCAAAAAAAAAAAACTCCAAGAAAGGTAAAACCCAGCAGCTCCAGCTTCCTCAGCATCATCTCCAATCAATACTGACAGCTGGAGTCAAAATTGCACCTGAATGGGAGATGCTACACTCATCCCAGTGTAGCTGGAAGGCTGTTTGCAGCTGAGCAGCCTGAGCTAAATCCAGTGACTTCTGAAACACATGATTCAAATTTAAAATAGCATTGAGCTTTTTAAAAAAAAAATTATCATTATTATTATTATTATTATTATTATTATTGCCATTTTCTGCCCATCCTCAAGTGAGGAGCAGCAGCAGAGCACTCCATGCCCACAGCTACCAATGTGCCACACACTATATATATATATAAATATATATATATACTTTAAAAAAATTTAAAAAAAATCACAACCTCAAAGTGTACTAAAGTGTTCACAAGTGTCTGGGCTGACTTTTTACAAAGCTTTTTTTTTTTTTTCTTTTTAAATTTAAGATTCACTGGCAGGTGAAACCAGGGCATGATCAGAACATTTCCAGGAAGCTCAGAAAGCAGCAGCGAGAGCTCAGCCCTGGGTGCCATGGAGGGAAGTGCATCCAGCCCCAAAAAATGATGTTTTCTGGGCAACTCCAGGAGGCTGGAGCTGGCCCCAGTGGGCTGTAAGCTCAGCATAAAGGTGCAGACTCTGCCCCTGGTGTTTCATTCCAGTGACAAAGCCAAACAAAGAGAGGGGGGCAGCCCTTTCCACAATCAGCAACACCTTGTTCAGCCTCTCCAAAGACAGCTTACAGGAAGGATTGTCTACAGGATTTTTAAATTAAATGAGAGGAAAATAGATGCCCTGGTATATGCTTTAAATAGCACTGGGGGGCAAAACCCAACCCATGACTTAACAAAACAAAAAAAAAAACCAAATCAACAAACCACCCGAATTTAAAAATCATGAACACAAACAAGTGAAAAAACTATGACACTGGGGGGGAAAAAATAATATCAGTTACTGTGAATGCTGCATGAGCCTACCTTACTAGCATTCTGAGTCCAAACACCTTAAACACACACTTCTAAGGGCTTTTTAATTTAATGGCATCTAGAAAACACCCAACAGGCAGGTAGCACACATGGGAGGAAGGCAAGGGGCTATCACAGTCCTCTTTAAGCTCTAAAATTCACAGTATAAGATACTCGAAGCAACTTCCCAGTATTCCTTAAACCTAATCAAGCTATGAAGATGTGTGCATAGGCTACACCACAACTAAAAAATAAAAAAATAAAAAAAAACAAACCACCCAACCCTACTGTGTTCACACACTGGGGGCTTGAAACCCAGAGCCAAGGCAGCAGCTCTGCTCCAGCACAGCCAGAGTCCCCAGCTCCCCAGAGCTACAAAAAAAAAAAATTAAAATCATCATAAAAACCAAGAGGCAAAATCAGAAATGCTGCACAAAACTCAAGTCTGACTTTTTGTTGGTTTTTTTTTTTTGAAGCTGACTCTGCCAGCAGAAGGATCCGTGGCTTTTCTGTGTGGTTTTGAAGGCGTTTTAAGGATCCTGTGTTGGGCATCTGCCTGGCTGTGGCTTTAGCTCCTTTATCCCTGACCAGGAGGAGGGAATAGGATTTAAAAACAAACAAACAGAAAACATAAAACAAAGCAAAAAAAAAAAAAAAAAAAGTGACCCTTGGAGCCCTGCAGGTGTGTCAGGGTCTGTAGCTGAAGAGGCTCTGTGTGAGAGGGAATGCAAAATTGGAAACCTGTAAAAAATATTCAGTCCAGTTAGAAATATGGCAATATTTTTTGTCACTATATATATATATATATATAAAATAAAAAAAAATCTATATCCAATAGGATCCAGTGGAGTCTGGAAAAAAAATCCCAAGTAAAATGTCAAAGCACAACTCCTAAGAAGTGATGTGAATGTCTCTGAGTGTCAAGTCTTATCATCTGAGGTCTTTGTGCTCCAGGTAGTTTCTGGGAAGTTTTGCTGGGTTTCTTTTTCCTGGCATGCTGGCTGGCAGGAACACTTCCTAGGGAGAGAGGAGCACAGTAAGTTGTGGATACCAACACAACTGAGACCAAAGATGAGTTACCACCAAATGGCAGGTGAGAAATGAGGCTCAGAGCCACCTCCAGCCCCAAACACCACCCGCAAGGACAATAATTTAAGAGCTGCAAGACCAGGAAGCCTGAGGAAACCTGTCCCATTTTTATTGATCTTTGGAGAGTAAGAAAAGCTCAACCCCACCACTTTTGAGCTGTGCTGTCTCTTCTTTGACCTCTCATGTTCTTCTCCCATCTTTGTAGGGATGCTGCAGGGCACAAGGCACCAACCTGGGCAACCCCAGTGTCAGGGCAGGCACAGCTCCTGCATCCCTCCTTCCCAAACCCACCCAGACCACACACCAGGGGTCTTTTTTTCAGGCAAGTCAGGAGCTTGGGGTCCAGCTCAGGGGTTCCCTGGCACAGGTTTAGCTGAACCCCATAGCTCAGGGAGCTGCTGGTGCACCAGAGGAAAAGCATCAGAGCCAGGAGGTCCTGGAGGTGCTCTCAGGTTGGCTCAGGGGAGGCTTAGATTGGGTATTAGAAGAAATTTCTTCACTGAAACACCTTTAGAGAGTGGCCCAGGGTGGTGTTTGGATCTCCATCCCTGGGGATGTCTCAAAGCTGTGTGGATGTGGTGCTGAGGGCCATGGACTAGTGCTGGGCTAATGGTTGGACTCAATGATCTTTAAAGGTCTCTTCCAACCAGAATGATTCTGTGATTCTTTTAGACAACTGGAGGATGAGTTTGTGTTTGTGACTGCTTCACCAGCTTTAAATGATGTAATAGGAACAGCCTGAGGGGGACTCACCAGATGGCAAGAAGAATTTTACTTAAAATGTGACCATATTTAGCCAAAGCTTGCACTGAGATGGAGCTTCCCTGGGGGGAAGCAGCTCACTGGGATGTGGTCTCTCTACTTACATGGCCTCACTACTCCTCTGCAATCTCAGTCTCCTGGTGCACAACCACTTTGGTCACTGACATGTCTGGGTGCTGCTCCTTTGCTGCTTTTATTGCCTGTGCAAGAACCTGAAAGGAAAACAATGTTCAGAGCACACCAGGGGGTGGGGGGAGAGGAAGAGAAGAGAGTGGGTCTAACTCTGGAGAGAGAAAAAAGCCAAGATCATCAGCCACACAGTTTGGTGACTTTTGGTGGTATTAGATTATTTCTGAACACCATGTCTGGAGCTGCTGGAGTGAGTCCAGAGGAGGACCAGGAAGAATGGTCCAGAAGGAGATCCAGAAGACTCCAGCAAGGGCTGGAGCAGCAGGGGTGGCACTGGGTGATAAGGTCCCTCCCAACCCAAACCTGATTCTATGATTCTGTGGTAGAAAATGGATGAGAGAAACTAAGCAAACCCTGTTTATTCTTCCAGCAAGTGTGATGAGCACATTTCAGACATCTTCTCCAACACTTTGTTAGAATTAATAAACTAGTTCTTGTCATATGAATATTCTCCAGCCCCATGACACTCGCAACTAAAATTAAATTCCAAGGATAATTCCCTGATGACAAAATCATCACTTCCAACACCCGCTCGAGGCCAATCAGGCTGAGTCATCAGGAAGGTTTTTTGGAACTGGAGTTTTGGAATCAAAACTTTGCTTCCAATACCAGCTTCAGAGCAGAGTTTAGCTCTGCTGGCCCAGCTATACAGCTCCGTGCTACCACAAAAAAATAGAAATCTATTACTGAAATCACTTTTGAAGTTTTACCTCTCCCCCAGTAAAATTTCCCTAGGTTGCTTTCTGGTGAAGCTGTATTTGGAAATGGAGCCTGTCTAGCTCATGCCAACTCCAAGGAGCTCTCTGGGACTACATCCAAGCTCCTACCTGGTCATGGTCTACATCTGCATCTCCTGTGATGACAATCCTCTTCTCAATCCGTGTCTCTGAAATGCCACCCTTTACAGTCTGGTACAAAAGGGGAAAGAAGAAAAAACACCAAAAAAAATACTGTTAGTCTATAATTGAAAAGGCATTTGAGTGTGTGGGAGGCTCATGTTGTGTTTCAGGTATTAATCACATTTTTTTTTCTTTGAAAGGAGCTGGGCTTTAAGCTTTTTACCCCCTGTTATTCAGCTCTGCCCATCTCCCTGTCATGGTGGTGATGGTGCTGCTGTTACCTTTGTGATCTGGGTGGTGGTGGTGCTGCTGGTGGTTTCTGAAGTGATGGTCTGAGCAGTCAGCAGGATGCCAGGGTCTAAATCTCCATTGCCACCATCTGGCTGTGGGACAGGAGGACAGGGTGTCAGGGTCTGAGGACACACACAGGGTGCCCACAGCACCAGAGCAGGATGCAAGCACAGAACAGATGCTCCTCTCCATCCTGGACTGGTGGGACAGAGGGAGCTGATCTGCAGCTGGTGGACACAGCACAATCCCTGGGGACTTTAAGGCTGGAGATGAAAGAATCCCCCAGGGATGATCTCTGGCACCCCCTGGACCAAGTGGGTTTGGATTTACCCAAACCTTTTACACTGCAAGGCTGGTCAGGCCCCTCCATGCCAAGGGAGACCAAAGCCCATCCTGAATGACACCTGGATCCAAAAAGTTCTCAACTCTAAGAGCCCAATGGGATGGGGAAGGTCCTTGTTACCCTTCCTCCTCCTGACACCACTTCACACATCACTCCCTTCAGACCCTGGAGAAGCAATGGAGCCAACCTGCTGAATTAGGAGCAGCTTCTCTTGCAGCTGCTGACTTGGTTCCCATCCTCTCTGACTCCACTTTCCAAGGTCTGAAAAACCTAAACCAACCCACCCTGGCCATGTCCCCCTTGGGTGCCCCACCAAGGCAGCACCCCCAGCATGGGCTGGGACAATGTCTGGAGTTACCACAAGGTGGGACCATGTTCCACAGACTGGAGAAATCTCACAGCATGTCACAAGCCCAGGAGGCTTCTGCCAGCCCCCGAGACAGGAGTTTCCTTCTTGGAAACACAATTTGCCTTCTCATTTCCCAATTAAAACTGGAACAGCAGTAACCAGAGCAAAACTATTCATCTACTCAGTTGCTGACCACCACTGCCTGGCACAGGAATGTCTGAACCCTTCCTCTGCTCCTGCCAGCAGGAAGGATGCTGAGCAGCCACGGGATTCCTCAGGATTCCCAAATTCTCAGTGTGTGGTCCATGGGCCAGACATAACCAAAGTTACACCCCAGTTACTGCCCTCCAGCACTGAGCACAGGCTGCTCCTATCAACCACAGCCATGACAAAAGCTAACAAAGGCTCCAAGTTCTCAAATACATAAATAAAGCCAATCTTAGGTTGAGGATTAATTTTTACCTCAGCACTGAAACCATACCCATGGATGATGGTATCACTCCACTAACATTTCTGGCTTTGAGTCACCAAATACCCACTCTGGTTGCATTTTATACAATATTTTGGGCTTTCAACACCTGTTTCAGTGTTGAAACCTCTAGGAAAATCTACAAACACTTTCCAAATCATTGATAAACCAAGTTCTGAAGAGGCACGAACAGTAAGGAGAGCTGGGGGAAGCAGAACAAGGCATCTCCTGCAGGAAAACTCAGGCCAACTCGGGTTAACTCCACACAGCCCAATCCACCAGTGGCTGAGGATAAATTCTATTTGCAAGCTTGAAAGACACAATTATTATTCAGGGATAATAAACCCACTGCTCCTCTATAAAATACCATCTGCACCTGGAAACGGGACCTGCAAAGTGGTCAATGCCTGTGCTGCGATTCTGACGCTTGGAGAAAGGCAGGTGCTGGTGTCATCTGGGGGCTTTGGAAACAAAATGCTAATTTGAGTTGAATTACAACTCAACTGGACAACGGGTCAGAACACACCTTACCTGTGCAGCTTCATAGGTGATGGTCTTGGTCTCTGTGTGGACGATGGGAACTTCTTTGGTGGGGATTTCGCTTTTGACGGCGCTGGAGACGTCGGAGATGGTGACAGTCTGTGTCTTCACTAGAGGTGGCTGTGAGACAGGTCAAAAACATCTCCATCAAGACCCAGTTAGCATTTCCCACGTGGTGACTGTGCTGCTGGCAAAAGTTCTGACACTGATCTGATAAAAGCACTGCGGGAACCAAGGTCACGTTTGGGAATCTTTGGTTTGGAGCCTCTGGTCTGACCCAGGGCTCAGGGGACAGAGATGATGCATGAGGATTAAACAGAGAGAAAAATCCTCCAGCCCTTCCCCTGCACAGTGCCCTCAGTGACAAGCCCAAGTGAGGCATTAAGGGTTTAATCAGTGTGTCAGAATATCACAAAGAAACTCTCCACTGATTATTAACTTTCTAATTACTAGAAGCTCATTGCCAGCTGCCAGTAAATGATGACCCTCATCTGCTGATGACAATGTCAAGATTAACACAAACCCTGGGCAAATAAAGACTTGGTGACAGCTGAGGAGCTTTATCCTGGCTCCAAGAGAAACACTGTATTGCTTAAAACATCCTCATCAGACCCTAGGTCTTTAACTTTTATTAAATCAATGTCAGACAAAACAGAAACACGAGATCTCGAAAGAGAAACAGGAAGAGAAATCAGTTGTTCCACCACCTGATCATTATCCAGGAGAAGACAAAGAGTTAGTTCAGACCCACAGTGTTTTCCCAGAGAACTCGATTGCTGCTCACCATCCCCAGACCTGACAGATGCCACCGTGGTTGTCAGCAGGGGAAGGGGGAACCTCTTTAACCATAAGCAATTGATACCAACACTGAAGCAGGCAAAAATACCTCCCATGGTGGGGAGCGGAAGCTCACCTGCACCATGTCAAAAGCACAGTTTCAAATTGCTCTGCTGTGCTGAGGCTCAGCCTCTGGGACAGCAGGAGATGGCAAAAAACCTTAAGGAACAGAAATTACGTGGCCTTTGGAGCCTAAAATGTGTCCCTTGAGGAGGATGCTCTGATCAAAGGGCGATGAGAACACAAATTGAGAGGGGCTGGCATTTAGTGCCAAGATAAATGGAGAGGGGCTTGGGTGCACTGACTGAGGGAGATGAACCAGCTCATCAGCTCCAAGCACGAGTCCAAGCCAAATAATTCCTCACTGGCTCCGTGGCATCTGCTTGCTGCAGTGTTTGGGTTCCCACTCCCAAGCCGGGTGGGGTGGGGGGAGCAGGAGCTGGGACTCACTACCTGGAAGCAGCGAATGACTGTGGGCAGCCCCTTAGGGACATCTGAGGCAGGACACTGGCCATTTAACACTCTACAAGTCAATTTGTCTTCGCCATCCTCTGCCAGCTCCTCCTCCTCTCCTCCCCAGGGCTGCTGGGGAGGTGCAGCAGGGCTGCTGGGGGGCTCCCAGAGCTCCGAGTCCTCATCGGCACAAAGCCCCTTTTCACAGCTCAGGTCCTCGCTGGTGGGGAGGCTGGGAGCTGCCTCCTCCTCCTCCTGCTCCTCCTCCTCCTCCTCGCTGCTTAGGGAGGAAGCAGCAAAGTGGTGGCTGGGAGGTGGCTGGGGGGTGGGTGGCACTGGGGTCCCACTAAAAGCTACCGCCTGCTTTGAGCCCCCCCACGCCACGCCAGTGTTAACACTGCTCCTCTCTGGCACTGCAGCCACAGCCTCTCTGCAGGGAAAGTCACTCATTTTCTAAAAAGAAACAAATACACACACACAGAAATAAAAATAAAATAATAATAATAATAATAACAATAAAATAATAAATAAACAAAAAAGGCCAGAAAGAGAAAGAGAGAGAAAGAGAGCGTTAGGGAGAGCAGGAGGTCATGAAGCACAAAGCCAAACATCAGTTTCTTGTAATACATCACATCCCCATCAGGCATGCAGCACCAGTGGGTTTGGGCACTGGGAAGCTTGAAAATGTTTGTTATGTGATGACTCCAGTGCATTTACTGCCACAGCCTTCTGTGTACATGGATAATCTGCTCAGATGAAGTTTAAGCTTTTAATTACTATTAAAACAATTCTCTGCAGCTAAAGGAAAAGCCACCACTAAGCACTTTTTGCCCATGTTGGAAGCAGGAATAACTTCAGTGTAGCAAGTGGGGACATCCCAAAATCCCATGTGCAACAAAACCCACCATCTGCACCAAAACCATCCCCCATTCTGCTTTTAACTCCTTGAAATGTTTCACAGTTTGCACCTGGAGAGAATAAGCCCAGAACTCCTGTGCACAATAATCCACAGAGCCCATCCTTGCTCTTCTGCTTGCACCTCTGAGCACCCTTCTTGGTGTTTCCAGGAAAACCAACAGAGAATTGACATCATGGCCTTGATAAAATTACTGTGAGAAAATGTCCAAGTTAGCCTTGAAATCAACCACTCCAGTTACCAATAGGGTCCTGAATTGATGATGCAGCCTGGTCACCTGCAAGAATTTGGATTATTTCTTCTAGACAAATGGATCCAATCAGCTTAGTACACAGCTTTTCAGCTGAGGAAGAAAGAAATGTGGCTTTGAACTGGAAGTAGTCTGGCTGTTCAAGAAGCTGCACTCAACCATTTAGTCAAGACTACCAAAATATCTGTAAAATACTTTAAAAAGCAGACAGTGCACAGAAACCTGCACTAAACCTCCAAAATACAACTTCACTGGCATTTTTGGTGGTGCCTGGGAAAGAAGACACATAGAGAAGCAACTCAGGCCTCCAAGAAGCTTAAGTAAGAATGTCTGGAGCACCTGAGATGTTGGAGGAGAAGATGGATGCCAAGGCAGAAGGTTTAACTAAGCTGGTGCTACCCTGCTCTTGTTCAGCTCCTTAGCAAGATCTCAACTGGGTCTTCTCCCATCTCAGGGAGTCCTGGAGCCAGGAGGGAAGGCAGCAACTGTGACAGGAGAGTTAAAACATCACCCAGCCAGAAAGCTTTAGCAAAAATCAGGTCTTTGCCCAAACGTTCTTCTCACAAGCAAAGAGAAAGGCACTTTGGTCCCCAGAGGTGAAGGATGGCTGTGCCAGGATTCCTGTGCCAGGATTCGTGCTTCTCCTGATTGATGCTCTTCAAGAAAAAGCAGAAGCAGTTGCAGGCACCTCCAATCTTACACACAAAGCTGTCCCATCCCAGGGAACAAGGAGGGAAAAACCCAGGGGTTCTGCTTCATCCATGCCATTACTGTTTCTCCTCAATAATTAACCTCACCCCTGGCTTCCAGAACTTTGTGTCACAACAGCCACTTATCTCTACATCCAAAAGCAGCAATTATATTTTGATCAACATAAACAAGTGCATGGCTGTCAACTGTTCCTCTCATTTTGGTGCTGTATGAACAGAAACCATTGCCTTGTTTTCTATTAAGAAGATTCTCAGGGCAATCAAAAAATGGAAATTTTTGCTTAAAATGTGAGGTCTGAAGCCTGTGGGTTACCCAGTACAATGCATTTTCTGTAGAGCAGAGGCTTGCACCCTGACTGACCTCATCTAATGGCACAGTTCAATAGAATGTTAAGAGTAGGAGCTGCTTTCTGTAGGAACAAACAGATGCTTATTTTAGTATCATTTCAAGAAATGACTCTTCCACCATTGCTCCTGGGTATTTTTCAGTTCCCTGCTTCTTTATGTTGCAGATAAGATTACCTGTAGATTTCTATCCATTAAGATTTCCAGCCTCTTAGGGCTTAAGTTCTTGGGCTATTGCTGAGGAAAATACATTTAATGGTAGTGATGGGATCAGACCACACACACAGGAGGTGCTCTTCCTGATGGAAAACCACTTCCAGATGTGCCCCCTCAAAGGGAGACCCAAATCCCCCCTTTTTTTTTTTGCCTAGCACAAGGTTATGACACTGCAAGAGCTCATAAAACAGAACAGAGGTTTCCAGCTTTGAACACTCCCATCTTCATCTTGCTTTCCAACCTGGATTTAGACACTGCCAATATACTGATCTCTCCTTCATTATATATGCTAAATCTTGTAAATTAATCACAGGGCTTCAAAAAGGATGGCAGTGCATCTTCTGGAGTTGAATGGAAATGCCTTAGGAGTGAGATTTCCCTAAATCCCAGCTGGGGCATGATTTTGACCAAGAGGAAGAATGAATCCCAGAGATAAACCAAAGCAGATTAAGCAGCTACCCAAAAGTAGATCTGTACAGGAGACAAACGTTTGTACCCAGTCCAAACAGCTCCCCTTCCTACACAGAAAAAATAATTTGCATTTTGGAATTATCTTACACAGGAAAAGCACAAAGGGAGGGGGAGGCTGATCCAGAACCTACAGTTGGCAATAAACACACAGGCTGGAAAGACAAGACTGAAATCCTGATAAGATCAACTGAGCAAAAGAACTTTTTTCTTGCCTTTCTATTCCAAAGGTAAGAAAACAAACTACTAGAAAGGTATTTGTTTACTATATAAAATTGTCTTATTTACACACATTTGTTTTTTTTTTTTAATACAATCATATTTGTTCCTGTATTTAAAATGCACTCTGCGTGTAGGCTAGAAAAGAGTCTCCTTTTATATAAAAAAAAAAAACCCCAAACACTCCCTAGGAATTATAAGATATTACAAATTCTGATCTTATCAAGATTTATTTTCATTTGCAAAACACAAAAGCATCCCTATTTTCAGGGCTTGCAGAGTTTCAAGCTTCTCCTTGGCACCCAAGAAACCTGGGAGCATCTGGGCTGCCAGCTCCTCATTTCCAGAGCCAGAACCAGAGCAGGGATGCCCCCACCAGACATGAAGCAGACTATTTGCACAAGCCAGATGTGGAGTAAAGAAAATGCAGGGCAGGATGCAGTGCCCCAGAAGAAGCAAATCCAACCAGACATGAAAGCAACTAAAACATCACCCTGCTAAATGCAAATCTTTGTGCACCTGATGTTGACAAAATAATTGGTGATAAAGCTCAACTGAAGCATTACAGTGGAAAAAGTGACACACAAATCCATCAGGCTGGGGATAAATTAATAACAGGCTTAATTGCATGGCTGGTACTAGAAATCAAAAGGGTTTATTTCACTTTCAAAAGTGTTTCTGTATAAATTTGTTTGTGTTTTTTTTCAAGAAGTGACTGTTTTGGATAAGGATGAATTTGTAGGGACCAGCTGCCCATTTTCTGCAGCTGCCTCTCTCCCCAAAAATCAGCATCCTCATCCCAAACCAGACCCCTATCCTACAGGAAACTTAAGGAGTGCTAAAATGAAGTCAGCCTGCCAATTACCAAAGACATTTGCTAAAAATTGATCAAAACATGAAATGCCAGTGCCCACTAACTCTCTGCAACCACCACATTACATGTTCTATCCTCTGGCTGATTAGTGGGTCCCAGCCCTGTTTGAGTTCACATGTTATTAGGTTATCCCCACACAGAAGCTGACAGGCTCACTCTGACTGTCTACAGATGCAGGAGATGATGTTGCTTTGGCAGCAAAACCACACTCACCAGTGAGAGCTCCCAGCTCACATGATGCTCAATCTCACAGCTGTCAAAGTGCTCGGGTAAAGAAGGATTATAAAGCAGAAAACATCAGATCCTTATTTCACAACACCTCCTGTGCCTTACAGAATGCTTTGCCTTAGATACAGAAGCTCAAAAAAGTTGAGAAGCCCTTCAACAAACCCTGGCATTGGGAAGTGATGGCCACTGCCTAGGGATTTGCATTTTGGGGCTGAGGTTTTTGGTTGCCATTGATCTGAGGGCAATTTTCTGACAAGGATAATCAGACAGAAGGAAAAAGAGAATTTTGACCCAAGTTAAAAGCAAGGCTTGAAAATACACAGCATGCTACAAGATTAACTCACAGACAGGAATCCCAAGACATTACAGGATACACAGCAGTCACCTGCAATCCATGGCATCAACCACTTGGTAATAGGGAACAACCTCAAGATAGATTTAAGTAATTAAAACAAGGTTGCTGAACAACATGATTCCAGGAATACTTCCTCTCCCCATCCACCCCAATCCCCTTCCCATCCCTCTTCAGGGGCAGATACCCTTGGATGGGGCTGTCCCAAATTCCCTCTGAAGCAGCAGCTGCTGGAGCCACTGCCTTTGGTTTAGCAGCAAGGGAGAAGAATGGGGATGTCACCAGGGTTCAGAGCAGGGTTCAGGGCTGGTGCTGCTGCATTTCTCTTGCTTTATTTCACAAACCAAGTTCCAGCTCTGCTTTGGTGCCAGACTCACCCAGGAGCAGCCTCAGATTTGCCTTCCTGGGATTGCTTGTGACTGCACAGAATGAGCCCAACAGTTTCTCCAGGGCTGTTATCAGCTCCCAGAAGGAAAGCTGGGAGTTAAAACCAAGCCTGACCCTTGACAGAGCCTCCAGGCAAAACCTCAGGCAGCTTCAAGCAGCTAAAACCCAGCCAGGGGCTTGCAATTTATCACCAAGCAGAGACATTTTGGCTAATAAGGAATATGGTTTTCACTTCCAAAACCAGAAAAGAGCATTTTTGTCCTCAAATTAATACAACAATGCAAAGCAAAGGCTCCTCCAGTCGCATAGCACAGGACCTTGATGCTTCTGCTCTCAGGACAACTTTCTGCAAATGATTTTTCCCACCCTTCAGTCTCAGAAGCAAAGGAGAATGTGTTAGTCTGTATTTGGTAGAGAGCTGAACCTTCTGATCCCTCTGCAAACAAAACCTTTCTTATCCCAAGGCAGATTTCATCCTCACTCAAATTACTCTGCACTGCTTAGAGCCACCATGCCCCAGGGCCACAAACCCCAACACCTGAACACAACCAGCAATGAGCTGGGGGCTGAGGGTTCCCTGTCTGGGAAAGCAATGCTGAGAGTTAGTCCAAGGAAGACATTGAGCCAGGTGATTAATGCCTTTTGTTGTTAATAAGCAGTGGAAAGAAGAATCTGATTTGCAATAACATTTATTAATGATAAATGTACATATTTACAAAGAAAAATCTGAGAAAAAATACAAAACCGAAAAAGTGTTCCAAAAGAGGGCATTTTAGGTAAAAAAGAAAGAGTTTTTAGTCCCCACCAACTAATCCAACATGACTGTGTACCACTGCCAGAAGATCCCAAACCAAGGCTACTCCTTCCCTCCAGCTTCACAGACCAAGAGAGATGCAAACAGGGACACAAGAGAAACCAACACTGCTGGAATCTCCCACGTCAACCTCCAGCAAAGGAAAGACCAAAGAGTTTCTGAATGAATCTGTAACCCCTCATTGGGCTACGTTTTTCCTGAAAGCACCCTGCAGGTCAGTCTGCAGGTCAGAACAGGTGCCATCAACTCATGACCAGGAAAAAAGAAAAGCCAGTGAACCAGTGGAATAATTCAGTGACAAATTACTGACCCTTAACACGAAGTCAGAGACACTTTGCTCAGAACCTCCAACCAAGGCCACACCAACCACACTCCTGCAAACACCAACTGCTCCTTGGTGCCACGGTGAGGATGTGTACCTCTCCTTCTTATTTCAGGCTAGGAGGAAAATACCAAATACCCACTCTTTAGGGTCACCACCAGTGACTGCACAAACTGCAAGGGAGGAGACCTGGGCTTAGCTGAACCCCATCCCCAAATGTCACCCACCTACAGCAAGTCCTCAGGTCACCTTCTGCTGACCACAGAGCAAAGGAGCACATGGCAGGAGATGCAGACAATGCCTTCATTTATCTGCCCACTTTTAATAATGTAAAAGAGAAAAAGGATGTTGTTTTCCAGCAACCCACACCTCAAATATCACCAGTGATGATCACACAGAGCTCAATAACTAAAGCAGAGCTGAATCTGAGTTCGAAGCACTTGGCTCTGGCACAGCTGCTGCTTCAACACACTGAAAATCCAGAAAATCCAACACAAATCACAGAAAATCCAGACTGGTTTGGGTTGGATGGGTCCTTAAAGCTCATCCACTGCCACCCCTGCCATGGGACACCAGGGACACCTCCCACAGCTCCAAGCCCCATCCAACCTGGGCTGAGACACTGCCAGGGATGGGGCACCAACAACTCCTCAGACAACCATGCAAGCACAAGAAACTATTCTGTGTTTTCTCTGGTTTCCAGAGGAGCTGGCATCAGGGTCAGAAGATTCAGAGAGTGAGTGTGGAGCCAGCCACCACCTTTGTGATAGAAAACTTGAAGGGACTGAGCCTTGACAGCTGCTAACTGGATCCCCCTGTGAGCACCAAAGAGACAAGTGATGAGACAGCAAAACACTGGGGAAGTCAAATAAACACCAAAAACTGCTGGCAGGCTTCTTGTAGTCCAATCACCAGCGTGGTGGAATCACCAAAATGTCATTTTCTGCAGCAGGGAACACTGAAAACAATCTGTGTTTCTCATGCCAGCCTGGATGAGGTTACATGCTGTGGGGATTTCCCTCTTCCCCGTGGAAGGGATAACTCAGCTCTCCATCACTCTCAGCCCAGCACCCCACCAGCCCCACAGAACAGGGGTTGTTGATCCCAGCACCACTGGGGCAGTGATGGAGCTGGGGCAGGCAGGGGCTTTGCAGCAGATTTGTTCCTGAGGAATAAAGGGAGCAAAGTCCAAGTGTTGGTTCCTTTATGAAAACCCTGAGACCTCTGTTCTTAAAACAAAGCCAGAGGGAATCGACTCTTCCTGGGTAAGGAGATGAGAGCAGGAATCCCAAAATCCCTTCTTTCAGTGCCACATCCTGTGTGGACATCAAGGGAAAAGGAATCTACCCAGGAATCCACCAGCACAGCACCAATGTGTGGGAGATGGGCAGGAACAGGACAGAAAACGTGCAGGAAGGAGACCTTGCAGAGATTGCCATGGGGCACATCTGGAACTGCCTTGGCTTTGTGAGTAAGTGAAAAAAAAAAAAAAAAGCAGAAGATGGCAAAGGGGATGGAGCACATCACTGTGGTGTGGAACTGATGAGGAGGCTTCTGTTCCTGATAAGCTTTCTCTGTCAGAAGAGATCATATCCACTTGGCTGACCATAGATAACTGGTCTCTGAATTGCCAGAGAAATATAAAGCATTTGTTCAATTTTCTTTATGCTCTGCAGTGATAATTGTTATATAAATCCCAAAAAAGTGCTCGTGAGCATTCTCAAAATGCCAAGTTCAAAAGGTTTTTTGGCTGAAGATAACCAGCCTTATCTTAAGATAAGAAAAAAGAAAAAAATCAAGAAAAAGACCATTTTAATTAAGAGAATTGAGTTGAAGTGACCAACCCAGTGCATCTCTCATCACCCTGGGTTAAGACACTACGTTCAGCTGTTGCTCTGGGCAAAGATTTTTAAGACTTCAGGTCCTTGGGGAATGGTAGAGCTACAGAAACCTTGGTATGGCTTCAGAGGACTGGCCATGGGTGCAGAAGGACAGCAGGCAGGGACTCAGCTGTGCTAAAGGCAGCATCGTGGCAGCAACCCCAAGCAGTGGCTTCTGAGAGGAAGCAGATGTGTGTTTGAGCTGCTCTTCTCCAGGAAATCTGGGTGGAAAATGGGCAGGGATAGATCCAAACAATTCCTGAGCCTTCCCTCTCCACGCCACTCTCAGAAGAACTCAGAGTCCCTGGTTTTCATCGTGTCTGTTCCAGAAGGTTCAGGCAGAGCTCTCAGCCTGGTTTCTTCCATCCTCCATCATCTGCACAGCACATGGCACCTCCAGCATCCTTCCCCACCTCTCCTCTTCAGGCCCTGCCATCTCCAGTCTTCCTAAACTTGAGCTCACCGGGGTTCAGGTGCACCTGAAGATGTAGGATGCAGCAGGCAGCCCACCACTGCCTGCACCCAAAGACAACCCAGGGACTCCCACACTTCCAACCACTTGGCAAAAGGAAGACTGTGTGTTAAAGGCAGTGTAGGACAGAGGGGGAGAAGACTTTCTGATGAAAAAAACCAGGAAATCAGCATCCTCACAAAACAAAGTCCTAAAGGCACAAACTGGTGAACTCGTTGGAGCAGGTTACAAGAGTAATCAAGATTTAAAACAAAGTTTTCACTAGCAACCTAGGTTTCTGAGACAGTGTTTGGAGAGCTTTGATCTTTACACTGACAGCAAGAGAGAGGTGGCTCGAGTGGTCCCTGGTACACCACAGCCTTCACCATCTTTGCCTTAGGTCTTTTTCCTGCAAGCTTATCTGCCAGCTTCCTAAAGAACACTGTTCACATAGATACAGACCTATAAAGGGTACAAACACGTGTATTTATATATATTCACATATTTTAGTCCCTGTACTAAAGAAAGGTTTGCTCCTTTTACTTCTGTGCTGCTGGAGCAGCTGCCAATGCTGATGGCACTGGTGGCTGTTCCCAGAAGTAATTGTGTCTCCACCAACCCTCCAGAGAAAGCAAGAGAAAGCAGATTACTACCAAAAGGAGTTGGCTCAGCTCATCCTATAATTACTATATACAGAAAAGAAGCCCCTTAGACACAAAGTCCCACCTTTCCTCCAGCTTGCAAACCAGTTCTGCTCAGCCCAGCTGGGCAACTGGGTCTGGAGCCTGTGTGGCTCAAGCAGGTTAACTCAGACACATGGGAGCATCATCCAGACATTTACATTTGTAGGCAATAAACAACGAGAGGCATGCAACGTTTTTTTGTTAGAGAAGTCAAAACAATTGATGGCTTTAACATTAGAAGCAGGTCCTGATGTGGTCAAGTCAACATGCTAACAGGAGACATCCCCAGCACCAGGGTTCCTCCATCCCCACAACCTCAGCAAACATGTGGCTGTTAGTTCAACACAAATTCAACACATCTGAAGTGCACCAAGACCACCAGATTCAGGAAAAAAAAAAAAAAAAAAAAAGATTAATCTTATGTTCACAACAAGTATTTCCTTGCAATTCCTACAACACGATGTATTTTCTTGGGAGTGAGGGATGAGAGGGAAGCTGTGATGCTTTGCAAAAGGCTTCTCCCACCAGGAAAAGGGAAAGCTGCCTGTCCCTGTCTCTATGTTAACACTAACAGCAGCATTGATAACCAACACTTTTTATTGAAATGCCAACCTTAGTTGCCTACAAAAGGAGTGGTTATGGATTGGATTCAGCAGGTTGCCACAAAGCCTCTTTTTGGACCAGTATCAAAAGTTCTTCAGCTTGGGAATAATCTTACATTTCAAAGAGCAAGCTCAAAAGCAAATCTTCAGCAACTGCTACTCAAGTCTACAAGGGCTGAAGAAGCCAATGTCTCCTCCCATGGAGCTACATCCCTGTCTGCCCTCTGCCAGCAGTCAGGAACATGGTTCAGAGGATTGGCTTTTCCACAGCAGGAAACTTCAGAATGGACCTGGCAATCCATGACCACTCCCTGCCAGGTCCCAGGTCCCAGCCAGACAAGACACACAGCAGGGTCAGCAGGATGGTGGGGGGAATGTCCCTTCCCCAGGACAGCAAACTACGGAGATCAAAGACCAGGACAAGGAAGATGCAGCAGAGGCTACGGCCAAGAATTCAGGAGCTTTGGTCTTGAGGTTTCACCATGACCCTGTTGCCACTCAGAGAAAGAGCAGCCACCAAACAGTCAGTGCTACCACCAGGAGAAAGGACATCACAAAGGGAATACGTGGAGAAGGAAAAATGCTAGAGTACAGCTGACACTTTTTGAGTGATTTCTGCTCTTCAGGAATTGCAATAGAAACGTTTGGAAGAGTTTCTTCACTTGCTTGCCGGGGAAAGGCTGTCTCAGCAGATATCTCCTGTTTTTTAAGTCTGTCTTCATCCTGTACTAACAGAGGACGTTCCTGTGTCTGCTTTCGTGGTAGAAGATCAAGAAAGACAGAGAGAGATGAACAAAAATGACAGATGGAAAGTGCCCAAAATGATACTTGGAGGTGTGCAAAGCGTTAGGACAGCTTTCCTCTCAAAGTCAAAATAAACCAACCCTGGAGAGCAGAGCCACTGGTGGCTTGGTCACTCCAGCCTTAAAGCTGGGAGATCTAATCCCCTCTGACCAGCACCTGGAGCAGGATCACGAGTGTTTTGTCACAAAGCCCTGGATCATGATCATGCATGTTTGGCACCTGCCCTCCCAGAAAAGCACACATTCAAAACTGGTTTGGAATTGGAATGGCTGAGAAAAAAGTTGGGAGGCCTTAGAAATAGAAATGGTGTCGTACAAAAGATGGTCTCTGACAGTTCCCCCGTTCTACAGTGCCCTTAAAAAATAGCATTTGTTAAGTATTGGTTGAACAGCCAGGCTGCAGTGCAGATACAAAATGCTTTTCCAAAGTTCTCACGACGGTATCAAAATTTCGACCGTTTCGAAAATTCTACTGGCACAAGTGAAAAGTTGTCACATCTTAGAAATCCCACGTGTGGAACAAGCAGGATGGCAGTAGGAGTATTGCAAACCCCTTAACATTTTGCTCCTTGTTTTAACCCTCTTGTTTCTGGCATCTAAAGAATCTAAACCAGCCAGAACGAGCAAACCATCAGGTGGAGGCTCATGCAAGGGCTGTAGCGCTTTTGCTGAAGAAAGAAAAGATTGTGGGCAATGTTGGTGCTCTTAACTTCCCATCCTTTTAGGGTGCCAGACCTGGTCGTGTCTAGGAGAGGAAAAACTTGGCTCTGAGCTCTCTGAGCTGAGCTAACCTCCTTTGGTCAGTGTGGTGCTTTGGGAGTGGATCTTTGCACACCCCTAAGTGACGAGTATTGGGGAGAAAGTAGCTGGGAGACTGGGCAGCAAAAGAAAACATAAAATGCAAGAGTAACATGATCATTAAAACAAACAAACAAAAAAAAAAAACAAAAACGGAAAGAAAGACAACATAGAAAGAACAGGGTAGAGTTAAACTTTCATAATTGTTTTTCTCTCCGAGTACACGGTTACATCTTTCATGCAGCTTTTTTGGGGGTTTGTTTTTTTTTTTTTTTTTCGAACCAGCCATGCACCAAAATAAGCAAAATCCAAAGCTGCAAAAGCTGCAGCAGTGCAAGAGTCCTCTGGGTGTGAGTTATGAAAACTACTTCATGTAGCCAAAAGAAAACATGTTACCCAGCAGCTGCTGTGGAGTTTTTGCTTGGTGCCATTGCAATAGCAAAAGTCTGGTTCAGAAGCACATATCACAACAGCAGCTTTACCTCAAGCCCACCAACCTGTCTCTCAGAAGATAGGACAGTGACTTTCTTGACCTGGACACACAAAGCGTGTTAAGGTTCAGTTGTCTTGCAATAAAAACACAGAGGAAGAGCAGAGAAGCAGCCCCTGGCAGAACACCCTCTGGCCCCTACAGCAGGGTTAAGGTACCACCAGCAACAGGAGAAACCCATTGGCTTTGAACAGTCATTTTCCACCCTTTTCAGCATCTGTAGGAAAACACCTTCCCCTGCAGGCCCCTCTCAAAGATGCCTTTCTGGAAGTTCTCACCTTCACCTCAGAGCAAGACCACTTCAGAGAGGATCAGATTCAAAGGGAATTTCCAGAAATGCAAGTCCAGGGCTGACACCAACCCTCAGGCTGCTGTGGCCCCACTCCAGCCTTAGATGGGGAAAGCCCCCAGGACCCACTCAGTGTAAACCCCAGCTCCCCAAGATCCCACAACGTGGTCACCATGCAAGAAATTCTTCATCATAACCAAGAATACAATTCCTGAACTCGAGCTCTGGAGCTCGAGGGCCCCTTCAGCTCATCCAAACATCCATAAACCCCATGGCACTGTGGGCAGAGCTCTGCTACCCAAATTCCTGCAGAATTTACACTGAGAATCAGCAACCTAAGAGGAAGGATCATCCAACAACGGGTTCAACAATGTAACTCCAAGGGAGTAAGGATCAACCTTGTTAGCTGATTTGAGGGGGGTTGGTTTTGGGTTTGTATCAGGGAGAACTATTTCCTGGCACCAGGAATAAGCCAGGCCCAGAAAAGCCATGTGAAGTGTATTCTAGGACCACAGATGAAAGTGACACCAGGAAAAGCAGAACTAAAGCCACGTGAAGAATTCCTACATTCTTTTCTACTAAAAAACCCCATAAAAATCTAATGTTATGACACTGTGACTGAACCACCAACTTCCTCACTGACGTTAGAGATATCAAAAGTCACCACAAAGTATTAAAATTCAAGAGAAGCAAAAAACTAAAGGGGAGCTGAAGCTCGATTCATGATAAGCAAAAACCCAAAGGGACTTGAGGCTCAATCCTAAGGTTACAAAGCTACTCCTAGTTGTAGGGCAGTAGCAGCCCAGAGGTACTCACTCCATCCGTGCCCGAGGGAATCTGCCCGTTGACGTTGAGGGTTCGGAAAGGAGAGTGAGTGGACAAACGTTTGTCCCATTCACTGGGCCGAGGTTCTGGGACAGACTCCATGAAATTCTTCTTCAGTTCACTGATGTTGGCGTGATGCTTCTTGATTTCTTCTTGGGTCTTATCCAGATCCTAGCAGTAAAAGGGAAAGGGTCAATGAGGTGACACCGGCACCGGCACCGCTGCCTACGCTGCCCCATAGCAAAGCTGAGCTCAGCAGAGTTGTTGGAGACTTCCATCAATGGTGCTCACACTGCAAACACACAATGGGAAGGTCCTTTCCCTCCCCTGATTCCTCTTGGATCAACTGGGAGTAACTGGGATAGACTGGGCACGGAGCAGGGGCTCCTCCAGGAGCAGGAGGTGCCAAGGTTCAGCTCAAGCTACACCAGCACAGGTGACAGCTGAGGTGGAAGAGTTTGCCCCATATGGTTTGGGTTTAAAATTTAATAATGGGTTTGATTAGGTTTGTTAATTTAATGCCTTTAAATTGGGTGGGTTTGCTTTCCTTGCCCTCTGCTAGCCTCAATAATTAAGGTTAAAAACACAGTTAAATGCTTAAGAATAGATTTTCCCACTCTTATTTATTCTCTTCATACCTGTTTCTCTTTCATCCTACCAGGAATTATCTTTGGTCCCCAAATATCCCATTACCTTGTCCCCCCCCACACAAACTCTCATCTCATCCCTCCAAGAGCCACAGGAGGTTTTAATTTCTGTAAGAAAGATGAGAGGCAGCCCTCTAAAACCAAACTGAGAATTTACTTTCTGCTGGATCAATCAAGAAACTCCTGCTAAGATTCTTCATCTGGACCCAGCCAAATTTCTGCTCTGTGAGGCCAGCTCACAGCAGAAATACAGACTTCAAGGCAAGCCAGCTCTTTTTAATTTGTTTCAAACCAGCTTTTCCTTGCAAGCAAAACAAGAGTTTGTTGAAAACAAAGCTTTTGCATTAAAAAAAAAAAAAAAAAAAAAGGCTTAAGCCAAACAACAGCTTTTCTGGACAGTGCCAAAAAGCAGCAAGCCTCACCCGTCAGAAAGGGGGAAATGAAGGTCAGTAAAAGCATCAGTGGGAAATGTCACTATTTTTGTGTTTCTAGTTGGTACTTGGCCCATTAGTTTTAGAAGATGGGGGAACAAATACATCCCTGAAGGAAGGTGCACCCCAGAATCTGTGCCCCTGCACCACCCTCCCTCTGCAGGGCCACAGCCCCCAATGCCTCAGGAACAACATTGGCTCTTTTTGGCACTGTTGTGGGGGGAGAAAAAAACAAGTTCTGGCAACCATCCTGGATGAAAACACAAGGCATGTATCTGCTAGGTAGGAAATGGAAAAAAAAGCATAAAAAAATAAAAGCACAAAATAAATCTGCTGTGGACTCCAGGGGAAAGCCCTGCCTGGGTCCAGGAGCCCTACAGCTGCTCCTGGTTTGGAGAGGAGAGAAAAACCACCTTGGCTGTCCATCACTGCACAAGAGCTGGTCCTGGGAGGGTTTGCAGAGGAGCTAAAGCCACGAGGAGCTATGTGGAGCCACAGTGGGTCTTGAAAGCATCTGGAGGAACAAGCTGAATAAGCAGTAATACTTTTCTCCTCCTGTTTTGCCCTTTTTGTAAGAACACGGAGCACGGAGCTGTAAAAGGCTTCCAATAAAACCAAATGGCAGCTTCAGGAGTGTGAGTTCTGCTGGAAAAATATCTAATCTGCCAGATGTATGGATTACAAATAATAAAGGAGTGAGCTGCTGGGTGGGGTCAACCCTTTTCTAGGAGGGGGCTGGAGCACCTGCAACAGAAGTGGTGGGGAGGGCAGCAAAGAGGGAAGGGGCTAGAGAAGGGCTTGGGTGCCAGAGCCAAGTGTTGCACTCGCAAGAAAAAGGGGTTTAGAAGCAATGAAAACACTCTGCTTGGGGCTGGAGAGATGGGAGGGCTCAAGTGGGGTGAAGGGAAGAGCCAGGCAGAGGCTTTGCAGGGCTCTGGTGGCAGCCAAACCTTGCCTGTCGTGCAGCAGCCCCATGGCTGAGAGCTTGAAGTTGAGGCAGTCAAAAATTTAAAAAAAAAAAAAAAAATTAAAAAAAATCCCATTCAAAAGCTGCAAAAGTTTGACAATTGAGATTAGAAGGCAGTTAAGGTCACTTCAATCGCAAGAGAGATCCCCAGAGGGAAACCCTACCAGCTGCTGGTGCTGCAAGTTTGAGGAGAAACACCACAGGAACAGAGTATCAGAAGCCACAAAAGGTTTTCTGTAACACAGTGTCTTAAAAAATGAAAATATATGATTGGCATGGTCTGTTCTGAGACCGTGCTTGGGTGAAACCACGTGAAGAGGGTTCTCGAAGCCCAAGGGAAGAGCTGTGTGTGGAGGGATGAAATGGCTTCAAACCTGCACCCCTGTCACCTCTGAGGGGACCTGGGGGGGATGCAGGATGGGTCAGGGGAGCATTAACAATGCTGAGAGGGGCAGAGGATTGCAGGGATGCAAGAATGGCTGCAACCCCAACAACAATGTCCAAAAGGAGGATTTGCTTCTGCCTGAAGCAATGTGGACATTGTGGTGGCCTCAAGCATTTTGCCATTTATCCAGGCTTTGGGAGTTTCACAGGGTGGTTTTTTCCCCCAAGGAAAATCATTTATTTGAACCAAGGAGAAAGTGATCAAAGAACCCCTCACTGTGATTGATGCTGCTGTGAGCACCCAGGGGGTCCAAGAGCAGACCTGAGCTCTGCCAATCATATATTTTTAGGTAAGAATGAGAGAATGAAAGTCAAAAGAGGCAGAAGGAAGAATGCCTGCACATTTTCATGTTTACTGTCACCATGCAAAAGCAGATTGAAAAGAAAAAAAATGAAACACAACCAAACCAAAAGGTCTTTCATGCAACAGCATGCAAAAACAAAGGCAGCAGCAGAAGAGGAAGAAAAAAGTTGAGCAGATGCAGAAGGTTTAGGCAAACGCAACTGAAAAAAGCTTCAAGTTCATACAAACCTCCAACATTAAATTGCTATGCCTGATATAAATGTTTTCACCATCTAGCCTCTTTGATCTCTTCTGTGAAAATGAAAAGAAAAGGGGGAAACAAAAACAAAACAAAACAAAACAAAAAAAAAGAAAAGCAGAACAAATTAAAATGTTGTTCTTGCGGGACTGAACAAATTGGCAAATTAAAAAAGTTTAATCAAGGCTGGGAGAGCAGAGCTGAGCCAGGGTGGGGACCCAGCCAGGGGGCCACCACCAGGACATGGGGGGGTTCTTGCTCATGGAGGATGGGGAAATGCAATGAGACCTTTAAAGAGACAGCTCCCAGGGTCATTTGCTTTCTCCTCTGTTCACACTGCTGGCCACAGGCATTGGTTTTCTGGGAAGCCCTGAGCCAGGTCACAGCTTCCTACTCCTGCCCACCCCAATCTGCAAAGCTGTGCTGCCTGCTGTGCCTTCTACAAGGTCTCAGTGTGCACAGGAACTCTGTCTAACACACCTTTCCCATCCAGAGTATGTCCCCTATTACTTAAATCAATTTTTTTTAAAATTACTTTTTTTTTTTGCATTTCCTGGAATGCATGCTCCACAGTTTTCTCTGGTTTCTAACTTAATTTGGTACAGAGAAGACAAATTTTATAAATCAACCCAAGTGTGTTTCTCTCAAACATTCCACATGCAGAATTTTTGCAATCAAGACTGCCTATGGGACAAAAAAACTACTGATCTGAAAATCAAATATTCGACAGTTGCAGCTTAAAAAAATTAAAAACTGACCCAAAGCCCATCAAGAAACTGGAGCACTGTCTTTTTAAACAGGTTATGGATGCATGAGTGATATGGCAAGTTTGTTTGGTGAAAGTGTAAAATGGCTAACCTTCCTCATTCTTATCAGCTCTTCCTCTTTTTCTGCAGGCTGCTGCTGTTGGGCAGTGATAAAAACAAACAAACAAAAAAAGTTGTTGGTTCATTTAGCTATGTTGAACCTCTCCATATAAAATTATTTTTAAAAAAAGTGAACAACCTAGCTGTATTATTAGCACAAACCTGGGGCTGGTCACCATTCGTGGTGGGGACTGTGACCTCAGTGTGCGTTTTCCTCACCTACATTTAAGAAATAAATTGGTAAAAACATTTCTTGTTAGTAGACTTGTTTCAAGAGACCATTTAGTTTTCGAAACACGGGTGCATCAAGTTGGTTTTGAAATGCTGGGGTGAACATGCAAAAACCAACATGCAGCCCTCTGGAAAGAGTTAATGACACAGCAGCTCTGGACAGTCTGTTAGTGAACAGCACAGTTACAATAATTCCTTCAGCTTCAGAATTATTTGCATTTGAAACCAGTGCTCTCCAGTGCTTCTGAAGAAGGGCTTCCCCCTTGCTTGAGCTTTGCCAGGCAATGTTTTCAAATTTCACTTGCAGCTGGATCTCTCAGAGAAATCCATACCAAAAGCACCATGCTCAAATTAAGGCAGCAATCTCAAAAAAATAAGAAATTATTTGTTATGATCAGGTATCATGTACACAGTCAGTGAGAAGAGACAGAGCTATAAAAATTTAAACCTAACATGGCAAATTAACTTCCTTACTGGCAGGAGTAGAGAACCAAGACTGTCTAAACATTTTAGGGGAAATAGTTTAGGGAAACTGGATTGCCAAAATACTCTGAAGGTGAAAGCATCGGTGGGTGTTAGAAACAGGGTAAATTTGGCACACAACTTCCTCCCACATCTACATTTAAAGAAAAAAAAATCCAGTGTTTAAGCATTTAGGAAAAACCCTGCAATAAGGGAGATGGGATGAATAAAATGTTTAATTCTATGGAGGGTGAGCAGCTGTGCAGGAACAGGGACTGTGTGCCATGATGCACGCTCCAAAGTGCCACCCTGAAGATCCCTTCAGCATTTTAATTTAAAAATGACTGATATCACACAGGCCACAATTTTTTTTAAAGCCACTAACTGCCTTTTCTTCACCTCCATCTCCCAACATTAATTCATAGTGACCTCCCCTGGAGAATGTCATACAAGACCCACTGCATGGTATGAAACTGCACAAATGTGACCCCAGTAGTGCTGAGAGCAGCTCAATATTCAAATACTGTGAAAACTTTATCTTGAGGCAAACACCTCAGCTGGAAGGTTTCTGTCCTTAACATTTGCAGAATTTGAAGGATTCTGTAGTATGAACAAGAATGTTTCTCATTATTTCTACCTACAGGAACAACACACACAGATCAACACCAGCAGACATCTCAGACATTTGTAAAAAGCTCAAATACTATTTAAGAAAATTTCATTTCAATAATAAGACCCCCAAGGTCTCAACAGTGCCATTTATAAGCAACGTTTTCATCCAGTTTGCAGAAACATAACAACAGCTCTCCCAGAGGAAGCCTATCAATGTAAAAACATTTGCATCCAGACACTGGGCTGTGGAACAGATCCCTATCACTGATTTCACTGGAATTGCTCCTGCTGTCATTCCAGGAATCAGCAGAGACAGCTTAGCAATGGGGGAGATGCAAATTCAATTACCATGAAATGCTATGCAACCCTTGCCAGCTTTTTTAACAACCACCAAGTTGCATTTCAGTTGACTGCAACCACCAGAACCCAGCTTGCCCTGCACCTCCTCTTCCCTTGCACCCAGAGAGTCAGGGCTGGGATTTCCTTGGGACCCAAACTGCAGTACCTCACTCCCACCTGATGCCTGGGTGAGGAATTCTCCTGGTTTGGACCCGGAGGGGTAGATGCCCAGAGCTGCTGCTCTAAGGAAGCTTCTAGAGCTGCTGCTCCAGCCCAGCTCCAGCCTCCTCTGCTCTGACATACCTTTGATGCATCTGCTGGCTCTGGCTTGGCTTTCTCTGGTGGGATTTCTTCACGCCTCACATCAGGTTTTGCTGGTGGTTTTTCTACTTTAGAAGTGGTGACCACGTCCTTCGGGGCAGGCTTAGCAGGGACTGGTTCTGCAGCTTGGGTCTGAGCAATGGCTGGGGCAGAGGTGGGACGGGGACTCTTCTCAGGGGTTATCACGGCCACTGCTGAGGATGGGGGAAGAGACAGACACGGAGAAGGTTCAGAGCAGGTAACGTTTCTAAAGCACCAGGTAAAGCCTTTCCAAATTACAGTACTGTCATTTTAAAAGAAAAGGAGGAGGGAGGAAAAAAAAGGGAAAAGAAATAAAGATGTTGAGCAAAGCAGCTCGTGCGTTTAGTACGGGAAAGTTGAGATTATTTACCTTATGGTTGAAGTAAAATAAAACCCCACACCAGATGGTTTACAAAAAGCAAGCTTGCACTCTGCAGAGAAGCCACACCAGAAAGGTAAATCTAGTTTTCACACTGTGCCAATAATTTCTGGGCCCTTCACACACAGAAGTCCATCTGAACCCAGCTGCTAAAACAGTAACGCTCAAGAGCTCTGGAGAGTTCTTGGGTCACTGGCATCTCCTCAACCAGAAACAGGTGGTTTCTAGAAAGGTAACACGGGCTTTCCCCCACCTCCCCCATTTTTCTGGTGATTCAGACCAAAAAATAATAATTGACAAGCTCTGTAAAACTTTACAGCAACTTCCAGGTGGGTTTCAAAGCAGGCGGGGGCTGCGCATCCCAGGTGGGTATGTGCTGCTGAGATGATCCCCAGCATCTCCAGATCAGTGACAGTGCAGAAATGAACAGCATGCTGCCAAAAAATCATCTCTTGGGAGGATGACAGTCTTAAACACAAGCATGAGGTAAACATTTCATCCACTGCTCTCCCCTTCAATTCCTGACTTCCCAGAGAGTTCCAAATCCCTGAAAAACCTGACACCTCTGGAATGACCAAACCAATCCTGTGTGACAAAGCAAGCCCAAATTAATTCAGTGTGCACCCACAGATGCAGTAAGCTAATTGGTTCTCCTTGTGTTGGTTTTTATGGCTGTTCCACTAAAAATAGACCTAGTCACCTGAAATGATTCCTTGGACACAGTCTCATGTTCCTCAAGTCACAGTTTATGCAGCAAGGGTCACACTGTGTAACTTACCCCAGCCAATGCTAGGTTACTAATGTCCATCCAGCTAGTCAAAGACATGAGAAAACTTTGTGTTAAAAAAAGAAATTGTAATTTTAAGCAACTCCTCAGTAAGAATTCCTTTTTCACAGAAAAGGTAACAGCACCTCATCTGCGCGAATAAAACGCGGACAGAATACAGTATCCATGTGGCCAAAAGCAAAAGGTGGAGGGGCTAAAAAAGAACCTTATTTTTCAGAGACTGAAATTACACTTTCTAGACAAACTCCCAGACACCACAGCTTGCTGAAAATCCACACTGAGAGCCCCAAAACCACCACCATTTCCATTATCTCCCCCTCTCTTTGGCCCGGCAGCTCATTTCTCTGAGCCAGATGTTGTGACATCCTTTCAGGAGGAAAACCAATGCCGTGTCCTGGTGTCATTTATGCCACAGAAGCAGTGACAGCCACTGGGGAGGTTGTACAGAGGGATGGTGAGGTGGCAGGGACAGTTGGGATAAGGAGGATGCCGGGTGTGCAAAGCCCTGGTGGTGGTACCTGGCTCCTGTGGGACCGGCTCTAGTTCTCTCCTCATCACCATTTTTTCGTTCTCCTCCTCCTCCTCCTCTTCAATTGGGCTTATCTCAACATTGCCAAGAGCAGGTTTGGCTAAAAAAGTTATGCAGGTGTTAAAATGCCACCTCGAAGACCAAGTTGCAAAGGAAATATTGTAAATCATCAGGGTCACCCCTCTTCAGGGACTCCTGCTTCTCTCAGAGTATCAGTACATGGGGAATATAACAACAGATGCCAGAGTCTCCTTTGATAGACAGCAACAAGTTCTGTGCTGTCTGGAGCTGCATTACTTTAGTTCTATTCTCTTGATTTACTACCTTCACTTATTTTGACACGAGGCTTTAAACTGAGTAAAAAGCACTGCTCCAAGATATGAGATTGAGAACACCCTGGCCAAGAACACTGTCCCTACTGAAAAGAGAAGTGTCAAGAGGTGGAAAAAATGCAGGAGGTGAATGAGAAAAGGGGGCAGCTGCAGCAGGAGGCCCTGGATGTGCCAGGTCTGACAGTGGCCACAACCCGTCCCGTGGGACATCCTCGAGTCCAAGTGCAGGAGCTGGCTTAGTGTTTGTCACAATATTCCAGAAAACAACTGAAGTTCCCAGCTACCTCCCTCTCCATCTTCCATGGGACAGATCCCTATCCTCTCCCTGCAGTGCCCAACCACTTCTGTGCTGTGTCATTGTGATGAGGCTCTGGGAACCTGCTCCAAAACCCCTCCCCAACCAGGGAAGAAGCTGGCTCCTCAGCCAAGAGGAAAAGAAGAGCCAAGTGACCTCCAACAGTCCTGGAGCATACAACCTGATTTCCAGGCATTCAGGGAACAATCCTTACACGGAAGGGCAGGCACAGAGAAAGGTTAAAAGGCCACTGCACACTCACTCGACACGCAGCCAAAGCCACCCCAGGGCACCTCCCCAGTGAAGCATCACTGCTGTATTATAGCACACTTTGCAGAGCCCACTGTGACCTGAATGGCAATAAAACACCAAAGCACACGAGGCCACCTCTGTCCTACAGCACTGCATCACTTCAAGCCAGCAGGTGACAGCACGGGTGGCTCTGGGACCTGGTGCTGAACGCTGCTGGGGCTGTACCTGACCGCGGCTGCAACGGCTCCAGGAACTTTGGCTCAGCAACAGGAACCTTAACCACCTCTACCTTCTCCTCCTCCTCTTCCTCCTCTGCAATGGGTTTCATTTCAAAAGTTTCAAGAACGTGTTTGGCTAGAAAGAGGTTTGCAGGTGTTAAGGGAGGGGCTGGAGAACCCCTGGACACACGACAGTTGCTGCAGCAGAGGAAAGAGCGAGAGAGAGGAGATCCCTCTCCCAGGCAGCAGCTGGGAACAGCAAGGAGGTTTTGAACCAGGCAGCTTAATAGTATTTTTTCACCACCTAACTGCCTATCAGTCTGCATAAGGCTGAAAGATCCAAGAGTTTGTTGGATGAGAGGGGAATAAACCAATATAAATAAGGTTTGCAGGCTCTTTGCTTGGGCACAGCTCCCGAGTGCAGTACCAGGACAGGCTCTGCCTGCAAAGTCCAGGGAGATGCAGGTGCTGGCTGGTAAAATCCAGGAAAAACACATCTGGGCTCCTCTAGATAAAAACCTATATAAAAAACCAGCAGCTTTAATTGGATGTACTTGAGTGAACAACTTCAAATCTAAAAAATTAAGAGCATACAGCCACCTAAACTCCTGTCTTAGATGCTAATTCTCTATCTTGTGTTTTTAAAGCATCAGGTTTTCCCTGCCAGGTGATGCTGACAAGCAAGAATTCAAGGCCAGACCATGCTGGAGAGACAGTCTGCCACATTACTTTATGAAAGCTTGGTCTAGGTTTCATACCAGAAAAAGAGTGATGCACGCTGTAAAAAAAGAACAGGGTGGAAGAAGTACAGAATGCACCTGCATACCAATTATCTCCATCCCTAATGCACCACAGGCATTTGCTGTTTAAATGATGAAAACTGCAAATATTTGACAACACTGCTGCTGTGATACATTTATTAGTATTCAAATATGCTGTTGTACCTACACACTTCTTAAGGGCATTAATATTTATTAACAGTATCTATCTGAAGAGAAATATAAGCTCCATGTAGCAAAGCAGGTGGCATTTCTCATAACCTAGAAAATTTCCTTTGAGAAAAAGACCCTGAATGAGCTTTAAGAAATGGCAAGCAGGTCCCGGGATGAAGAATTTCAGAAGCTTTACAAGAAGTTTCAAAATCAAACTTCTAAATTTTCTCATCCACACATACAAAATCACCTGAATTTATTAAGGAGACAGTTCTCAAGTGCCAGCACACCCTAAAGTTTTGCCCACCAGCCCACAGGAATATCATTCTAAAGAAGTGCAAAGTGGAAACCTTAAAAGTCTCCCAGAGCTGGGGTTCTGCCAGACTGTCTGTCCTCTGACTGGGAAAGTCTTCTTGTAAAGGAACAAAAAAAGAAAGCTGCCAGATTTGGTGAAACTCGGGGAGTTGTCAGGAACAAGCACGTGAAGGACAGGAAAGGCACCACAGGAGAGATGCAGCCACCACCACAGCTATACCTGGCTTCTCTCGGATCTGATCCACGGGTTTTGGTTCAGGAACCTCAACCACCACCACCTCCTCCTGCTTCTCTTCCTCTAGGGCTCTGAACTCAACTTTTTGAGTCGCACGTTTAGCTGAAGAAACGGGGCACATGTTAAGGACTGCCCAGACAGCCAAGGGAAAAGGGCTGCAGGCTTCAAGGGGCACAGAAGCATTACATTCATGGGCTGCTTTTTTCCAAGCTCTGACATTCAGCTGTGGGATTGGAGAAATTTCTCTACTGACCTGGAGTCTGAACAGCGTGGCCAAGGGGCAACCAAGAGCTCTGGTCCCCTTGCCCCCATGGATTGTGCCTGGGTCACTGGGCACACCTCGACACAGGCAAGCTGGTGTTGTGCTTTGCTGTGGGGTACAGAGCTCAAACCAAGCAGCCTTTCCATTCCCAACTCCCAAGAATGAAGCCCAAATTTGGGGTGTCACTGAGCCCTGAACAGGAGCAAACAGCCTGCCTGCTGCTGGCCACAGGGGCTGGGGCAGCCCTGCTCCCTCTTGGGTTGCAGCAAGACCTGGGGGCTCAAAGGAATGCTGCTCCTGATCCCTGGGTGCAAAGGGATTCTCCCTTTAACCTGGATCCTAGTTTTACAAGCACCCCATGATCCAGATCAAGGGGAGCAAACTGAGGCACTCCCCACTCTGTGCCTCTGTGCCCCCTCCCTGCTGCAATCAGCTCTTCCAAAAATGTCAGTGACAAACCCACCTGACCCATCCACCACAAACACCAGCATTGCTTTAACAGATGCTGAAAAAGTTTCTTCAAACACTTGTGGCAAAAAAAAAAAAAAATCTCCCCTCGAGGAAAATAATCAATTTAGAGGAGCTATGTGAAACAAAACAAACCCTGGAATAGCTCTGCTCCTGATTTGCTGAGAGGCAAATGCCTTGTTGTGATTGAACGAGGGAACATCTTCACAAACAACTTTGCCATAAGCCTTCAGCACCCACCTACATCCTTTTTTTCTCAGTCAGCTCTTGCCAGTGCTACGATTCTGCTTGCATTTGCATTCCAGACATTGTATTAAAGTGAGAATCATAGAATGGTTTGGGTTGGAAGGGACCTTAAAGATCACCAGAGCCAACCCCCTGCATGGGCAGGGACACCTCTCACCAGCTCAGGGTGCTCCAAGCCCCATTCGACCTGACCTTGAACACTGCCAGGGATGGGACAGCCACACCTTCCTTGGGCAACCTGTTCCAGTGTCTCAGCACCCTCAAATTAAAGAATTTCTTCCTAATGCCTAACCTAAAACTCCCCTATTCACGTTTTAATCCATTTCGCTTTGTCCTCTCAAGACAAACAGCGCTATTGTTGGTTTCTTAAACAGCAGGGAGTTTAGGTGGTTATTTAAGCAGCATTTCCTGTAGAATCCAGCCCCAGAGAAGGCAGAGGCAGCAGACACTCACCTCCATCCAGGCTCCTGGAAGCTCTCTTACTTGCTGTGCGCTCAAACTGCGGGGCAGGGCGGTCGATCAGGGCGCTCGCCTGCCGGGTCTGAGCCTGTGTCCGCCCACTGTAGCGGAATTTGGAGCCCAGAGCCAGGAACCTGCTCTTTGGGATGGCCTCGGTGGAAGTCAGCCTGAAAAAAACCCCAGGAACGATTTAAAAGTCATAACTCCTGACCCAGGGAACAGCAGGTCAAGAGAAATTCAAACAGGAATTAAAGAAGCGTCTGCTGGGTGCACAGAACAAGGAGATGCAAAGATAAACCACGTTTCCATAAGGCAGAAACTCTCTTTTATGGACTTTATGAAGCAGAAGCTGCCCAGAAATTTAGTGGAACAGAAACACTTCATGTCTCTGCAACCACTTCACTCCAAATTTTGCAAAAGACCACTGAACCAGTGCTCGTTTTCAGCAGCTGATCCAAAGTCTGAGCTATGGGGGGTGAGGCCACCATTCAGAAAACCCACCTGAAAAAGGTGTGATGTTCAACACATACTTTCCACAGTTTCTTGGCTGCCCGGTAACTTGGTAGCTTGAATCCAATTGTACTTTCATACTGTTCTTGCTGTGGAAAATAGAAGTTATTTAGGTACAGGAAGAATGTGGCAGGAGTCCAGAATGTCCCAAGCCCATCGACCTGTTCTGCTGTGGCCCAAGCCCAAGAGCAGCTGAACTCTCTCCATGTGCAGGAGGAGCTTGGATCCCAGAAAAGACAGGGCTTGATCCACAGCCTCCAGACATCCCTCAGGATGCTCTGGCATTTTCAGAGGAGGTTGCTGTGGGATCTGCAGCCATTCAGACTGATGTATCCCCCCCAGTCACTCTGCTCAGCTGGGGGACAGGGACAAAACTCAACTTTCCAGCACAGCTGAGTAATGGCAGCTGAAGCAAGAGGGAGAAGGAGAGGAGGAAAGAGGCAGACCCCCATTATAACCTCTCTGCCCACTGTGTTTCCAGCAGCAGGTTGCTCTAGGAGCTCTCCCTGTCCATGAGAGGCAGCACCAGGGTCAGCCACCCCCTGTCTGCAGCAGTCACAGTGGTAAGAAACGCCTCTTTTTTCTTTATTTATTTTAATATATGGATTTTTATTTTTTTTTTTAAGTGAGACAAAAAGCCTTTGTCTCGTCCTGTTCCCCAAAAAGGAGTTAATCCTCTGTCAACCACAACTACAAACTTCCCACAGGTTTCCTGTGGATGCTGGGATTACCAGGCGGTGCCAGGAGGTGGTGCTGGATGACACTTTGAGAAAAGGATTGGAAAGGACCTTAAAGCTCTTCCAAAATACCCCTTGAGACAAACCCCCCCTCTCCCTCCGTCCCCACCCTGTCTTTTGGTGACACACACCCCTCGGGGATCAGCACCCACCTCCCCGGGCCGGATCTTGATGAAGAAGCTGCTGCGTTTGTAGGAGATCTTGAGGACTTTGGGCCAGGGGAAGCGGTTGATTCTCAGCTTATCTTTGTAAACAAGAAGGCCACTGGAACAGACTCCCAGAGTGATATCCACCCCTTCCAAGTCCTGGGAAAGCAGATCAGGATTTAAGCAGTGCCAGGGCTACAAGTTTCAGGTCAATGTCTGTCCTCCAGATTACCCCAAATTCATCTCCCCGCCACCCAGACCTCAGCTTGCAGCCAGGGCCAGGTTTGCTTTTCCTCCCTGCTTCTCCTTACAACCTCCTGCAGAGCTCCCCTGTTTGCTCAAAGGCTGGTCTAGAGTCTCTCCTGAGTTTCTCTGAGGGGAACAACTCGCCTTGAGCCTTATTCTGAGTTCCTCAGAGCAAGGACCTGTCTACCTCAGTAGTTTTGTAAAGCTTCTTGTAATCTATAACTAATAAGCAATTGGGAACAGTTACTTCCCTTGCACCAGTGCCTGAAGCATTTCTGTTGTGTGCCTCTGCTGCTGTACCAGTATCAGTTTATTTCTTTCAAAAGAAGCTTCCTGAAATAGGTTAACTTGCTCATGGCAAGGGAAGGAAAATCAAATTACTAAATCCACAGGCAGGTGCCCACATGCTGCTTCTCACCTTGGCATGGTGAAGGTCGACTCCATACATAGACAGCTTCTTTGCATTCTCAAGGAATTCCAGGTCTGCCTGAGCTGGAGTCATGGATCTGGGGAAAGAGAGAAAGGGATTGCCAGAACTGTTGCTTTTAGCAGGGGACAGATCAGACATCACAGAACCATTTCCTCATTAGATTTCTTTTGCTTTCAATACAAATTCATGCCCAGATGAGGAATTATTAAACAGCTCTGAATGCAGGAATCTGTGCTTTGGGAAAAAAAAACAAAAACAAGAAACAGAGACACCTCCTTTTTTCTATGGAGCTGCAAAGACAATAAAAAGCAAGTTATTCAGTGAGGCATTGCAGGATGGTGTCCAAACCTGGATTCAGTGTAAGAAACACCAACTCAGCTGAAGGCAGAGATAGGATGAGGAGCTCCCAGACCCCCCCAGTCCCAGCTATTGTCCCCCAAACCAAACACAGGGACAGCTGAGACCACTCAGCAGCGATTCCTACTGAGGCAGAGCAGATGAACAAGACATTTCCTAGGAACAGATGGCACCAGGTCTGCAGGAGGAGCTGCACAGCACAACTGCAACAGAAACACCCTGAGAATGGAGCCTATTATTGTAGTGCCCCTGTTAATAAGTTTCTGGTGCAGGAGGTAGAGCTCAGAGCTCTGCTGGGAGAGTATTCACCTGCATCCACTTCATTTTGCTTTGATGTCCCTCTCACTGAGCATCTTGTGTGCAATGGAAATAGAGGTTTTAGTGGTGGGAGACAAGGCAGACAAAGACAACTGTAAGAACAATCCTCAGGGAAAGGCCCAGGAGCAGTCACCATCTCCAACAGGAGCTTTGTCCTTTGAAAATAAAGCAGTCAGACACAGAGCATGGCTGAGCAGAGTTTTCCCACTGAAAACCCTCTGCCAGTTTGATGTTCATAGGATACAGACCAGAAATTAAACGTGTGCATATTGCTTCCTCCCTCCTGCCCGAGCAGATTAAATATAACCATGTCCTATACCTTGAAGAACCCTTCTAATGAAGCCATGCATAATTCAGTGACGTGATCTGCCACTTCTAGCACAGCCAAGGGCCTCTGACTTCAAGTCATGAAAACTGTCAGCAGCCCAGCACTTATTTTCCCTCATTTCCTCTCCTCTCCGTGCAAATGGAGGGGAATCAATTTAAGGTATTGATTTGCAGGGCTGAGCAAGGTGTTAATTGTGGCTTTGGTCACAGCCAGGGGCACACGTCCACCCTTCCCCACTGCACTCAGCTTATCAGCTCCATCTGCCTGGGAGAAGGTCTCATCTTGGCTCTCTTCTTGTTCTCAGTGCATCAGTCAGCAGCTTTTCACAGGTCAAGGGGCTGATGGCTGAAGGTTTTGGTATCATGAAGTGGTTTGATGGGCTTTCCCCCCCTCCCTTTAAAACCCAAAGGTAACTCTGTGAAGGGGTAGAAGGTGCTGGTGGGGCAAGGTTTGGTTGTGGTGACCCTGTGGTACCAGGGGGAGTTCCAGGAGTCCTTCAACCCTACCTGAACAGGACACATCTGGCCACTCTGGGAAACACAAGGACAGACTAAAGGCAGGTTTGCACCTCCTGCATTATTAGCTAGGATAGTTCCACATTTTAAAGTGTTACTCATTAAACCTGGCAGAAGAAAACCCCAAACACATTGCAGGCTACAGCACATCCACTGGGATGGGATCTGCTCCAACCAGACTGCAATCCAGAAGTGCCATAAATCCCAAAGCAAATATTATTAAAAAAAAGACAAAGGGCAAGGTTAAAATAAGCAAACTGCACTGCATTTTCACATGGAATATAGCCCACTTTCATGGCTAGACTGTTGAAAAAGGCCACTTACTCAAAAAGAACTGCCAGACTTGGCATTGCTTGCTAAAAACCTGAATTTTTTCTTCCCACAGGGAAAAATAATTTCAGCTTCTAGAAAGATTTTTATTATGACTTAAAAATATTATATCTTTTCTTAAGTAGCTGATATTCCCAGTAGCTGAAAATCCATGCCTTACTGCTGACTGGTGCAGCAGACAAGGAAAAGCACACAACAGAAAAAAAATGTTGTAATACCAGAAAATACCAGAGAGCCCCATTGTTGCAGGCTGCTCCAGCCACCACACCTTACCTGTATGTTTTATGAAGCTCCACCACCTTCTCTTCGAGCTCTTTTGACTGATTTGGGGCCAATTTAAATTCACTGATGTAATCTGGGCCATGCAGCTCGGGGTCATAGTCTCCCAACTCAGACTGGACCGTGTAGGAACCCAGCAGAGCCAAAGTTGCAAAGGAACAGGGCAGCCGCCCCGAATTGATGTCTTGTCTGAGCTGAAGACACAAGTAATACCTGAGGGAGGGAGAAATAGTGAAAATGCTGTTTACAGAGAGCCTAAAGAAACTTAAGAAACGTGAGGAACAAACAGAATCTCTTTTTTTATGCAGCACGATGTTAAGTTTCTACCTTCTACCTGTATTTTTATTTATGGGTTATCATTCTCATAGACAAGGAGGACAAGAGGACTTCAGGTCACCTCCTCTCTAGGAAGGGAGGACACTTATGACCAGAAAACCTTGTTTTTAAATAAAAATAATTTTTCTGTACCAACACAAACATGCCAGGATTATAAATGACACTGGGGACCTGAGTGGAGAGCGGTTGCGTCCCACACATCTACTGAAAACAACCAAACAACTCCTCCAAGACATCTGATCTCTTTGCTGAAGGACAGAATAACACCCCAGTATTAAAAAATTCTATTCAATCTTCCAGTTCTAGTGATTTCCTTTTGCTCAGTGAGCTCTCTGGATACCCAGACAATTCACCTGGTTATGTCCTCCGTCAGCTGCGCAGGATCCGGTGGGTAAAACTTGACATTGAAGGTGAAATCCCAGGGGCCTCCTGCAATGACAAGGAAGAGGTGGAGAAAAATAAGTGACACCAGAACAGCTTTCTTGAGAGCCAGTCAAAAAAGCTTGGGACACATCCAGTCTGATCTTCAAAACGCAGCCTGTGGATCATAACACTGATTTAAAGACTCCCACAGCTGCCTCTGAGCAGACAGAAGATGTGATTTCATTTGCAGGAGGTAAGATCCAAGCAGGAAAAAACAAAGCAGGGCAGGCAAACACATGTGAATAAAACCACCACTCGTGGCAAAAAAATTAAATTCAGTGCTAAGAGCCTAAATTACTCACAATTTTTTTCACTGATTGAAAAAAAGATTCACGAAGAGAGGTCAGGCGTGTGCTGCAAGTTAATTAATGAGCTTTGCTTTATCACCCAACCCCATTTCCCAATGTCTTGTAGGGAGGAGATGCTGCTAATTCACTCAGCAGCCTAATGCACTGTGGTCAGACCACAGGTTAAATTCAGTGCAATATGAGCATCAATCTCTGAGAGAAACAGCAAGTGCCAAGACAGGCACTTTACAAGTCCACCCCTAAATGCTTTAACACAGCTTGTTACAAACCTTGCACAGCCTTGCAGGCATTAAGTGGAGTGAGAACCCACAGCATCACACCTAGACCTGGCAATATTTGTAGTATGGACAGTCCAAGTGACACAGCTGAAGAGGTTACTCTCTCTTTTTCTTAAAAATCATCACATTTACCCACACAAAACAGTCCTGCCTGACCCATTCAGCACTCCAAGGAATTTCCATAGTTCCAGCTCCTCCCTGCTGTGCCCTTTAACCAGTTCAAAACAATATTTATTTCAGAAAGAGAAGATACCCCTGCTCTTTACTTGCTCAGAGATTTATCCCAACCTCAGCCAGGGAGGATGGGGGGGAGGGATGAAGTGTTCATGGATTTACCTCTTATGCAACACCACAACTGGGATTAAACACAGGGCATGTTGTTTTCATCAGGCACCCTTCAAACCAAGTGATCACAAGAAGACATTTTAGGCAGCAGAGCTTTCCTGTGTATGGCAAGGAGGATGCAGGGACTGACTCCCTGGATAAGCTTCAACATCTATCCAAGTAAACTCAAATAATTTGCCATTTAACCCATCTCAGGGGAAGAGATTCCAGAGCAAGCTGCTCATCACACTTCCAAGCTGCATTTCCATTTTACCTGCATGGCAGGAGCAGCTCATGCCTTTTACACATATTCTACTATTGATTCAAACTTGGAAGAGCAGGAGCTCTTCCCACCCCACAGCATTTCCCCTCTAATCTGTACTTAATGACACACTTTGTTTGGCAACCTCCACCAAAAGCATACATAAAAGAGTATTTTACTTTCATCAAACAGTATTTTACTTCCATGGAAGGCTGTTTTACCTTCAAAGAAGTCAGACTTGCTCCTGAGAGAAAACAAGAGCCTCTAAAATGTATTTTACACTCCTCTCATCTTGAACTAGATCTTTAAATACAACTTTGGAGCACATCTGGCATTTGCCCTGATACTACTCAAGCCATTTATAACTCCAGTACCCCTATTTGGACCCTGGAACAGCCTCAGAGTCCATAAAAACCTTGCTACAGCATCCACTTTTGCTCCAGCTCTCTCAGTCTTTGAGATTTAAATGATTCTCACTGACACCTCTTTTTTCATCCTCCACGAGGGAGCACATCTCCCACTTCAGCATCACATGGCAGCAAGAACAGCGTGGGCTGGCACAGGGCAAACACACCCCAAGCTCTATTTTTCCCAAGGAAATGACTTTTCCTAAATTGAGAGCATCTCTAAGTACTTAAGAAGAAGAGAAATGATGCACAGGCTGCTTGAACTTGTGCTGATCCCTGCCAGACACCCTCACTTGAACCCTCACCCATCCTTGGCCCCCCTGGCCTGCCTGCCAAAGCCAAGCTTATTTAGGGAAGGGGGGGAGAAACCACACACCCCTGTCTGATAAATTTGATCTACTTACCATGAACCTGCTTTTTGATTTCTTTGGCAGGATCCAGCCACGTCTGTAAGAGGATAAAAACATTCACAGTTTAGCAGACGTTCCAGAAACACCACAGCAAACTGCTAAAAATAGGGCAAAAAAAGGAGACAACACTTGACACGAACGCAGCCATGGAAACAGGAGGAATGGTGTGGTTTTCACAACTTTTACTCCAGTCTGGGGTCTTGGTGGGTGGATTTCCAACCCTTCACCTACCAGGTACCCCTATTTGCAAGGGAGGCACAAGGAACAAGAGGGGAAAAATAAAATCAGTACATGAGGGCTGCAAGCACAGAGCAGCAGGGGTGGTCACAGCACTCATACAACACTTTTTTTTTTTTCTTCCAGAATTTTGAAGAACAGGCAAATAGGAAATCTGCATTCATTTTAGGCACCCCGTGGCTCACCAAGACTTTCTATTATTAGCAATGTTTTTTAACTGAAACACAAGTGAAAACATCCAATCACTGGGGGAGGCTGCAATATTTTTACTGAAGCGTGACATAAACTTTGTCTCTTTTAAGTATGACTCAAGTTTGTAGTAATTATCTCAGCTACAAATTTAGAAGTACACCCTTTCCCCTCCCCCCCAATTCCTCTCAATAATTTGGGGTTTTGTGGGATGGTGGTGCAACATAAGCCTCAAAAAACAACTCCTGCTTTTGCCAGCATGGTCTGAGCAACTCCTGGCATGTCAAGCCTCTGCCTTTCCCTTCCCAGAGGTCAGGAGCTGCTCCCTGAAAGGGATGATGTGGTGCTAACAGCCCTCCTGGAGAGGCTACATTAAAACACCTTCTTCATTTTCATGAGCCCTAAGCAGGATTTGGACATCAGGTCTCCCGAGGTGAAGGAATTAACCCACTGAATCCCCCCCAGCTAATCTGTCCTGAGCAGAAGGACACAACTTCAGAGCAGGGACACAGCAATACTTCACACTGAGCTGTATCTTTTTGGTATCTTTTTGGTATGTTCACCCCTCCAACCCATACAACTGGGGATACAAAATCCATTTGAAAGGTAACACACACCACTTCTCATCCTTTTAAGGTCACCATTTTAAACAGAGCATCTCTCCACCCACACCAGTGCCAGGACTGCTGGGTACCTCCTGCAGTGTGACAACATTCAGGCTCATCTTCTGCAGCCTATGGGTAGCTAACTGACTCTTCAAATCACAAGAAGAAAAACCCAAACTGGATGCTTTTCTAGAGTGAGAAAAACCTTATTTTCCTCTGACTTCTTGAGCTTTACAAATGAATGGCAGTAAACTAATACAATCGAATTCCTCCAGGTGAAGATCCAAGTCCACACTGATTTTTTTTCTTCAAATCCCCATTCCTGTAGTCATTTAGTCATAATTTCTGCTTCAAACCATCCTAGTTCTTTTTTTTGGAGTACACTAAAAGGAGTTTTAAGAAGATCTCATCCACCATCTCCTCCCCCAGGGGAGATGAATCCTTCAGAAGAGCTGAACCCCCCCAGGTGCAGAGCACCCCACCACAGCAGCTGCTTACCCTGGAGGTTGGGGTGTCCCATATGGCCAAACCAAAGTAGTCTTCTTCCAGAAGGTTCAGGTGGTCACAGACTTTTTTAAGTAGATCTTGCCCCTTGGCATGTTTCTGCAAAAACCCACAAAGGATATTCAGTGGGATGGACATAACATTCAGACTGGAGAGGGAATGGGAACTGCACCAAACCCCCCCCCAAGCTGTGGTTCTCCACACAACTCAGTAAAACCCAAGGATTTTTATGGTTTATTCTCTCCCAGAGTACATCTGCTCTGGTATCTCTCAGCTCCAAGCTGTCTGACAATCAGGCACTGATCAAAAGATGATGAACACAGGGTAGGAAACCACTGCTAGAGTCCCCTGATTTGGGGGAAAACCTGACTTAATAGTTTCACAGAAGAAGCAGCAGCTCAGAACCAAAGACCATCATTCCCAGGGCTTCTTCATCAACTCAACCTGCTGCTGAACCCCAGCTCCTCCAGCCCTGCCTTGCACCAGCACCTGCTTAGCACCCAACTTCTTTGAGCTTTGAGCATTCCCATCTCCTTGGTTTTCCCTTTGCTTTTTTCCAGTCCTGCAGAAACAAACTGGCTCTAGGAACAGATACCCTTTTAGTCCAAAAGCATGAAGGAAAACACCCCTGAGGCACAAAACTATGGTAACCAGAAGGAGCTCATTCTATTGGAGGTTTTGCTAAGGAGAAAACACAGCTCTGGTGACGCCCAAGCAGCTTTCCTGCTGCCTGGCTTCTGCCTGCATCTCCCCTTTCATCACATTTGCATGGCAACTCCTCCAAGAGCCTTGTTTTATTCCAGCCCTGCAGCTGTAAGGTCCTTAGTGCATCATCTGTTGTGACTCGAGGGGTAACACAGTGCATGGTTATTTCCTGAGGAATTAAGGCACTGCAGACACACAGAATGAAAACCCTTCCATGGCTGTCAGCTGGAAGGGATGCCTGACAGCTCTTATTCTTCTGGGATAAAGGCATTTGTGCTGGTCCTTGCCTACACCTTTGAAATTCTTTCACAATTAAGTCTTAATTGCCAGAGTAGGACTCCACCAGCATTAAACTAAGTGTATTTCTCATGTCTGGAGGGTCTCCCTGACACAGCAGCCCCTCCTAATCCTCCCCCACAGCTCCCATCCCATCCTCCGGAGACAGATTTGTCCCATCCTGCCCAAGTCAGGACCAACCACCTCACCCCCAGCCCTCCCCTCCACCAGCAGGGCAAGGGGATTGCTACAACCACCTTGGGCACAAAGTTGGTGGAGATGCTGCCACCAACACTTGGGGGAATATTTTCCTTGCAGGGGCTGCCCAGGAAATCCCTGGCTGCAGCAAGAAGGGATGGGGCAGGGATGCTCCGAGCTGATCCCAGGCAGGAACAGCAGCACTGGAGTTACACAAACAGCCAGCACTGACCTACTTGCCCAGGATCACCCAAGGTTACAGCTTTCAGAAGCAGCCCTGTGCCCAGATACCCTCTCTCCTGGCCCATTTAGCCAGAGGGACCAGGGAAAAACAAGCTGATGGAACTATGCTCAAATGGTAAGTACCAGATTATTAATATTCTGGACAAGTGCCTCAATCCCGACGGGGATTTCTCTGAGTTTTTTATTGCCCTGACAGCAAGAGAGAAGGCACAAAATAAAGCAGAAGAAAAGCTTTCAGATGAAGGGGGTTTGCAGGGCTGTAAGTCAACATGATAATTTAAATTGTCTGCTGTAGCCTAAACATAGTGTGTTTTTCTTTACATCCAAGGTCCAGGAGTTCTGTTAGCCAGCAGCCTGAGAGGGGAAACACCTTGGGTGAATATAAAAAAAGCACAAATCAACCTGACAGCCCATTTTGTTGAAAGGAGAGGGGCAGAATATTTTTAGATAATCTCAATCTAACACAAAAAAACCTAAACTCTGATCTGGGATACAAATGAGAGAGAAGATGAACACCAAAACTAAGCCAATTTTTTTTTTCTTTTTTTTTTTAAACTTCCCCTCACCTATACAAAGCAAAGCACCCTGGAAATTGTGGAACAATTAAAAAAAATATTCCTAGGCACCCAGAGAATCATAGGATGGTTTGGGTTGGAAGGGACCTTAAAGATTATCAAGATCCAAGCCCTCTGCATGGGCAGGGGCACCTTCCTCTAGACCAGGCTGCACAAGGATTCATCCAACCTGGCCTTGAACACTTCCAGGGAGGGGGCATGAATTTTACAACACACTAAATAAGCTGGTATAGCTTACAGCAAGACAGCTCTGCAGCAAAGCCCATCATGTAATTCCCTAGCAGCAAATGAGACCCCTATTAAATGGCATTTCTGGTGATTTTTCAAGGGGAGAAGAAGGGAGAGGGAAAAGAGGTAATAGAGAAACAAACCCCAGAAGCACTTACATCCACAGCACACTCAAAAATGGTGTCATCCAGCAGGGCAACTTTGCAGTACATGTTTCTGTGTCTTTTTACTGCTCTCTGGGCAGCTTTCAAATCCTTCTCAGCTTTGGTCTCTGGAGTCTCTTGTTTGGTCTCTGGCTTGGCACGTTCTTCCTTTGCTTCTCCTCCTTCCTTGCCCTCGAGCTCTCTGCTGTCTGGCTCCTGGTCCTCCCTCCTCTCCTCCTGTGCAGGCTGAAACCCCCCCCCCCACATAACCCAAATTAAAATTTAGATGTGTCAACAACAACAAAACAAACAAAAAAATCATCACTCAGAAACAAGGACTGCACAGGGCTGGGAGCTCTCCCCCAAAATTCGGGATTTGTACTTAAAACGTGTAACCTGGACCTGGTGCAGCAGCTGGGGTGAGCGTGGTCATGATGTTAATTTTTAAAGCCCTTCAAGTCATCCTCAAGTACTCATTTAATAAAGGATGTAATAAAAAAGGAAAAGGGGTTGATTAGCTGAATCAGGGCACATAACATCATGCACATCCATCTGCCTTAACGACAGCACCTTCAGGACTAGGATGTTTTCCCCCTTGTAGGTCAGACACCCAGGGCAGCAATGCTGCCAGGGGCTTTGCTCCAGCCCTCAGCATGGCAGTGGTGGCATTAAAAAGGGGGGACTGCAGGTGTCACCCAAGATGTCACATCCCTTTCAGCTGACCAAGCAGCTCTCAGCCAGGAAAAAGGGAAGGGAGCCTTCATCCCACCCCCCCTCTGCCTACTGAAGCACTTTGCGAGCCTTTTTAATTCACTAAAACAGCAGAAAGAGATGCTGCACGGGGATGGGAGGAGGAAGGAAACAGGGTGGGTTTTTTTTTTCTCTGCCATTTCAGCAGGTTAAATGAGTTCACCACAGGCTCTGACAAGTGCTGGAAGGGGCTGGATGCAGCAGGATCCTGCAGCCGGGCTGGAGGGAGAGCAAAACCCCATCTTTTTCAGCCCATCGCGTCTCATGAAATCACACCCAGGCACAACTGCATGGAGGTATTTAAAAACTAAATAAATGTCCACAAGCTGCTGACTTCTGTTCCAGCAGGGCTGGGACAATCAGGAGCAGGGAATCAGTCAAAGCTGGTAATGCCCATCAGTCAGCATTTATCAAACACCCAGCACTTTGCAAATGCTTTCACGGCAGAAATATCTGCCGAGTGTCACAGTTGGAAAAGCCAATGATGATCTAAAATAAGAACTTAAAAAAAAAAAAAAAAAAAGGCTCAAATGGTTCATCTGAAACAAACAGCCCATGGTGAAGGAGGGCTGCGGGTGTACACACGCTCAGAAACAGCAAATTAAAGTGAAATAGAGAAAGAAATCACACGTTTCCTCTTGAAGACATAATTCCTGGGATGAAATTTCGTGGAAATTTCCAGCTGTCTCTCACTCTGTTAACTCCAGCCCTCAGAGATACAACCCCATGGTTTTTCATAGCCTCAGAAACTTGGGAAAATAAAGAAAAAGGTGTACCTATCTACCTCCTCTACACCTTCCTCATTTTAATTTGGATTTACGAGCACTGCCTACAGCTGGCGATGCTCTAACTTGTACTGTTGAGAATGAATGGGATAAACCCTGAAGTTTGCATACAGGGAGCCTGTTCAAATCATTAAAGCAACGGGGTAGGTAATCCAGGTTTTACCATGAAGGGTGCTATGAATCCAGCAATACACAGAGCTTGGTTTAAAAAACATCTGCATTTCAGCAGAAGGGACATGAACCTTTCCCTGAGAAGCTCCACTAATAACAGCAGAGCTGCAATCACCCAAGGAGTAGGAGAGGGCACCCAAGACCCCTAAATCAATAACCAGCTGCAGCTCCTGAATGTCTCCCTGCGGGTGTCTCTGCCTCAGTTTTCTACCATGCTTTAAAATCTTTACATTTTGCATGAGAAATGACCCTGGCTGTAAAGACCAGACATCAGATGGTTACCAGGAGCTGGGCTCAGCCCACGTGCTGTGCAGAAATCCCTTTCTACATGATGCATAAGCAAAAACTATTTCTATTTGGCAGGCTCAGCACCAGCCTGGACTGAACAGATGACCAAGTTCTGAAATGCCACGTTTGTGCTCCTTGACCCTTTCCTAAATCCACATCCTCTTGCAACCCCCACCTCACACCACTGACCTGCCTTTATTCTGCACAAACCAAGGACATCCCCTTGAGCAACTGCTCTGATGGGAATTATGAACTTGAACCCTAGTTCTGATGTGATTTCCCATGCCTCAGCAGAGTGAAGAGTCAGCATGGGGCACTTAAAGTTATGCTGTGAAGTGTGAGCACAATTTCAGGAGCAAATCCTTTGCAGGGCAGTCTGACACAGGGATGCAGGACGGGGGATGCCACACAAAGAGCTGGCAAGAGCCTTTTTAGCATCTCCTGAGTCTTCTGATCAAGCTTATTGAGGATGACAAACCTAGCTTAACTAGGATAGTTACACCTTGATCCTATAGATAATTACAGGTGAGGTTTTTTTATACTTTTGGCTCAAAAGACACGCTTCCAAGAACAGAAGGCAGCACAGCAGATGGAGCAGGGTGCTTTACCTGTGTTTCTGCACTGCTTAAGGAATGGAGATCTAAGGATGGGTCGGTTTTCAGCTCAGGCTCGGGAGCTGCAATTGGGGCTTTCACCAGGATGTCCTCATCAGGGCTGGCTCCTAATCCTGGGTCTTTCTGGTCACCTCCCACCTCTTTAGTAGCATCAGTGTCTTTGTCCTCTTCGGACACCTGAGACTTGGGCCTCCTGAGAAAGGATGAGAAGAGGCGGGAGAGCCCCCGGCCCTCGGCGGTGCGGCGTTCCTTCTTGTTCTGCTCCTCGTGTGTGGCTGTGTCACCGTTGGAGGTCTTCTGCTTCTGCCCCACTGCTGGCTGTCCCTCCAGCTGAGCCCCTTCCTCTAGGGAAGCTTCTTGCTTTGTCTGTGTTTCAGCAGCTCCTTCCTCCTCCTTGGCTCGCTGCTGCTCCGAGTTGTCGGCGTCCGCCGCTAAACTCTTCTCTGTTGTCATGATGATGCTGTAAAAAAGAGGTTCCAAAGGGCTCAATCAAGAGACTTTTCAATATTTCAGTCTGCATTAAGCTCTTCAAACCAAGCCAGAAGCACAGACACACCACGTTCCCCAGTCACACCACCCTGTCCTGCCAACTGCAGCCTGCAGAGTCACGAAGAGCCAACGAATCACTCATTTTGCTGAGGTTTGCTTTGACAGCCACAGCTCTGGTGACACTGGCCCATGGTTCCTCCACCATTTGGATGACACTGACTCCAAACTGCTGAATGCCCCTGCTACAGGTCTGCATCCGGGCAAGAGCAAATGATGAAAACATGGAAATAAGATTAGGGAAAGGAGGTGGTAGGAGGTCTTGCTCCACAGGGATGTCCTGAGGTCCCCTTTACCTCCAGGTCCCTGGTCCCCTCTGGAAGGACTGGCTGAGGGAACAGAGCAGATGAGAGTAACAGAATCATTTGGGTTGGAAAAGATCTTCAAGATATCTGAATCCAAGTGTATGGGGACAAACAGCCAGGCAACCTTCTCCTACCACGTTACACCAGAACCCCAGCCAGCCTGCAATGGCTTCTTGTGTCACAGCATCCTCCTCCCCAGCTGCTACTGGAAGAGAAATCTGCTACTTGGATAAAAAATTGCATGGCCACAACAAATTTTAACAGCTGCTCGTTTCTAAATGTCCCTGAAAGAGGCCACAGATCATCACCAGGAACTAGAAGGGGGGATATTTAAACATGATGAACCACACTGATGCTCTGCTCCAGGTGGGACTTGTCAGTGTTGACCAACTACAGTGATCTGCAGAAGAAAGGTCCAGTGAAACACAGCAGGCTTCAAGTTTCACAAGACCTTTGCACTGACCACTGGAAAAAGAGAAAAATAAAAGGTTCCAAACAAACCCCACAGCAGAGAGCAGATTTCTTCAGAGCCTGGGCTACCAAGCTGATGCAATGTTTATTTCAACTTTGGCCTGGGCTGTTGACACAAAAAGATGGAAATCACATGAGAAGAATATCTATTTAAGGTATAAAGAGGACCCAAAATAATCATGCTTTAGAGAGGATAGAACTAATCTTTGCACGTTGCATCACATGTATCTGCAGCAATAAATTGCCACTGCTTACACAGAGCAAATAGCACATAATCCAATATGCCTTTCAATCCCCCCAGCCCAAGCCTTGGCATACAAACATTTGCTCAAAACACATCCTTAAAATGAAGAAACATTTCAAGATGTCAGCCTCCTACATATTATTGCATTCAATGATTTGAGTTTAACTCATCCTGATTGCCAGAGTAACCAGAGTGTTTGAAAAGGAAAAGCCCTCCAAGCTTCCCCAAGTACTTTTCCCTTGTGGTTAATGCAAAAAGCTTAACACTATTCTTAAAGCTGTGGGTTAAAAGCAGCATCAGAGACCTTTGCTGAATAACCCAGCAATGCAAATTTCAGGGGTTTACAAGGTTTTGTTTTCAATTTCAGGTTTTTGGGTTTGTTTGGGGTTTTTTTGCAGAGAGGTCTTTTGTAACAGCAGGGATGGTAACCCACAAGGTCTGTGCTCCCATTGGGGTGATTCAGAGCTGTGTCAGATTTAGGACAGGCTCTCTGACCTCTTCAAAACCTCTCCACTTGAGCTGAGCCCCAGCAGCCAGCACTGGGGACAAGTGGCAGGGTCCATCTCAGCCTCGTCCCTGGCAGAACCCAGGTTTACAGCCTCATGCCCTACACAGCCTCTCCTCAGTGAGCTGCTCTGGGCTTCTCCAGACCCACCAGAGGTGGAGGCTACTGGAATAGCAAATTTTGACCTGCACTGAGAAAAGAGGGATCTGAGCAGAGAGCCTGGATGCAACCATGGGCACCACAAGGCAAAGATGGTGCCAAAACCCAGATGTGGCCAAGCTCCGAGCTAGGTGGGGATCCAGATGTGCAGAAAACCACACTGCATCTGTTCTCCTCCTTGCAGGAGAGAGGACAGGAGTCTGTCTGTCTGTCTGTCTCCTACAGGAGTTTTGACTTTACAGGACTATCACAGAACGGGCTCTGCACAGAAGCTGGAAAGTCCAAGTGAAACAAAAGGCTCCGGGGGATCCCAGCAGCACCCAGCTGGCTCCCACCACCCTCAAGGAGGGGACAGCCTCACTTGCAGAGGGGGACAGCAAAAAAATATCCACAACACTGGATTTCCTTCTGCCCCAAGCCAGAAAAAGCAGCGAGAGGGGAAAGTCAGTCAAACCCCACTGCACCTCAGACCAAGGGCTGGCTGCCCACAGAGTGCACTGTGATCACTCCAAAGCTGCAACCAGCAGCCAACGGGCAGGGTGTGGATGGCTGCCAGCTTGCAGGGGCAGAATTGAGGTTACTGCTGGTTTAGTGGGGCCAAAGCAGGATTATGGCCTGAGCAGGGGCTGCGGTTCAGCTCAGGAGAGGTTCTGAAGAGGCTGCGTGCTCCCCAGGGTGGGTTAAGGGGCTGTGATGGGTTTGCAGATGGCAGCGTGCTGGTGACCTGTCCCTGCAGCCCTTGCTGGTGACCTGTCCCTGCAGCCCTTGCTGGTGACCTGTCCCTGCAGCCCTTGCTGGTGACCTGTCCCTGCAGCCCTTGCTGCTGTCTCCCTTCCTCCTGCCACCCCTTTGCTGGGGATGCTGCTGGCCCCGTTAGCAACACAGGTCTGGAGAGTCACCCCAGCCACCCTGCAGCCAACTCCTGCTCTTACCAGGTCTTCCAAAAAACCACTGTGGATGCTGCAAGGTGGTGCAACATCACCCCGTGGCAGTGGTGCAGGAGGGACTCCCTGTGCCCAACTCCCAGGGTGAAGCTGCTGCTGCCCCAGGAGGCACAGAGAGGGATGGAGGTGTTGCAAAACCATCCCACCATGAACACACTCCAAGAGCAAGCTCCCTTTTGCACCAGCTGCCAAAGCAGCCTGCTTTGTACTTGCTTCCCACTGTGTTTGTTTGGAATAAATACATTTGTGAGACTCGTTATCAAAACACACATTGGATGCACATCCCTCTCTTAAAAACACAAAGGCAGAACCCAATCCCAACTGCAGGGAGGGGACAGCCAAGAGCAGCTCTTATCAGCCGTGGTAAACAAGAGGGACAGGCCACAAACAACCATTTCCTTTGGACGTAGTTTTCTCTCTCTTGACATACCAACATTTCTGGAACAAGGAACATTTACTGGTTTGCATTCAAAGGTGCAGTGCCAGCCCTTCCCCTGCACAGGAGGAAGGCTCTGCTTGGAGATGCACAAACATCTCCCTGTCTTTCCTCCATCCCCCTGGGAACCACCCCAGAGCTCAGCTAGATCCCATCAGGCAGGCTGGGGATGAGGAGATGGGCACGTAGCAGCCCTTCCCTTCCCATCCCTTCCCAATAAACATTTCAGAGCAGCACCAGTAACTCACTGGGTGCAGACAAACCTCTTGCTGCAAGACCTGAGCGCGCGTCTCTGCTGCGGGGGCTCCCAGCTGCTTCCCTCCCTTTGAAGCTGAACGTTCAGAAATGGTTCCTGAGCTCTCAACCAAAAGCAAAGAGTAAGCAAGGAACAGAACTGAGAGGCCGTGTTATTGAAGAAAAAAAAAAAAAAAGCATCTTTGCTGCACTGAGGTGTTTGCCAAGTAGCATTTTGTTTCCATACCGCACCAGTGCCAACACAAAGAGCAAGGTTCCTGCTCCACTGCTCTTCAACTCATTATTTGGTAAAAGCACTGCCCACGGCCAAACCATCAGCAGTTGTTGATTTGGGTTTTTTTAAATTAAATTTTCTTTCCTCACTATTCCACAAGGCAATTCTGCAGTGCCTGCAGGTGCCTCGGGAGCTCCCTGGAGGCTGGAGGATGCTCTGCTCTTGCAGAGCTGCTCACCTCCTGCTCTGAGCTGACCCATTTGGAAACACCAGGTTTGGGGTTTTGTTTTTGGTAGAGGATGAGGGTTTGATGCCAGACAGCCTGGAAGAGGCAAACTCTTCACAAGTCTGGGGTGGAGAAGGCGTTTAACGTTACAGAAATAAGCAAATCACAGTGAAATTTAGATATGATCCCACATAGAGATTTCCAAGCAAAAATCTCATCAGAAAAAGAGTTCAAGTGGATATTTATATTTAAGCTTACAAACACCCTACTCCAGACAAGTAGACTTTAGCAACAGGAAGCAATCTGGAAAAAAGGTTAATTAAACACACCCAGAGCAGCCTGTGGGGAGAAGAGAAATAGGCTTCCACCTTCCAAGGAGATCAATACCACTGGTCAACCTCCTCACAGACAGCATCCCCCTTTGCCTGCACCCATCAGCCAGCAGATCCTCCAGCCACCCCAAAGTCTTGAGACCCCCATCTGAGGGCTCATCCCTGTGTCTGTCCCAGGGCATGGCTGTAGGAAGCCACCTATACCCTCACCCTGCTTCTCTGCATCAAAATTCTTTAAAGAACACAGATTTGAGGCTTAAAAGGAGAGCAAAGGCTCGTTGCTCACACCATATCCCAACATCCACGGGCTGATCCAACACTAATTAACGTCTGGTGAGGACAGCAAAACTCATTTTCAACCCCAAAGTCCTCCACGGACTCTCGCAGACCTCAAAAGACAACCACACTCCACATCAAACCATTCCCCCTTTCCAGCCAGCACACACTCACAGTCATTTGTCATTTATCTCAACCACAGATTTCAGAGCAGCAGCTCAAGAGATCCCACCAGCTCCCTGCTGAGAAACCCTCTGAGCCTGGAGGCTGCTGAATTACCCCCTAACTGGGGCTGGGCTCCTGGGCAGGCTGTCAGATGAGTGATGCTGTGTTATGTCCTCTGGAAATAACCATGTTGCTGGTTTGGGTTGTTTGGTGACAAGTTAGAGAGGCTGAAAGAAAACACCAATATTTAGATTTGTGCCTAAAAGCCTCCTACCTGTCAGCATGCTCCAGCCTTTCTTACTCATGCACACAAATAAAGAGTAGTAATAGTAAAATGTAATTTATTCCTGCTTCCAAGACTGGAAAAACGATTTATGGTTCGTGCCATAACTGACTGTAATTCCCAGTGTTTTAGGCTTTTACAGAGAGGAGAGAAAGGATGGTCCAGAGGGAAGGTTCATTTCACAGAAACAGAAACGGTTTTGCTGCGATGCCCAACACCAGATAATGGTAACCATGCTGCTGGAACAAACTGTCTTGACCTTCCTACCCAAAAATGTGAGGTTTCACCAATCACTACTGCTCCAGAGAGAGCTGGAGACACTGAAAAGAGAGATATTTCTGCTAAAAATCAGCAAAAATCAAATAGTTTCAGCAACAGTGTCTTTTTTTTTTTTTTTTTTTTCAAACGCGTTCCTCTCCGTTTCATAATGTGTGTGAAAAGCACACAATTCACCAGGGAAACCACGCAGAACATTGCTCTGAAAATTCACAGGCTGAAAATTCAAGGTTTTTTTAAGACTTGCTGCATGTGCAACAAACCTGTGTCTGTGGGGGGGAGAGGAGGAAACTGCCACGGGGAGGACTCACCCCAGGCGTGTGTCTGAGTTACAAACCCCACATGTGATTTTTACTACAGTTACAGAAAACAGAGCAGAGTGCTGTTTGTCTGGGGTTTTTTAAAGCAATGAAATTCAAATGCAATAGACTGAGCCTCTGAATAAGAAGCAAACGACTTGAAAACACTGTAAGGGGCCACAACCATTCAGAATTTATTTCATGTAGCGCTCACCTTTTATAGCTGGAACCAGCACCATCTTTTTGTGCTGGTACTTTGGGTCCTCAGCAACAGGGATGTTGTTGCTCAGCCTTACCCAGAGGGTAAAAGGAGATTTCAGGAGCCTCGTATCGAATGGGGGAAAAATACCCCACCCAACACACCCCAGATGGCACATTACAACCGCCTGGATTTAATGCTCACTGGACCAACCCTCATAATCTACTGTATGTTAGCAGCACCCTGCCCCTCTTTCATCTTGTGGTATTGTACAGCTTTCCTATTTAAATAAGGGCAAAAAATAGTAACTCACCATCTGCTGAAAGCAAATCATTTATGTCAAATTGGAGACCGGGCTTAAAAAATGACCTGACTAAATGGAGCAGTAAGTGCATTACAACTGAAGGGAGCCAGGAGCTCCTCCCCTGTATCCTCAGATATCCTCCTGGATGCTACAGAATTCCTTATGCAGGAATTTGGGGGTTTTGCTCTTTGCCAAAGCAATGAAATTTAAATGAAAACATGAACTTGTCACTGGAGCCTTGTCCTCAGCAATGAGTTTGCTGCCCATGAGGGACCTTTGAAGAAAGCTCACTTGAACCTGGAGCAGCTGGACCAAAAATAGAGCCATGGGGAAGGCTCAGGCAGCAAATAAAGCTGCTCAGACTGCTCCTGCTGCAAGGCAGGAGGTATCACTAGTTTGCTAAAAATTTTAAGGGAACAGTTTAATACTGGTGCTGCTGCCCATCCCACAGCGAGCAGCAGAAGTGACTTTCAGGGCTCCCTTCTCCAATAGAAGTCGGAGCAGAAACAACATTTCACCTCAAAATGCACAAAAACAAACCTCCAACAAACCACCCCACCATCCCAAACCCCTGCAGAAGAAACTCTGAGCTCAGCCCTGCACCAAAACCCTCCCTGGCAGCAGGAGCCGGTATCTGCCCGACCCCAGGGAGGGACCCCCGGCACCCATCCCCACCCCGCTGGCAGCTCCAGCACCTGGGCTTTGCAGATAGCACCCCGGGGGCTGCTCTGCTCTCCTCGGTGGAGAGAAGGAGCGTGGGCAGGCAGGAAATGAGGCAGGAGCCAGAAATCTGTGCAAATAAAAGCAACAAGAGAGCGGCGAGCGAGCGGCACTTGGTGCCCAGCCAGCAACACCAAGGAGGGACGGGCTCCATCCCTGCAGGTCACCCCATTCCTGAAGGGAATCACAGCCAAAGAGATGACAGCACCCACACCCAACCTGACAGCAGCCTCCCTCCACCAGCAGCACTGCTCTGGAAAGCAACAGTTTAAGAGAAATAAGCAATAGATCTCAATCGACTCAATAGGAGGATTTTTTTCCATGCATTATTCATAACGGGGGTTTTTTTGGGGCTTTTTTTCCTTTCTCCCTGCCTGAACACAGATGTGTTTACTCACACTGTGCCTCATTTACACTCAGGGTTTTAACATAACAGGGCTCATTTTCCTTCCTTCCAGTTTTTCAAGCATGGAGGTAAAAGCGCTTTTTTTCCTTTTTTTTTTTTTTTTTGCTTTCATCGTTTTCCCTTCGGTTGTTTCCAAACCAAAGCTATAATTAGAACCCAAGAGGGACCTGCACGCTCCTTTGATGAAGAGCTGACTGCTAGATAAATACCACCATGCACACACACACACAGAGGCACCTGCCAAGTACCTACCACTGCAGCACCGAGAGCCAGCGGGGTGTTGGACGCTAAAAGCTCTTCACAGGCTCCATCTCCTGCTGTGGGTGCTGACAGCTCCAGCTCCCAGGCATGGGCTGTTCTGCTGCTGCGTGCTGGGGACATGGTGCTTAACTGCTTGATTTGTAGTTAGAGGGCTGCAAGAGAAATTTGCATCCATCCGACTGCCTCGAATCCATCTGACACACCCCGGTGCGACGCCCAAAATTCATTAAAAACAACCTAACGTGCCAGCTGCTTGCACAGGATTCACTGGGGGGGAACCACCGAGGAGAAGAATCCCCCAAAAAGCCCAGGTTAAAGCATCTTCAACCCAAGCTTGAAGCTGAGCTCACTGCTTCAAGATCGCTGCTGAATAGGAAGGACATTTAAACCAGTTCCCACCTACCCTGCCCTAAGATCATTCCAGAACCTTTTCTCCTGGACATCAGACATTGCTTCTCCTTCTCCTTCTGGCACCAACACTCCAAAAAGGTTCAGTGCAAAGGAGCCTCCCTCTCCCCAGCAGTGAGGATGCCCTCAGGACAGTGTCTACACCAGCAGCAGCACAACGTGTGCCCCTTGGCAGCAGCAACGCAGCTTTGTTGCTGGTTTGGGTTGGTACCAGGGGCAAAGCTGGGTTTGTAGATGTGGTTTGCTCCATCGAGCACCAGCAGAGGAGATGGGGGCTGCAAGGGGACAACTCCAGTCCCCATCAGCAAGCCCTGAACTTTGCCAGTTTAACCACCCTCACCTTGGGGTGCTGGCAGGCAGTGGAAAGCTGAGGATTGTCCCTGGAGGGGTTCACAAAACATGAGGGTGCAGCTCTTGAGGACACAGTTTAGTTGGCTGGTGGCACTGACAGTTGGACTTGATGATCTCAGAGGTCTTTTAAAACCTCAGGGATTCTGTGATTCTACTGAATTCCTGGGTTTTTTCCCCCCAGGATGGCCAAGCCCCCATCACTTCCACCTGCAGAGCAGGGGATGGAGAAGCTGGAAACCTCCCCAGCACCCACCAGGCTGGAAGGACCCAGCCCCACCATGGCTGCTGGCTCTGGAGACACAACTGGGATGGCTGTAAAAGCTCCACCAAGCCCAGGAGGAATGAGTCAGGCAGCTGGGAGGTTTGTGCAGCCCAGTTTCACTGGGTGGGTACATTCCACTGCTGGTATCATACAACAGCAGCAGCACCCTGTGCTTGCTCCTCAGCAAAGAGAAGGTTTTGTTTCAGGAAGCTGCCACCCTTTGGTGTTTTCCCTTTTCCAAAGTCTCCTCTTCTCCTTCCAGAGCTCAGCATTGCATGCAGGAACACCAGGGTGGTGAAAGCCTCAAGAAGGAGGAGAAACCTCATGCTGTGTACTCCCAGTATCACTGAAAGAACCCAAACCATTTGAAAACTCACATGACCCTGCAACTGAGCTTCAGAAACCACAGAGAGATAATTACAGTCCCCCAACAAACACAGAGGAGCCTGCAGAAGCACAAACCCCATCAGCCCTCTCCCAGGTGGCAGCAGCCCCCAGGGCACTCAGCAATGGGAATGCAAACTGGGATGCAGCCCCCAGGAGCTGCTGACCTGGCCTCAAGATTAGAAAGAGCAAAGCAACCACCATGCACAGAGCTCTCCTCTTTCTTATTTCTCCTTTTTTTTTTTTTTTTTTTTTTTTTTTTTTTTTTTTTTTTAATTAGAGCAGGTGATGAGTTAATTCAACCTCTGCACCTTTCCCAGAAGAGCATCCCATAGGGATGATCCAACTGCACATCTCTGGGCTCCTGCCTGGACATCCAGCACCATTTAAAGCCTGGGTACCAAGATGTTCTCAGCAAGATCTGGTACACAGGTGATCACCAGGCAGGCCAGAAGGCCAGTCAGATGTTGCAAATACTGATACCCACCAGTCAGATGATGTTTGTAAAGCCTCAAAGTGTTGACTCAATTTGACTGGGACAAACTCAAGTGCCACCAGGGCCCCAGAAGGACACTGCCCTGACAACTGCAGCATCAAGTATTACAGAAGAGCAATCACTGCACATCCCTGGCACACACTCAGCCACTTCCCACCACCTCCACAAAACTGGGTTTGGTGCTCAGTGACCCCAAAGTCATCCTTCCCCCCTGGGGTGGCTTCAGAAGCTGGAGAGCAAAGGAGAAGATGGTTCCTGGAAAACCAGAGCAGGGATTGCAACATCTCCTGCAGGGAGGGATCTCCTTTGGGCATCCTGCACCCACACGGTGTGTGACACCCACCTGAGTCAAATAAGCAACAGATCACGATGCCAACATCCCCATTGGCAGTCCCCATTCCATGACAAAGTAATTCTCCACTTAGCAAGGTGAGGGGGAAGCCCACATAGAGTTCAGCTTTCTAAAATTCCATTACAGAGTTCACTCTCCAAGATTTGGCCCAGTACAGCAGGAGAAAGCACCTGAGAGATGCCTGAAGGTCCTGTCCCATGTTGAGCACCTCACACACACACCTTACTCCTGCTTCTACACAAGGAGATCCCATCCCATCCCATCCCATCCCATCCCATCCCATCCCACCCCACCACCCTGCACAGCCACGAGCTGCTGATGGGTGGCAACACCCCAGGTCACCAACCCACCATGAGGTGACACAACTTGAGACCTCTCCAGGCTCCAGCCCAGCACGGTTGGCAGGGCTGAAAATCCTCCCATCCCCACCAGGAACAGAAACCAAAGCAGCAATTAAACATCTTGTTCTGCCCTCAGCAGCCAATTACCCACGAATGACAGAGCTGCTCCTGTCCTGACCCAATGTAGCTGCAACAGAACCACCCTGCCCAAGCTTTGGCCTCCACTCTGTTTATTTTTTTCCACCCAGCAGTGAAATCAGACAGCTTTAGTTTTTAATCCCCTTAATTAGGGGTGTGCAGCAGTCTTCATTCCTTAATTACATCCATTGACACATCTGATGCAATGCATTTGCAAACAACCATTTGTACTGGAGATGGCTTTGAATCAAAATTGCTGTCTGCTTTTGCTGTGTCCCCGACAGGGAGAAGACACAGCCCGGCTTTCCAGATGCTTTAACAAGACATAGTGGCACAAGGCTCAGAAATGCAATTTTCATTAAATAAATCACCCATCTCTTCAGCAGGACTTGAGCAGGAGGTGACGGCGGTGCTGAGAAACCTCTGCCTGGAGCTGCAGAGTGGGAGCACAGAGATTTAAAAGTTTGCAGAGGAAAAAAAAAACCAACCCAAACAGTTAGCATTTCAGGCAATACTCTCAGTATTGACCTGCAGGCCAGAGGGATGGTATTTCTGTGCCTAACCTGTTTATTTTGGTCCAATCACCTCTTGGCAGCTGGGTTACCAGCGGTTCATTTCCATTGCTCAGCTGTCAGGAATCCCTCTGATCCTCTGGGAGAGCAAATACCCAGAGAGCACTTTATTACCACCACTTCTGCTGCCCAACCAAAATAATTAAGCTGAACACCTTCTGGCTGCTCACGAAGCCATTATCCCAGTTATCCCACAGGGTGTCCGTGCTCACTCTTGCTTTCAATGACTCCACTGGACTCCTGTCCTCATGCACTAATAGCTCACCAGGACACAGCAGCTGAGCTCCTGTGCCCAGCCTGTCCCATCAGGGAAAGGAAATAGTAAGCAGGATATTAAATATCATCTCGGGGGCCTGGGGGGGAAGGGAAAGCATTGATTTAAAAAATGAGAAGGAAGATAACAGGGTATTGTGAGGGGTTTTTTTTCCACTGCATCCTGGCTGGTCCCCACAGCTCCCTTTGCTCAGCCCCTGCACCCCCCCTCCAGCTCAGGGATGCTGCAATCATTTGCATGGAGGAAATGTGCACAAATGTGGCTTTCTTGAAACGACAGAAAGGAAAAGGAAGCTGTATTCACCCTCAGCAGCTTCAGGGAGGGGGTCAGAGACACAGTTTACAAGCACATTACAAGGGCTGTTTGCTTCTGGGCTTGGTTGCTGCCTTTCTCTCTGCCCTCAAAGGGCTGGGACGGGCAGGGCTTTGGAGGTTTTGATCTCCCCCATCAAACACCAGCAGTTCTCAGCAGGTATTTTTTTGACTTCTTCAGCTCCCACCCTTGCCACCCAGCACCCTCAGAGGACAGGATCAGTGCCCCTGGATGGCCTTTGTATTTCTGAATAACAGATGGCAGCAGCCTCTGATCCAAAATCACCCCACTTGATGGAGAAGATGGATCAAGGATCTCTCCCACCCTCCTGCATGCTGCTGGCCATCCACCAGCTGAGAAGACAACATCAAAGAGCTCCCAACATTGTCACTACTCCAATATTTCAAAATAAACCAAGAGCCCTGCAAGACAAAATATTTCCTTTAACAGTGTCAAAGCAGAAGCAGAAAGGAGAAGGCAGCTGGTTTAGATAGCTCATTGCTAAAATAAATGGTAGCTGAGGCCTGAGCTGCTTTCTGGAGAACTTCCTGGTCTTGTGTACACAATTTAGCATCTCACTGATACCTATTTTACCAGTTAGGTCACAGAATAATCCTTACCCTATTCACAGTGCATGCTCTGTGTGTGTGCACTCACACACACCCAACAATGCAAAGGCAGGATGAATATCTGCATGTTGTTTTGGAGAAGCTTTTGCTTATTTTTCCCTTTTTTAGATTTAAATCCCAGTTGTGCAATTGCCTCGTGCACAGCTGAAGCCTCATTGAGCCCAATGCTGCTCCATCCAGCAGAAAGCTCTGCAGGCTCATGGGGACTCTGTTGCTCGGATATTTAGCAAGTTCCCAAAACCACCAGAAAAATTAAGAATAAAACTTATTATCCATGGCATTTTGGACTCCAAACCTACTGCTCTTATCCAGCACCCTGCACTGAAGACTGAATGGAGAGCCCCAACTAAAATTATGCTGCAAAAGGGCTGTGAGAGGGGTGCAATACCAGACAAGTGAGCTACTCCTTTCACCGTGCTGCTGACAGCAGGAGCCACACAACAATATCCCTGAAATCCACATTCATGCAGCACAAGGGAATAAAATGCCACACAAATCCTCTTTTCTGCAAGCTCTGGTGATATCATTGTTTGGGCTAAAACTGCCATAAGAAGACCCTCCAAATGACGCCAGGGCGAAAGAGTGGAGAGAGCAAAAAGTGTGGGTGAGCTCACCCAGGCTGCCTGGCCAGGCAGCTCATGCCCAACCAGCTGGTTATTCCCCCATAAATAATGTTCTTAAAGCACCTCCTCTGCATCCCCTCCAGGTTCCCTTCCTGCATACACAAACTGAAAGTACATGGTCACTTCTTCCTCTGTAAGACAAAAATAATGAACGTGCAAATGAGGTCTGGGGCTCAGCTCACCCCGAGACTCCTCCTTGGTGTAAGCTGTTAGCAGAGCAGAACCAAAAATGAGAGTAGAGAAAAGCCAGGCCAGCTGCAGGAAGCACAGTGGCAAAAAGCGTGGTTTAAGAGCAAAAAGCAAAGAGAGGAGGACTGCAATGAGCTGGCTGCCCAGTAGGATGTTGGTGCACACACACACAGAGCAGTCCTGAGCTCACCCCAGCTCCCCAAACTAAACAAGCTGCAAAAACTGTTTTTGAGTTGCAGCTCCACATCAACAACCTTTCATTATCTTACCCCTGAGCAAGGGAGATGCTTAAAAAATACCTTCCTCAGTGGGCTGTGTCCCTCCTCCAGCAGGCAGGAGAGGTGCCTGTGCCTGCCCCTGCTCTGCACCTTTGGGTTTTGCTGTTGAAGCACAGGGATGCTCGCAGCATCCCCACCCCCCTGCCACCCGGATTTGCTGTTTCCCGGGTGTTTTACCTGCTGACTGCAAGCCTGTTTGGTTTATTTAACCATGCTCCTACAACTTAAGCTACCATCCAATTACTGCTCCCAATTACTCAGTGCTCAAGAGCTGACATTAATTACAGAGTTCCTCACGCGGGAGGTTGCTGCCGGCTGCGCTGGGCGATGCTGGAGACGTGTTCCAAACCTGCCAGGACCCAGGACCAGGCTCTCCTCTGGGAAAAAGAAAGAAGAGTCCTGGTCTGGGTGGTGGACTAAGAGCCCTGAGCAAAACGAGCAGGTCTGGTGGAAGAGGGGATGAGCAGAAGGTCACTGTAGCTTCAGTGGCCAAATCTCAGCAGCCTCTGACTGAATGTCTGTTTTCTTCTTTGGGACTCCACAAGATACAAGACCAGTTGAGGACTGGGGACATCAAGCTGGAAATCTCCAAGATGTGGGGCATACACCACCATCAGCATTGGATTAATTCCTGTGAGCAGAAGTGCCTTTGGCAAGTCATACAAAAGAAAAAGGAAGATGGAGATCCCAAACTCCCCAGACTACAAGGAAAATGTCCCACAGCCATCTCCCTCCCAGTGAGGTTCATGTTAAACCACAAACTGAACCTGTTCAGGCATCAACACTGGACCTGGGAGGTAAGGTCTGGAACAAGTCTCTGTTGCAGAGCCCAGGACAAGGGCCAGTGGCATAAGAAGCTATTTTGCAACTCCTGTTGCTCTGATTTAATAACCACCCCTGCACAAGACATCCTTCTGTCCAGTTTTGAGAAAGATCCCATAAAGTTCAGTGTTTGGGGTTTTTTTTTTTGCCTTGCCACAAACAGACATCTGTCAGACAAAGGAGTGGTGCAGAGCCACCAGGGTGAAAAAGCTACGTGCCAGAAAGAAATATGACTGAACCAAAATTACCTACTCGGTTTTTAATTTAATATTACATGGTTTTGAGGAGGAAAAAAATCTGACCTTCTCTTAATATAGTGCAATGTACTTTCAAAAGTCACTTATTCTTGAGAGCAGGGTAGGTCAGAGCTAGACTATTTCTATATAAAAGAGTACAAATAGAAAGGTAAAGAACTCCTCTTTAGGCTTCATTTCTGCTCCCAGCCCTTGCCTACCTTCCCTAACACAAGCTTTTTGAGAAAACCCCATCTTGCTGTAGGGTTGCTCAGCAGCAGGGCTGGGAGCAGTGGACTAGGAGCAGGGAACAGAGTGGTGGCATCAACTGGTCCCATCAGGGATGTGGCTGATGGGGACATGGGGACATGGACAACTCATGGATGTCTGGGATGGCTTCTGCCAAGGACCTCGGGGCAGCAGAAAGCACCTTAATAAACCTCAATATATTTCATATTAAGAGAGGCAATTAAATCAATTAGTGGTCAGCCAGCGAGCTGCTGGTTTACAAAAGGAGTTGATTTTCAGCAGCAAAACTGACTTCCAGAGTGGCTTAAAACAGGAAGGTGCCACACAAACATCAACAGGAATCAGGCAATGGGTGCGTGGGCTGCTGCTGTGGGTGGCACACACCAAACAGTTGTTTAACCAGGCAAACTGGGCTGATCTTGGATTTGGAATCAAACACACACGTCCCCATTTGCAGTGATTCAACCAAAAAGAGAATCCTCCCACGGAACTGCAAGTGCCATTTCCATTTTTCCTGTAGATGCAGATCACACCCTGATCTCTGCAACCCTACGAAGCCATAGGGGCCACACTGGCTCCTTACCTGCACAACAAACTATCAGCTTTACAATCAAGTACCTGCACTGCTCCAAGATAATTTTTTTTTCTTTTCCAATTTGTATTTTAAACAAATTATAATCCACTGCTTGAAGCAGCAAAACCAGAATTTTCTTCCAAAGAGAGCAACAAATTACAAGCACCCAAAGCACCACTGACAAAGCTCACAGCTGTCCATACCAAGAGGTCTGGATCCTTTGTGTCTTGAAGCCAACCCTTATTTTAAGCTTGTGAAAAGCTTGGGGATTTCTCAGGTTGATTTCAAGAAACTTGCCCTATCCTGAGTTGTAGTGACTCATTCCCAAGTGTCTCTGGCTCGCAAGATCCAAACTGGCTGCACCCATGAACCACCTTGTGACTGGGCAAAAACACAGAAAATGGGTGGGAAAGCAAAACAATGGCTGAGGAGAGAGATTAACACAAAATAAAAGCAGATAAAAACTGCACAATTGCCAATTGCTGTCTCCTCTGGGGAGGAGGAACCAAGTTGACTGCTGGGCTTGGCTGACGTTGGGATGTGGGGACAATGCTCAGCTTTGCAGGGAGCATTTGGCTGCATTTCTGCACTTTTCATAAATCCCAAATGCTGTTTGCTGCTCCATTTAGAAAATCTCTGAGGATGGTTTCCAACTATAGGAACACAGAGAAGCTTGGGATTTTTCTCCTTTTTTCTTTCGTTTTAAGTGAGTGGTTCAAAATACTATTTCAGAGAGGGTTTCTGCTGAGATGGGGAAAAAATAAGCAGAGCCTTGAAGTACACAGGAACAACCTAGCCACAAAGCTCCTGCTTCAGAGATGCACAGCTGCAGCCTGCATCCTCTTCACCCCCAGCCAGAGTATGATGAAGTTTAGTAAAACAGGTGGGTTTAGGTTAAAAGCAAACGAAAGTTTTGCATCTACCCTAAGATGTTTTTCTAGTGGGAAAGCTGAAGTGTTACCCAAGTTACAACTCATCAGACTTCAGTCTGGGTATAAGTAAGCACTGCTTGGTTTTTGTTTGGTTGGTTGGTTTTTTGCCAGAGTCAGAAGTTTCAGAAGTTTAAACTGCTTCCCAACAAGCACAAGTTATCAAAAGTATTTCAGCTGATTTTCTAGTTCATACATCAAAAGGGCACAGTTGCCTCCTTATAATTCTGTTTTTGATTTAAAAGACCCAGACAGGAGGTAGTAGGCTGCACAGGGCTTTTTGCATCTGTTCCTTCTACACCAACAATTCACAACTGTTTGTGATGAGAAATCATGGGAAATGGTTAATGTGCAACCACTTCCACCAGGAGGCTCAGCCCAGCAAAGAAAGCAAACCAGCTCACAAGCCAGTGCTGAGCTCTGTGCAACCCTCACGACCTGAACTTGTTGAGTGATTGATCCCCAGGTGCTCCCAGGGCTCCTCTGCTTCACCTGTGTGCAATCAATCTAAAGCTGGCAGAGATGCAGCTGTGCATCTACCACACACCCACAGAGGAAAAAAAAAAAAGAAATAAAAAGTTCCAGCCTGCTGCATTTGCATTACTAGATCACCTCTTGCTGCAATTAGCACTGCATGGCTCAATATAGGGATAGGCACTTGAAATAGAAATAGAAATAGAAATAGAAATAGAAATAGAAATAGAAATAGAAATAGAAATAGAAATAGAAATAGAAATACTGACCAGTGTAATCATCAGACAGTACTGGTGCTGAAGGCTCCTGTACAACTACATAGAGAAATAAAGCTGCAAGAAAAACGTTGCTGTGAAAATACCAAATTTCAGTGTAATTCCAAGCCTTGCTTTGCTAAAGTCATCTCTCATGTTCATTATCAAGTCCCATTCCTGCCTCTGGAGGCAAGCAGGCACATAACACTAATAGATTCAGCTTCCTCCAGCTCTCCCTCTATTCATCATGCAGTGGGAATTTTTTTTTTTAAAATAAACTAAATCTTTACAAAAGGAGTATCACCATTTGTCATCATCAGGCCAGATGAAGAGTCAATCAACATTTTAAAATAAACCAAGAGTAGCAGCTGCAGAATATGAAGCCAGTAGCATGGCTCAGGCCACTGTGGGTTTCTTTCCCCACTGCCCCCGAGCTGGATGTTTGCAGACAGGGCTTGAGTTTACCTGAACACCACCCAGAAGAGGAAGAGTTTTGCCCCAAAACTGAAGGGATGGGAGACATCAGCTACTCAAAGCAAACAAAAAGGAAAAAGGCTTTCCTTGAGATGAACACAGCTTGGATGCTGCCAGTCCCTTAGGTTCTTGTTAGGAGGGGTGAAGTTTCCCAAACCTGGCTGTGGGGACAGGCCAGCCCTGCTCCAGGACCAGCAAGATGCTGCTCTGACTCCATCAGCCAACTCCAGATTTTTTTTCCAGCATTTCCTGGGGGAGGGAAGGGAAGCCCAGGGACAGACGGCAGCAAACAAACCATCTCCTGCCACCCATAAACAAAGGAAATGGTTTTTGAAGACAGCATGGAGGTAGCCAGGAGGGAAATAACAGAAGCAGCACTTAGAACAACAAGAAGAATAAAAAAAAACTCAATGAGAAGTCTACAGAAACTGTTTCCTCTGATGAAACCCCCTGGAAATGGCATCGGCCACTACTGAAGTCACAAGACTCCAGCACAGGGACATTTCCCCCCCAGATTCACATCCATTCAACCCCCCCCATTGCTTCCCCACAAATAAACCTCCCCCCCTTCTCCAGGCTCCATCCTGCCCCTGTCCTCTGCAATATTAAATTATTTTTCAAAAACTCCTGATGAATGAAGTCAGCCCATCTGTGCAGGTAATGCAGCAAACCTGTGTGTCTGCAAGAGCTCTCTTCTTCCATCCTGCTGAAACCCCCCAGGAGGCATGGGCTGCACACCAGAATCAATGGGAAAATATTTAAACCTGCATTTTTTCCCTCCCCAAGCAGTTTCTCTTCCTTGCTGTTCACCCTCTCCAAGAAAGCGTGGGGGTCCCTAAGCCCTTTTCATTAAAGCTACACACAACAAACAGCTGAAAACAGTCATTTTCTCTGCAGCTGGACTCCTCCCCAAACCCCCAAACATTGCCAGTTTGTACCCAGATGAAAATAATTCCAGCAGCTGTACCAGGCAGCCCACACGTCAGTTTTATAGTATTGCTATTTCTGTGCTTTATTCACCAAGACTTTCACTAGGTTCTTACCACACATACTCACTCTCAAGTTGGCAGGTGGAGATAAAAAAGGAGAGATATCAGCACTGGCTGCTGGCACCAACCCCAAGGGATGGAGGGACATGGGAGCAGTGCCAGTGCTCCCACTGGAGGGAGGGATGGAGGGAGGGAGGGAGGGATGGATGGATGGATGGATGGATGGATGGATGGATGGATGGATGGATGGATGGATGGACAGCCTTAGGACCTCACATCCCTGGGAAGGATGGAGAGACACCAGGGCAAGGGCTGATACTCACCCCACCTGCTTTCTCACTGCTGAAATTTCACTATTTTCTACTGAGGATCCTGGAAATGCTGTTTTCTTGCATGGGATGTGATCCCTTCCTCCTACAAGGAGCCTGGGAACACATCCTCTCAATTCTGCCTGAGCATTTAGGTTGTAGATGGCCTTTTTACTGCCTTGAGGAACTTACACATGTGAGAAACAGAGATGTTGACCAGGCAGTCTTTCTTCTGACTTCACACTAACCCCCCCTGCACAACTTTAAATACTCAATTTCCATTTTGCACATCAACCACTGCCATGCTCCAAGTTGTAAGGCAGCCACCTACAGCAGAAACCTTTGGTTTAATGCTGGCTTTTAAGAGTTTTTTAGACAAAATGAAGAGCTGTATTTTCATTTACATGAAGAATTGTAGGGCTGCCTTAGGTAGGGAGGATGAGAGCTCCCCACTGCTCTTCCCCACTCTCCACCCATGGGGCTGCAGTATTGAAAAGACAGAATAACAGTTTTTGTTTGGGGATTCAGAGGCTGAGGTTTTTTGTCCAGTCAGACTGCAAATTGCCACCCTGAGCTGCACCTCTGAGAATCTGCATCTGCCCATAAAGCCCCAGAGCATCCTCTGGTCCTCACATTAAGAGGAGAAATCAGGGATATTTCATTGTGGTGCTGCTTTACCCTTTGGTTCAGGAACTGGAAGGCAGCGAGGGCTGCAGGAGGAAAAACATTTCCTAGCTAGGGTAGCTGAAGCTTGACCTGAAAAGGTTTTTTTTTTTTAGCCTTCCATCAACCAGGCCCTGCCCAATGATGAACCAGTCTGAGAACTCCCCTGGAATGGTCACCAGCTGCATGGTTCTCATTTCCCAAGTGCCTGCCTTGAGGCAGCTCAGAGAGGCAGAAACCAGGGCTTGAATATAAAATGTCCAAGGGATAAAACCAAAGCACCCTTCAAGATTTATACCATTACCTATCCCCAGGCACCCAGCCCCATCTCACAGCTGAATTTCAAAGCCCAGCTCGTGCTTTTGATGCAATTTGAGGCATGGCAGATGAACCCAGGAGGGAATTATTAATCCTGTTTGCAGAGTTTGAATAGTGGGACACATAAATACAGCCTGGGGGCCCAGAAACAATGGGATGGGACTGTTCCCACTTAGTGAGCAGCTTTTTCTTATATTTAGTGATATGCAAGCCCAGAAGGGAAAAAAAAAAAAACCATTTGCAATCATAAATTGAGAGCATTCCATTACCAAAAGGTAGAGGAGGAGGTGCAGGACCAGGAGCAGCACACACCACCTTCCATCTCCAAGTGTTTTGACTCTACAGTTTTATACTCTGCAGTAATAAAGCCACACGAGCAGCTTATTTATTTAACTCCAAGCTTTTAATTATCTCTCTCACACACACGCATTACGTGGGGCGGGGAAGGGGGGGAAATAATCAGCCTACAACCAGTGACCCGCGGGTTCAAAGGAATTGTGTTTTTCACAGAAACAGCTAACTAGCCCAGATCTTCTCCTGCTGCTTCTCCAAACCAAACCTCCATCCACAGCAAACTCTGCTGCCACCACAGCCTGGCCTGACCTGTAAGAAGGACCTGGGATTGGGCAGAGCAAAGGTTTGGTCCCCAAGTCCAGGCTGCAGGTTTGGCCATAGGGGATGTTGTCTGATGGGGTGAACCTGCTGGCTCATGTCCCACTCTCTAAAAACACATCTGTGGGAGGGAAGCACGAGGGGATGGCCATGACCATGATGGCCATGACCATGGTCACAGCACGCCAGGCACAGAGAAACCAACCTCAACCAGAAACCAGAAAGCAACCACAAGCAGCAACGCTCCCCAGAGCTCCTCTTCCTACACCTGCCAGGCTCTGAATAAAGATCAAGGAGATACAAAACACTCCTTGCCCTCCAAAAGCACCAGAGTTCAAGTGCTCTGCGACTCACTGAATTATGAGTTATAAACCTCTGCTCCAGAGCCTTGTTTGGAGCACAGAAGCTAAAGCAAGCTGGCACAGGCATTTGTTTAAAAAGCCCATATTGGACTGGCAGCAGAGGAGGAGAGTGCCCTGGGAGAGCTGGGATTCTTGAAACACACCCCCCAAGCACATGTAATTTTCTTCTCTGCAGAACTGCTTCATTAAAAGAAAAAAAAAAAAAAAAAAAGATTTAGCCCATCTATGTTGATGAATTAAAAGTCTTGGCTTTTAATACATAATGTTAGTGGCATTACACAAGCAAAAATTCACATAAACAGAAAACAAGCGTAAACAACTGACTGAACGTAAAGAAACTAATAATATTAATCTGGATTAGCTGCAAGCCATGAACATTCCTACCTAATCCATCCGATAGAAGCAGATAAATCCCCACTATGCCACATCCTACAATTCTCTGCAACTTAAGGAACCGCAGCAAAACAGCAAATATAAGGGGAAATCTTTATGTATTGCTGCCTGCTTAATCTACACCAGATTACAGGCAAAAGCCAAGCACCAAGAAAGCAGAAAAATCATTGCAAAAGATCACCAAGCCCAGAGTGCAATTTCCACTTGAGATGCAAAGCTTTGCATCGAGCTTCCCCAGAGAGATGCACAACAGCAACAAAACACAGCTGCAAGACCCAGCAATCTGAGCATCTGCCCTTCCTTAATGCTCCAGAAAAGTTGCTTGTGGGTGAACAGTGGTCAGGAAGGAGCAGACCTGCAGTGGAGTTTCCAAAAAGGAAAAAAAAAAAAACCACCACAACCCAAAACAACACAAAATAAGGTTTATAGTGGGAAATTATTTGCATCCACAGGGCTGCTGCAGGCCCTTCAAAGACTCTGCTATTAAAGCAACATCTGATTCATCGCTGCTCATTACCATGAAGGTAAAAGCAGCTTCAGCAGAGCAAGTCCAGACAAACCCAGTGGAGCCCACAGCTACAGCCCAGCTGCAGAGCTGAGCATTCCTGTCCCCACAGTGGGGTGAGAAGCTTCCCACCCTACTCAGGGTTCTCTGTTCCAGGAAATCCCCCAGCCCGGACATGTGGAGAGAGCCTGGAGCCCTCCCCATCCACAGCATCTCTGAGCTGAGCCAACTGCTTGGGCTTTTTCCAAGAAAACACACGAAATAGGGCAACAAGAGGCTGAAGACAAACCTGCTCTGCAGTAGATGGGGGGTTATGGTCCCCCCAAGAGGCTCCCATCAAACACCCCACATCAGAAAATACACCAAAGTGTTTGGTGAGAAACCCCTGGCCAGATGCCCACCTACAAACTGCCCCGAGGATGGAGATGGAGAACTTTTACTTATGGACACCAAAAAGCCAAAGTTCCTTGGAGATGCTACAATAACTCGGGGTGAAAACCCATCCCAGAGCCACTGCCCTTCCATCAGCGACACTTCCCTACCTACAGTTTTTCTTCCAGCACATTTCACACCACATTCCCAACGCTCTCATCCACCCATCAACATATCAAAGCAGATGGAGCATCCCAACATCCTGTGGCTGGAAGCCTGCAAGCTATCCCGGCACAGCCAACACTTTGATCACTAATGAATGGATTTGTAAACCCTGCTGCTTACTAGAGGAGCAACACATCCAGCAGCCTCCCTGCCATCAAACCCAAACTCAACAAGCAGTAAATGGGGCTTTACTGCTTTTCTGAAAATCAAATGCTGCCAGAATGAAAATAGCAAGTGAAAAAAGTGCTGGTGTGGAGCAGGCAGGCAGCTGGCAGCTACCCGAGACAGGAGCTGTGGATTTGGGGTGTAATAGTTCAAAGCATTTTTAGGGTTTGGAAATGTATGGTGTGTTGAAATAGGCTGAGAAAAAAAAAAAAAAAAAAAGAGTCCTTCCTCCCCTTGTCCAGGGCCAGGAGTCCACAAGACAGAGAAAGAAAATGCTGTGGTTCTGGTAGAAATTGGGTTTAAATTGCAATTGTGAAACCAGCTGAAAACAGAGGAAATTCCTGTTCTTCTGATCTGAACTGATACAGGAAATAATTAATGCATTTATTCTAGAGGAAAACAAAATAATCATCGTTCCTTCTCCGTTTCAAAAGGCTCTAATTGAGTTTTAAACGTAAGGTGCACAGTGTTTATCCTGATATTTACCTTCTGCAGCAGATTATCTTTGTCCATGGGAATCCTAGAAAATCCTTGCCTTCTTTATTAAGGCCATGGCAGCAGAGATATACAAAGGACCACCCTGCCTTTCAATCACACCCCAGGCCCAAAACTGTCACAGAAACACAACCCAAGATGCCAGAGGTTGGCACCACGATGTTAAAAACCCCCAAACATCAAGTGCATTGGCAGCACCCACACCCAACACCCCCCTCCAGCAGGACATCCCCGTCAACATTGCAGGAAAACCTTCAGTAATTGCAAAACACACTTGTGCCAGCCATGAAAAAAAAAAACCAGCCAACCAAAGATACTACTGCACCTCCACAAAGCAATACAAGCACCCGGAGCAGCTCCTGGGACAGCCACACACCAATCACACTAATTGTGAAAGGAATTGCACTGCACAGGGATCACCATCAACCACCCCAGCCCCTCTGCCTCCCCCAGAGCATCCTTCCCCTCCCACCCCCCAATCCCCACCCCAGGAGACCTTCCAGGGATTATTTTTGCGTTCAATAATTCAGCTGTGAACTGCAAACTGAAGTCATTCTGAGAAACCAGACCTATGGAACTCAGGCAACAAAACCTGGCATCAAAATCCTCAGTAGCAAGAGAGGGCAAGAAAATTCATTTTGTGCTGCTGTTGAGAAATGAAATTTTGCTTTCTCTCTCTGCATTCACACCACTACCTGAATTAAATTATTACCCAGAGAACTCAATTCCAACTGAACTGTAATTCCCAGCACAACACCTGCCCCCACAACTCGGACTGGGAATTTTCTCTGGGCAACCTGGAAACGTGCAGTTTTTAAGAGACATTTCTGCACCCAGAGCTGCACGGGCTGCCATCCCCCCCAAAAAAACCTCACACATCCCCTTCAGCCCACAAAAAGGGGAACCAGAACCACCAAAGGACAGAGTTCCAGATGTTTTCAGAGGCGGCATTCACGGATGGTCAGGGCGGGATATTTTTTTTTTAAACTCATTCCAGGCCCTTTGGAGCCGTTTCCATTGCAAACGCAGCCTCGCCGGTGATAAAAAATACAAATATGCCTTGGCAGGAAAATCCTTTTAGCTGCAGAGCATCCTGCCCCGCGGGCTGAGGGATCTGCGGGAGCTGAAACGCAGAGGGATGGATGCACGGCCGGGGAGGATCCTGCACCCAGCCCACGGCACCCACCTTCATCCCACGGGTGGGTTCGCAGAGCCCCCCGCTCTTCCCTGCCACGTCTCCTTCTTCCTCCTGCACAAGGGGCCCGGGGGGCAGCAAGGGGGGGACCCTGAGTGCCACGTCCCGTCCCCCCGTGTCCCGTCCCCCCACTCCTCCCTCCGTCCTCCGTTTCTCGCCTCCTGCAGGATCCGCTCCGGCTGAGCCGCAGCTTTCGGCCTCTCCCCGGCACCCAACACCCCGCGGAGAGCTCTGCACGCACGGACACACCGCGCACACACCCCGTGCACACCCGGGCATGGGCCCTGCACACGCATGTGTACCGTGCACACGCATGCACCGACGTGCGGTGCACACGCGTCTACCCCACGTGTGGTGTACACACGTATGCACTGTGCACACACACACACGCGCACCGTGCGTGCACCGACGTGCGGTCACACATAGATAACCCCTGTGCACACACGTCCTGTGCACACACACGTGCACTGTGCGCACACGCAGGCGTTGTGCGTGCACCGGCCCCCCATGTAGACACATGTATCGTGCACACACGCTGTGCAAACGCGAGCACAACGTACAGACACCCAGGCTGCACACACACCTGCAGTGTGCACACACTGATACGCTGTGCAGACACGGGATGCACACTCGCTGTGCACGCTCGCAACGTACACACAGTGTCCGCACACAGATACACCCTGGACATGTACAGATACGTGTGTGAATGCACAGATGTGTGTATAAATGCACAGATACGTAAATGTACACACGTACACTGTGCACACACGCGCCGTGCACGCACAGCTGACACACGCAACGCACACACACGCCGTGCGCTTGCGGGCGATGCATGCACACTCACCCTTCCCTTGCACACGCACAGGGGGCTCGCTGCGCGCGCACACCGGTACACCCCGCACGAGCCCGCGCCGTGCAAAACCACGGGGGTGCGCGCACAGAACACAGGGTGCACGGCCACGAACACCCAGGGGACACCCACGCGGGGTGCAGTCACCCTGTGCGCACACACACCGCACGCACGCGCAGGGTGCACAGATGCACGCGCAGGGTGCACGCATACGCTCCCGCGCACTTACCCGCCCGCCGAGAGCGCGCGCGCGGCCGCCCCCGCGCACGGCGCCCGCCGTCCTCACGCCGAACCGAACCGAACCGAACCCCGCTCCTCGTTCCAGCACCTCGGGGTCGTGCGGCTCCGTCCCCAGCCCCCGGCCCTGCTCCGCTCCCGCTCCTCCCGGCCCCGCCGCTCCGCCGCCAGCCCCCCCCTCCCCAACCCCAACCCCGCACCCCCGGCCCCGCCCCCCACAACACTGTAGTAAGTTCCCATTGGCCGAGAGCAGGGGGCGGGGCGTCAGCGCCGCGCTCCTATTGGCTGAGGGGAAACGGCGGCTGCCGGGGAGGGTGTGAGGAGCGGGAGCGCGCACCCCCTCAGCGCTTCCACCGCGCCCCCCCCCAGCCCTCCTGAGCCCTTCCTCTCCCTCAGCACCGCGGCCCGAGCGGCCCGGACCGGCACCGGCACCGCCGCCTTCCTCAGCCCTCTGCCTGCCTCAGCCCGGCCGCCGAACACTCGGCAGTGGGAGGCTGAACTGACAGGATTAGCGGCAGCACGCCGGCATGGCGCTAAAGCGATGGCGGGGAAAGGGAGGGGGAGGGAAGGAAGGGGCCGCGATCCTTTGGCGCCCGCCCGCATTGACACGGAGGGAGCCAGGCGGCCGCTACCCTCAGCCCTGCGAGGGGCAGCCGGCTGCTCTCGCCTCCCTCCGTGACCTAGATTTTAACTACAGCTCGCTGTCTCCCGGGGAAAGTTGTGGCCCAGCTCAAAAGGGAGATAGACGGGGTGGGGGGGAGTTGGCGGGGTTTTATTTCTTTTATTTATTTGTGGGGTTTTTTTAAGCATATGGCCATGAGGAACCGGCCGAGCAGTGGCTCAGGCGATGGGTACCACAATGGAGACAATCAGCATGAAAACCCCTCGGCCACACTCTACAAAAGGAGCACCAGCACCTCCTCACACAGGGGACCGACCTCCCCCTTGCTCTGGAACTGCACGGAGTGGCTTTTCCTCCTCACTGCCAGCCAAGTCCGAAGTTATTTTTGTCAAGCAGAGCTGTCCAGCTCCTCTCGCTGTGCTCACCAGAGCAAAAACCCTGCCCATCAGGGCTCCAGAGAGGTTGGTGCCAGACCAAATCCCTCTCAAATATTTACACAACACCAAAAAGACACGTGGCACCGAGACCTCTCCGTTTGCCTCCCAATAGAGAATTAATCTAGCAGGCACATTATTCTGATTGCATTCAGAGCAAGTGTCCTACCTCTTCATCAGCAGATAACCCCCTGGGCTGATGCACAGGCTGCCTGGGACAGCTTCATCCTCACTAGTGCCGACCCAGGGAGGATTGTTCACACACTGGTGCTAAATAAGAGCCAACCAAACCCCATTTTCTGGAAAAATAAACCCACTTCTCACAGCTATTTACACTTTCCTCCTGCAGCACTAAGTAAGGGTTGCAGCACGCAGAAGGGGGCAGCTCCCCCCTTGTCTCAGTGCTGCTTGTGGGAAGCTCCTTCCTTCTTTAGAGGTATTTTTGCCTTTAATCTGGACTACCTGGTTGTCTCCTTGGACTGGGATGAGCACATTTGATTCAAAGGCACAGGCTGGGGAAAGCCTGGCAGCTGGAAGTCACTGCTCCCACACCAAGGACAGGCAGTTCCCCTGAAGCACTGTCCCCACTCCCCAAGGCATTAAATTAATGCATTTTAATAGCCCGGGCTGTGAACAGGGGAGGCTCAGATGTTTGGAGCTGACCCACCACAATAAATGCTGCCCTTGCTACTGCTCAGCTGTGCACGGGCTGAAAGCAGAGAAGAGAAACACGGGTCCAAAGAGCTTCAAGGAGAAAACCACCGAGCAAAGCAGCCGCAATTTGCGGATGCAAGAGCTTCTTACAATCAAAGAAAAACAAGGAAAACAAAACCACACTGCTCTGTCCATGCACACACAGCTGACCAACAGCAGATTGCAGATTACACGGAGAGGAGAGCAGGGCAACAAAAACTTTGCATCAAAACAGTGATTTAACACCCTGCAGCACACGTCACCCGGCATACTCGGATCACCAGATGATCCCCCAACTCCATCTGCCAGCAGCTGAGTGCAGGGAGCAGGAGCTCCTGTATTTTGGGCCATTATTTCCCAGGTGAAGCACTTATCCACAGGGAACACCAGTGCAAGCTGCCACACGTGCAGGCAAAGGACACTCCTCAGACCCCAAATGAATGGCAGAGAGGTCAAATGGCAGGAGAGACTGAAGGGCAGCAGAGACAGCAGGACAAAAAAAAGGCACAAGGTCTGTGCCATGAGATTGCCTTGAAAATGTTCTTCTGGCACAGGGGGATTTGAAGCCAGGCCAAAGCAATCCCTTTGTAGGGAGCAAATTAACAACAAACAAACAAACAAAAACAGGAAAAAAGGAAAAAAACCAAACAAACACCACTCTTCTGCATATGGAAATAGCACCACACTTCAGCTGTAAATGGCTGGCTTCACTTCTAACCTTTTCCTTCCTACACAGACCCAAACTGACCTCTGAAATCCCATAGGAAGTAATGGAAATTTCCTAAATTCCTCACCATAAGAAGAGCTTGCCCTGTGCCAAGCCCGGATTGCAAATATTTAAAGAACTCTCCCAGTTATAGCTGGTTTAAGTCGCTTTGTAGGAGTCAATTAGAGATTGAGAATTATTTCAATAAATCAGGATTTCTTGGTATTCAGCTGCTGGATATAGGAATAAGGAGAGGAATTATATTCATTTTAGGCATGTGTTTGTGGTCTGCAAGGCCAAAGCTGTTCCTTGCAAGCTGAAAGGCCACTGGCTCAGATCCCCACGGACTCACTCAGTGCAAACCAACTGGGTCACAGGAGAGAATGATGCAAACCCCTGTCCCTCTGTTTAAAGCTGCCAAGCTGCTCAGAATTACACGCTCTGCCATCCTATGGGCATCAAGACAGTAAATTAAACCCAGCTCAAGTAAGTTCTTCACAAAACCCTTTGTGGGGTGATCCAGTGCTCCAAAGGGCACCCCAGGATGCACTGCTGGTGGGATCTGTTGTACAACAGGGCTCCCAGTTTACACCAGTGCTGGTGAACACCGTGCCTAGAGAACTACAGGCACAAACAATAAACTTCACAGAGCTCTCCTCACCCCAGGAGCTTCTCTATGTGAGGAATTCCCAATCTAAACAAAGGGATCCTGCATCACACACTGGTATCAGTGCTCCCTCCCCCAAAGCAAGCAGGGCAGAAGGTGAAGAGAAACACTCAGGATTATGCCAGGTTGTAGAAAAACAAAGAAATTAAGCTGGTCAACTGAATCATTTCTCCAGCACTGCCCTCCAGCAGCCCATGTTTTGTCTGTATTGTGCACACGCTTGTACACACACAATAGGCACAGCCAATTCCTGTGCCACGTTCCCACATTTTGCCAGCCAGTGACAAGGTCTCCAGAGCAGCAGAGCAGCCATTTCAGAAGAGCAAACAAGGTGGGAGGAGAGCAGGTGGCTGGGTTTTGCCAGCTCCTGGCCCTCTGCCCTTGGCTCCTCTTCCCAGAGTCACTGTCACCAGCAGCAGTGCTGAGAGCAGAAAGCCAGGACAGGGTGTAAAGGAAATCTCCTTTCAGCTTCCCAAGCTTCTCCTGATTGTAAAACATTGATCTAGAACAAAGAGATTTCAAGTAAATGATTTACCCAGGAGGAAGGGGTGCTCCAGCTAGCCCCATGCTTCTCCTGTGCTCACCCCTTGATTTAGCAGGTGAAGTGGCAGGCACAGCCCAATCCACTGCCAAAAAAAAAAAAAAATGCCTCTGAAGGGCTGAATTTCAAACTCAAGAAATTTTGGCACAGAACTAGAAGATGCTGCACTGCTTTGCTACGTGTGTGTATGTGCAGTGAAGGATACCTGGAACACACACACTCACCTGGCTCTGCATCAAGTATTTAACCAAAGATTTAATCCAGTCCAGCCCAGGGTAGCACCCTCCAAAACCAACAATTGATCCATTGTTGAGGCAATTATTAAAGGGCTGAGCAGCACCCTCTGGAGCTGAAGAGACTGATTTTGCTCTTGCAGTCCCACTTGGCACGGTGGCAGCTAGCCTTGAGTTTTGCCAAATCCAAGCTGCTTCTCCTGTCCTTTGCTGTATGGTTCCCTACTGGAGAGTTTTCCTTTCTTGGTTGTTTGAACAGCAGGAGTTGTGTCCTTTGAAGGGCATTGTTGCCAAACTAAGACCACACGGTCTTTCCCATGAAAGAAGAAGAATCCCATTTTTTAGCAGCCACATCTTTCTGGTACTGGGCTGGTTTATGCAGAAGTACTTTGGGAAGTAGGGAGGACAGAGAGGGTGCCTGGGCAATGGAGCCTGGACACCTCAGAATTCCTGTCCTACCCAGAGTCTGCTCAATTATTGCAGAAAGCTCCCATCGTGGATTTGATCAGCTTGCATGAAGCTGATGTTCACTTGAGACAGTGTCTTGCAGCACAGCAGACTGGTTCCAAGAGGAAAGAGGAATAAAATAGAGAGGAAGAGCATCAGCTCTCTCCAGGCTGTGTGCCAGGACAGGCAAGAACAGCTCCCTGGAAAGTCAGCTTTGTTCCAGGGCTTAGAAATGGTTTGTCAAACACGTTTCTGCCAAGATGCACCATTAAAAGATTAGAGGAGGTCAGATTGCAGGATCACGTTTTCATATGGTGAAATGTTTCTGCATTCAGAGAGAAATACTTTTCCCCTTAAGTATGGATAGGAAGTATTAAAAATATGAGTGGCTGCACTTGAAAGATCTAGAAAGTGTTTTTAAAAGCCTGGAGAATTGATTGCAGGCTGGGAAAAAGTGGTGTGGGCTCAGGGAAAGGCAGAATCAGTGTGGCACGAGCCTCAGCTCCAGAACCAGCCCAGGAAATGGACTGAACCGTGGAAACCTCACCAGAGACACAGCAGGCCCAACAGCATGCTGAGCTCCACCAGGTCCTGAGCTCTCCCTCAGGTCAAGCTCTCCCCAGTTTTCTATTCCCTGGCAGTCTTAGAGAAGACACAACTAAAAATAGAGGAGAGTGCTTGACTCCCTGCCCCTCGTTTAATGAATTCCAGGAGCTGCTGCTGGAATGTTGGGGCAGCAGGAGGAGGTTCAAGCCCTTGCCCCATCCTCCTGAACCCCACACCAGCAGCCAGCCTGGCCAGAGATGCAGCTGTCACTGCAGCAGGGGACAAGCTCAGCTATGCAGAGCCTTGGCTGAAATCAACCCAAAAATAACAGTTAGTGCCACCTAGGGACCAGTGCTGAGGCAGAAGAGCCACACCACAAACAAAGGATGTCAGGGGCTGATTTACTCCTTGCAGGGATAAGAAGTCAAACAGCCAGAGGAGAGGCTCTGGTCTATTTAATGACACCAGCAAGGGGGGGGATTTGAGCTGCAGCTTCTCCACAAAAAGGCACCAGTTAGGTGAAGCTTTATCAAGGGGCTGCTCAAGTGCAGATTTCACTCCACTCTTACACTCCCAGTTTGGGCAAAGGGCATCCCCTTGGCTGCAAAAATATTTAGGACCAGTGTGTACCCAGCAGGGATTTAGAGCTATGTGCTCAGCAGAGAGCTCTGTGCTAACACATCAACTGTCATCCAAAGGCAGGGCAACAAATTCACCCAAATGAACCCAGCACAGACAACTGACAACAAATTCCAGACCTGAACATGAGTGAGGGACAAAGCCCCAACATCTATTTAATCATGACTTTAGCTACAGAGAGAAAATACAACTTCTAAACTGAGCACAGGCACCTTATTCCTTTCAGAAATCAGAGCTGAAGCTCCACACCACCTTGTTCAGTGCCACCTCCCCTACTTGGTATCTCCTCAAGGCTTGCAGGGTTTGTCTTAAGCTACTAACTGGATCAGACTCATCACCCCAAGTCCTTTCTACAGATGATCCCACAACCTGAGGCAGCAGAGCCAACGTCTGCTGAGAGAGGAGTTTCTGCAGGTGCACAGTGATTAATTGGTGCACATTTCCATATCACAAATAAAATAAAAAAGGCTCCTCAGCTTGGTTGAAATGCAGGATATTAACCTTTGAAACTGGCAGTCATGGATACCAGCTTCAAAAAGATTAGCATCAATAGGACAAAATCCCATAGGATGGAATCACGTTGCTGCCAGTTTTTCTGGAGCTTTACAAAATAAGGCTTTTGGAGGCTTTATTTAAGGTCACATCTTTCCACGCTCATTTTCCAAAGAATACCCACAGCAGTTCAGATTTATAGGCAGAATCCAAGTGCTGGGGGAGGGGGAGGTTCAGAAGGTGTAGAGCAAAGCTGTGAGTATGGAAGGAGAGATGGGGAGGAGAAGGGCAGGAAGCCTGCTTCAGCTGAGCTGTGGCCACTGTCACCATTAATTGCCAAGAGTGAAAAAGGTCTCTTAGTGAAATAAAGAACATGGCTCTGTCAGTTCAGTGTGTTCTGCAACAGAGGTTCAGAGCTGACCTGGTGGAGGAAGAGAGATGCAGGAACAGCTTTGGGATTCCCAGCAGCCAGATCTCAGCCCAGCATTCCCACAGCCTGCATCAGAAAGAAGCTAATAATCATTAAGCTGCCATCTTTTATTTCTAATTATTTGTCTCCACAGCAGGGTTCCTCCAACCAGCAAGTGAAGGGGAAGCAAGACTCAAAGGAGTAACTGTTCTGAAGAGGCTTTGCAGCTGCCACCACATGAATGGCTCTCCAAGAACAGCAGCAACTGCTACAAACTGCCCCAGAGCTGGGAGGAAAGCATCTCTGTTTAGGCTGGGTTTCAAGGTTGGTTTTTAGGTCAACCAAAACAGCCTTTCTTCCATAACAAGAGATGCAGAAAAGCTCACTTGCCTTTGAGCTTTTGCTTTCATTTAATTAGGTGGTAATTCAGAAGGCACACAGCACAATGAGAACAGTTTCACTGCCTCACAAAGTGCTGGAGTGAAACCACTGAGCTGAGCCCAGCCTGGAATGGTCAAAGGATGGCACAAGCAAAACAGACACCCCACTACCACACCACCAGCAGAGCTGCAAAGCAGAAAATCTCACTGAAAGGTGAAAAACCAGAAGCTGTTTGTTCTTCCTCTTGGAGCTGTATGTGAATAAGAATTAAGGGGAGATCAGAGCTCACAAGGCAAGAGCTGCTCAGCAGCTCCATGAAGCAATGCCCTTCTCTAGGAGGAATGAAAGGATAGAAAGAAACAAATTTAAAGTACAGGTAAACTCTGAGATCACAACACGTGGCTCACAGCATCACCAACACCAGTGTCTGGGCAGACACAGCCAGCAGCAGCAGCCCATGAAGGGACACTCTGCTCTTACCACCTCCTTTGCCACAAGCATAGCTTTGAATATTTCGTTTTTTTTTTTCAGCCAGCATGTGTGACCTCACTTCAGATTTCTTGACAGCCTTCAAATAATGGCAACATATGTGAATCTTAGCTTGAAGGTCAAGAGCTCAACCTCAGACCTCACAGGCTCCTGCTGCACTTGCACCTTCAGCATTTTTCTCCATGGTTTCTGCCCTCCAGGTCCCTGCAGCACATCCCTCCACAGAGGCTGCTGCTGTGTTACTTTGAGGATTGATGTCCAAGGCTCTCATCAAGCCAGGAGAGGAGAGTCACTTAGTACAGCTCCTATGCATTTTATGTTTACCTAAGAGATAAGCCAGGCTTAAAGATGGAAAGGCAACCTGAGCCTGCTGGTTTTGCTGCTGGGTGAAGGTCAGGGCTGTCCCTGATCCAGTGGAACTGTACCACACCACCTCTAACTTTGCCACTGCTAACAAGGCACCACTTTGCTTTCTTGTTTGCTAAAATTAACACCAAGTATTCAGCAAGCAGCAAACTTCATCTCGTATCAGGGTCAAGAGCAGCAAAATCTTACAACAGGCAGGACCACTGAAACACAAGTCTCTACCCTCTGAGCTGTACCTGGAAGCCAAGAGACCACTCAGGCAGACAAAGGTCACAGAGAGACTCCTGGGGAGAGCAAACCAGGGGTCTCCAGGGTCCCCCCCTTGACCAGACACTTGTCACCAGGTGGGTGACTCTCTCCTGCAGGTCTGCTCAAGCACAAAGGAGGAAGACCCTGCTCACCCTGCCACAGCTACAGCTACTGGTCCAGCCATGCCTCTTGCTAGCCCACCCTGACAGCCACAGGAGAGAGCACTTGCATTTTGCTCCAGGGGTGACCTCCCAGCCTGCATTCCCTGCAGCTGCCCCTTCTGTGTGGAAGTTTCATCCTGCACTCAAATGACTGCTGGCTGCTTGGTGGATATGAGAGCTCAGCACCTCCAGTCAAGGCAGGTTCTCTTGTTAATTAATGAGCCTTCTTTTAGAGACTTGGTAGCAAAGAACCACTCATTCAGAACAGGAGACAGCTGCTCAGCTTCCAAATATAGTGCTGCATTTACTTCTGTGTAAAAACAACAGGTTTATGCTTGGCTTTGATTCATCTCTCCTGCCCTCCCCTGTGAGGCATCGAATAATAATTCTGAGTTTAAGAATAAAGCAATCTGCTCCCAGCACCTTCCTCTGCCTCCCCTCCAAGTCTTTCCTCAGTGACTGGCAGTAACACTGAAGGCTCAGGCATGGAGCAGAGCTGCTCTAAATACCCTCCTGGGAGAGGAGAGGATGTTACTGGGGAGGAGGTGGAGATGGACAGAAGAGGAGAAAGCTTAGCAGGGGGATATTTTAAATTAAAAATTAAATCATAGTAATAAACCAATTACAAACTTGTGAAGTTTCCAAAGATAGCAACCTCAATGCAAAGGCACCACTGCACCCTGAGAACCAGCTTTGTACCAAGCACATCCTTCCTCTCCTTCCACATACACCTTATTTTCAGCAGCTTTACCCCCTAAAAGCCCCTCACAGCCAGGCTTCAGGTGAGGCACCAAACCTCTGCAGGGAAACCATCAGAATCCACCCCCTGGGACAACGTTCCCTCCATGCAAAGCAGTCACCAGTGCACTTCTCCAAGCACGACATTCATTTCCTCTCCTCTCCTGCCAGAAGGGCCCCAGGACTCCCTGCAAAGCCCCACACATCTGCAGCTCTGCAAGGAAAAGCCAGCCCAGAACTGTGCTCCAGACAGCAGAGTCCATTCCACAACCTGATTTACCATCCACAGCTGCTCCTGGGGAGAAACACTGAGCAGTGCTTCCCACTACCAAAAACATTTTCACTTCTATTTGCTCACTTTACTGGCACTTGGTGTGTTTTTATCACCAGGTCAGTGCTCTGCAGTCCAGACTTGCAAGAAAAGCAGCTGCTGGTTTGTTTGGGTTTTTTTCTCATGTTATAAAACATGGTCTGGAAAGAGCTCTATAAAGTGCTTTTCAGTATCCAGAATCTTCACACAAACACACACACACACACAAGAAATCCTACTGTTTGCCAGCAACCAATGCTCCAAAGTTCAATTCAGACAGAACAGATCACTTTGTTATTTAAGTCCAAAAGCCCCATTTCAGCTCTTTCCCCCCCCACACCCAGCCAAGCAGGTACTCACCCAGAGATGAGGCAGGGGGGCAGACCAGGCAGGAAAAGCACCAAAATCCATCCCGGGGCAGTGTGTAGGAGAGAAAGGAGAAGAGACACTGGTTAATCAGCAATTCCAGCAAAACATGAAAAGAAAAAAACCCCCATGTCCCCACCAGAAAAACCCCTCCAGCCTCCAAGTGGCCAAGTGCTCACACTCGTGTTTCACACCAGCGCCGTGTGCTAAGCCCAGGGTGGTGTCTGCCTCTTCCCAGAGCTGAAAGGGGAACTGGACGTTCACGTTGAGCCACTTCTTAGAAATGTAAACACCAAGTGGTGAGGGAAAAATATTAAAAAAAAAAAAAAAAAACCACCAACAAACAACACACCACCAAAAAAACCACCCCGTTAGCTGTCAGGACTTCAAACTGATAACAGAGCCAGCGTGACGCAGATGTCCCATGCCTGCCAGCCTCCTGCCAGCCTCCTGCCAGGCTCTGGAGGGGGCACAGCCCAACCTGGGCACCCCAAAACCTGGGCAGAGCTGGGCTGGAGCAGCAGTGAGCCCGGTGTGGAGGCTGCAGCTGGGTCTGTCCACTCCTACCTCTGCCCAGCCTTGCGTAACTTCTGCAAACTTCTCCAGGGGATGGACACAGCCCAGAGCCTCCCGCTCCAAAGGGCTCCAACTGGGCCCTCTAGTGGGCTTTAAACACTCAACAAAACACCCACAGATTTAATTTAATTAACACACTGCCAGAGGCCTCTAAACCCTAATCCTCTCAACAAAAGGATCATTAACTAAATGAAGAGATTCAAGAGAGCAGTGCTGCTCCCAGCCGCAGCAATGCTGCTGCAGCAGACACATGTCAGGGCCTGAGAGGGGTCCCAAGACCCAGCCAGACCCCTGGCCCACACCCCAGGTCTAGGGACCTGCTCCACACAAGTGCAATCAAGTGCTCATGGCACCACCCAGGGGGACCCAGCACGGTGGCAGCTTCCTCTACCACCCCCCTGCCACACCAGGGAGACGGGCACAGACCTCCACCCATCCTTTGGGATGGCACCTCCAGTCCCAGGGCTGTCTGTCTGTCAGCTCCAGTCAGACTGAACCCCACAGAATCAGGAGAGGATCTGGAGTGCTGGTTGGGTTTAAGTGTTATTATCTGCTGCTGTCAAGAGCTTGGCAAGCAGGGGAAGAAAAGCTCTCAAGAGGCAGCCTCAGTTCTTCAACCACAAGTTGGGAAAACATCTCCATCTCCCCCAGCCCCACCAACATGGACACCAGGAAGGCTTTTCCTTACTTAAGAGAGAGGGGTGTATGTTGGCAGATGGATTTACAGCACGCAGGGTGCAGTCCAGCAAGGCAGAGTCAAGGAGAAGCCTGTGAAGTCAAAAGGTTCCTCACCCATGAGCTTCACCCCAGTCAGCCAGGGATGAAGTTCTGGGTTTGCCCTTTGCAGGTGGCTCTTGGAAAAAGCAGCTGCAAGGAGCACATCAAGGCGACTGCTCATTAGTATGGAGAACAGGAGAGCTTAATTACAGGGTAGGGATCGTTTCCTCTGGGTTGGGATGTCACCAGCAGCCTCGGTGAGGCTGTGCTGCCCCACAGGACAAGAGTTCCTCAACAGAGCCTGCAGCAAGAGCTGCCTGTGCCTGGCCACATGCAGAGCCTCTGCTCAGCAGGATCCTGGTTGGGGCTCCTGGGATGAGCTGCTGAGCCTCATGAGAACCCAAAACTTCCAAAAAGCTTCCCTTGCTCAGGAGCAGCCTGCATGGGTCTCTCTGGAGATGCTACTGCAGCCCACCTGTAGGTACTGGTCCCCTGACTTTGGTGCTGGATGTGAGCACCTCCATCTCAGCAGCAGCTTCTGAAGCTCAAACCCAAGCTCCAGCCGTGGTGTTCACCAGGGCAGAGGCTGCAGCAGGTGGGGAGAGCCCAGCCTGGGGTAAGGCTTTTGGGGTGGTCAGGAGATCCTTTAGCACATCACCCCTCCCCAGACCAACCCAGCCTCCTGAGATGCCACCCAAGCCCATCACAGACCCTCTGGGTTTGGGTTTATGTGCTGGGCAGCATGCACAGAGCTCCCCATTTTCACTCAGTCCCTTTTTCCCCTCTCCCTGCAGCCTCTTGGGATGTGTCCCCAGGACACAGTCAGCACGTCCTGGAGGCCCTGAAGATGCAGGAACTGTTCCTGGTGTTATTGAGCCTGCCCTGCTCTGACCTGGGGCAGTTTTCAGACGACACAGAATAAGCAATCCTCTCCACGTTCACCTCCTGGAATAAATCCCAAAGAGCTCCCATCTCCCCAGCCCAGGCAAGAACACAGATGGTCAAAGAGATTAAAACATACAGAGAATTAAGCACCCCGTGCAAATGAGCCTCTTCATCCAGCCCAGCAGTGCCTGGTGGTCTGAGGTGCAGTGCTGGATGTGACCACCACGGTTTGCTCAGCTCTGGGAACAGCCTCGGATCAACCAGAACCGGGAGCCCAAGGGCAGTTTGCAGGGGAGGTGAGACCCAAACTGCCAGAACCAGGCAGCTGCTCTGACCACGCTCGCCTCCTGCTACAGCAGCAGGGAAAGCATAGTGGCAGGAAGATAAAAAAAGCCAGCTCAGCAGCACAGATCAATCCTGCACTGGGGTATCTCGTGTTTTCCCAGCCCAAGGCAGCTCGGGTGGATCAAGCGGTGCTGCAGACCAGCAAGAACCATCTGCAGGTCCAGACACTGCCCTGAGGCCTCCAGCTGCTGCTTGGGAAGCACCAGGAGCCACGGGCTGTGAGGGAAACCCACACCAGCCCTCACTGCCTTTCCTAGAAGGCTGAAGTCTTGGCACGGGCTGAGGCACAGGATCTGTCAGCACAGCACAGGGGGAGGATCCAACCATGGCACGGGGCTGAGCAACCTGCCCGAGCTGCACCCCAAACCCACCACCACCTCAGCACCACTATCAAAGGCTTAAACCTTCTTTTAGTTTACTCAAAAGCAGGGAAAAAAATCCTGAAAGGAGCAGACTTCTTGCTCAGCCCCACCCTAGCTGCCAGTTGGTATTTCTAAGGGAAAGGTTTCCAGCTCCAGGATGACACAGACAATGGGGTTTGCTGTTCAAAGCCTCCACTCTGCACCCCAGCAGCTCTGACCCCATCTGCCAGCCCGTGGCAGGGCTCCTCACAGTCACAGATTGGCCAGAGCTGATCCCAGCCATAAGAGAGAGGTTCACCTCCACGTCAGACACAGCACAACATCAACAAAGTCACGTTACAGCCCAACGTGGCTCTGGGCTGGACCAGCATCTGCCCTCCCTCTCCCTCCCTCCCTTAGCACTGGAATTTGCACAGATGCAGGGAAGTGATTTGATGTTGCTTCTGCTTGACATGGACCCTCAATGCAAGGAAAGAGCTCCCTTCAAATTTTTAAATGTCCACAAACAGCTTACCCAATCTCCAAGGACTTTTGGAGAGCAGATACAGAAATCCAAGCCCTCAAGGGTTGGTGCTGTCTGGCAAGCAGCTAAACCATCAGGGGGACAGGAACCAAACAGGGATCATCTCACAGGGGTCATGCACAGCATAACTGGGTTCTCCAGAGCCCCACCACATCTCACCCCTTCTTTCCAGCACCCACAGGATTGCTTTAATGCCACGGTGGTTGGAGCTCTGAAAACTCCCTGCACACATCAAACCTCACACCCCCTTGCTCAAATCCAGCTCAGGTCAGCCATGGGCAGATGTAATAATCTACATGAGAGGAGCTCCAAGCTGCCTCTGTCAGGAGGATGTATTTGTGCTGGCAGGGTAGGGTTCCTTCTCTCTCTCTCTCTTTTTTTTTTTTTTTTTTTTTTTTGTGGAACTTACCAGGCTGCCAAAATTTGACTCACATCAACTGAACCAGCAAGAACTTAACCTCAATCCTTACTACCAGGCCCAGCTTCCCCAGGAACTGCAGGAGAAGGCAGGTTTTGCAGTCACCTGTTTCTGAACAGGCCAGGAGAACATTTTAACAGGATTCCTTCATGTAATTGAACAGCACCCAGGGCATCAGTGGCTTTAGTTGTGTGGGCAAAAGGCTTTGGGGTGAGCAAAGGCAGGCTCTGCACCCCAAAACACTCCCTGGGGGGCCAGGAACCATGCTGGTGTGGGGCTGGGGTAGCTCCTGACAGCCTCAGCACCCTCCTGACAGCCTCAGCACCCTCCTGACAGCCTCAGCACCCTCCTGACAGCCTCAGCATCCTCCTGACAGCCTCAGCACCCTCCTGACAGCCTCAGCACCCTCCTGACAGCCTCAGCATCCTCCTGGCTGTACTTTCCCCACTGCCCTCAGCTCCACAGCACTGGACAGCTCTAGCTAAGCAGCACAACAAAATAAACCCACCCAAGCTCCCTTCCAGCTGCTTCTTTTAAAATCTGCAATCAAGAGGCAGCTTTTAGAGCCTTCCTGGAGCAGCTGGGTCTGACTAGCAGGAGGCTCAGACACCACAAAGCCATTTTGACCTGGAGTTTTCTGCCCCTGAGCAGACACAGGGGCTGGGAGCCCAGATGGTGCCTGCGTGTGCTCTGCCCACGGCTCAGGATTTTCTCGGGGGGCATCAGGAGGGGACTGGAGACAAACCAAGCTAATTGGATAGACCAAGAGTCCTCCACGGCCCCACAAAGCTGTGAGCAGCTGCTCAAAACCTCTTGTGAACCACGAAAAAAAAAAAAAAAGTTCCACCTAAGGAGCGGGCAGGGATTAAACACCACAAACTCCCTTTCTCTTTTTTCCGGGCAAAGCGCGGTCCCAAAACCCAACCAAAACCAGACCCACAGATCAGACCAGGAAATTCAGCAAACTTTGAGCACCAACAATAGCAGGAGGATTTTCCAGCCCTTCCAGCTTGTTTTGCAAGTCCCAGATTATGTAAAGCACTGCTCTGCCATTGTGGGGGACGTGGGGCTGAGCCAGCTGGCACCGTGCTGCCCTCAGCATACCCGAGGCAGTGGGGCTTGTGCAACACCACAAATTCCTTCCCAGGCACCTTCTACCATGCAGCAGCCACTGCTTTCCATTTTACACCTAATTTTTATGTGATTAACCATCTTCCTGGGGTCTGGGGCTGTTTTGGTGGGTTTTTTTTCAAGGTTGTCCAAGCTTTAGGTACTAAACCAGCTGTCCTGGAAGAAGAGTCTCCTTTGTGTCTACAGGGCAGGCTTATGGTGCTGGTGGAGCATCCCTTCCATCACCCAACTAATCCTTGGGGTTTCTGCCAGTTGGGATGTGCCTGGGGGGTGACACAGTTATCACTGCACACACATCCTCCAGGAAAACAATACATGAGGATGAACTTAATCCACATGCAGGATCCAGCTGGAAAAACCCCACCGGCACCCCCAGGAGCTGGAATCTCTGGTACCCGGCTCCAGGCACGATCCAGGGCCCCTGGCAATGGCCTTGCACGTGGTCCTGGTGTGTTTGCCTAATTAAGACTAAGCCTAATGAAGTAGGGAGATCTATTGTGGGCCCGGCGGGGGTGAGGTGGAGCAGATGTGTCCCCTGAACCCGACTTCTGTCTCCAGGGTGAATCAGCAGGAAAAGCTCAAGCTGGGATGCTCAAATTCAAGCCCCTGCTGCTGCCTCGGAGCCAGGGAAATGAAAATCCCCTGTTCATCAGCAGCCTCTAGTGGGGAGAAGTGCACAGCCAGGACACCCACTATGGACAGAGCCCACCAGCCCCACCGAGCCCACCCTGCCTGTCCCCACCAGCCCAGATGGGGAGAACCCAGCATAGCCCCAGTGCTGGTGGCCCAAGGGACCCCAAGAGCTGTGAGCTGAACCCCACAGCCTCGCTGGAGCATCAGTGCTGGTACCAGGCTAAGCAGGGAGAGCTGCAGCATCTCCCCATAAAGCCTGACTCAGGGCCCTGCACAAATCAGTACGAGAAGAAAAAAAAAACTGGATAAAAGGACACCAGAAGCATCCAAATCCTTTCCCAGGCAGGTCACTGAGAGAGGGATCCCCCAGCTGATGGTGGGAGAGAGTCCATCTCCCCACCTGAACCAGACACCTTCCACACCTCCAACCTGCAGCACCCAGCCTGGCCAAGAGCCAATTTTGACCCCAAACTTCCATCCACCACCATCTGGAGCCTCTACCCCTGTCTGGGAACAGGCACAAAGGTGAAGCAGGGCTCGGCACAGAGAGGACAATCCCTGTCCTGCAGGGTGGGGACAGCCTGCAACCTCCTGGGGAAAGAGCTGTGGATGGAGCTTAGAAAAAAAAGCTTTGTTACATCTTAAATTAATGACAGATCTTCAGAACCCCCCGGTTTGGAGATGGGCTGATGTCTCCCTTACCCTCTGGGCGATCTTCACCTCGGAAAAGGAGGAGGGGGTGCGGTGAGCTGCGGCTGCCAGCCGGGAGCAGAGAGCATCCTCAGAGCTGCAGGCAGCCGATGAGAAGGCACTTTTCTCTCCTCGGCACGCAGTCAAACCCTCTCCAGAAGGCCTGAAGTTTCTCTCCAAGGCGGGCTAAAGCCAAGCAGGGGGAAGGGAGAGGCCCCCGCCGCAGCCTGAGCCCGGCAGGGATGGGGTTTGCTGCACGGGGAGCTCTCGGCTGCCTCTGCATCCCCGTCCCCATCCCGACCCCGCAGCAGGGATGCGTGCCCGGCGTCGGGCGAGGAGCAGGAGGGAGAGGCAAGCTGGGGGAGACCCGTGGCTACCTGCACCTCGGCTGGGCTGAAAGCCGTGTGGGGACACAAACTCCTCCACAAGTTTCAGCTGCCTCCTCTCAGGGACCCCACGGACACGGTCAGCACAGGCTGAGGAAGGATGGAGCCCAAAGAGGGAACCTCAGCACCCCGAGTGCAAGTTCCTGCCATGGACTGGCCAGGTCACCCCAGAGAGAGAGAGAGGAGTGGGAGCTGCACCCAGCAGCCCTGACCCCAGCACTATTGTGCCAAGAGGGGTTTGGGGTGCACCTTGCAAGAACCTGAAGTGCTCCCACACCCCAAGGCAGCTCCTCTGCCAGGGCATTCCCCCTTCCCCAGGCCTTCCACTGAATCCCAGGCTGGTTTGGGTTGGAAGGGACCTTAAAGCCCCCCCAGTGCCACCTCTGCCATGGTCAGGGACACCTCCCCCAGCCCAGGGTGCTCCAAGCCCCATCCAACCTTCAACACTGCCAGGGATGGGGCAGCCACAGCTTCTGGGGGCAACCTGGGGCTCAGCACCCTCACCCCAAAGAATTTCTTCCTGATTTTCCAACCTCAATCTCTCCTCTGCCAGGGGATTTAAAGCCATCACCCCTTATCCCATACGTCCAGGCCCTTGTCCAAAGTCCCTTCCCTGCTTTCCATTTGCTCCAGCTCACCCAGTGCTGCTGCTGGGCTGTGGCAGAGGAGCTGTGAGGGTTTCAGGGGGGCTGCCAGTGCACCCCCCAGCAGACCCCAGCCCCTGCCCACTGCCCACCCGAGCTGGCAGGGCCACCAGCAGCCCTGGCATCACCCCCCCTGAGGACAGCTGCCAACACCCCTCAGCCTTGGACCTCAGCCCCACTACAGACCCCACAGGGGAGGGGCACCCCAACACCCACAGCCTGCAGGGGAAATGTTGATTTTTCCCATGTGGGAGCCTGGGTGTAAGTCAATCCTCGGGTGAGGAGGCAGCTGCCAAGGCACACCCCCCCATTGCAACACCACCCTAAAGATAGACACTGTCCCCTGCCACCCCGGCCAGCAGCTCCGACCCCGGGGCACCCACCCAGCCCCCCGGGAACCGGGGAAGGCAGAAACCCACCGCGGGGATGAGCCAGCAGGTTTAGCAACCCCTGGTCCTGCTACAGCTGCGGGAGGGCGAAACTGAGGGAAGGAGGAGACCGCAGGAAGTGCTGGGGACACCGGGTCCTGCCCCACGCTGCTCTGGAGCCCACACCCGTGTGAGACCCCGCGTGAAAGTGAGGAACCCCCACGGCCACAGCTGTGCGGGGAGGTGCGGGGAGGTCTCAGCACCGATCCGTGCCGGGGCAGCGAGTGCCGGGCAGAGGCTCCCGGTGCTCGGCCACCGCCTTCAGGAACCCTCCGGGTGGGACAGAGGGGGTCCTGGAGAGGGGGGAAGGAGCGAGGCCACCCCCCATCCCACACCCCCCCCGGCCCGAGCCGCTGCACCTCGGGCTCAACCCCAGAGAGCACCGAACACCTCCGAGAAACCAGAACCGAACCCCGACACCAAGGGGGGAGCTGCCACTTCCCCCCCGGGGGGACAACCCGGGGGGTGACCCAAACCCCCCCGAGGCTGTGCCCACCCCGACCCCTCTGCTGCACCCCTGGGAACAGCGCTATGGGGGACACCCCCGGGCTGGGCCCCACACCCCATCCACCTCCTGAGCCCCAGACCACTGTGGGCCCCCCCACGTTCCCCCCACGCTGCCTGAGCCGGTGCCTCCCTGCTCCCACCCTGCTCCAGGACACCCCCGGTTCCCCAGAACCCCCTGTCCCACACTGCCGGTCCCCCAAACCCAACCCGACCCCCCCAAACCCCAGAGCACCCCACATCTCACTTGACCTCTATGGCTCCCCCCAGGTCACCCCGCATTCTCCCCCGACCCCCAGCCTGACCCCGCTGCCAATCCCCCCGTGTCCCCTCACAGCCCCCTCCTCACAACCAGCCTGACCCCTCCGTGCCCCCAGCCCACCCCAAATGCTCCTATAACCCCCCCGCCCCACAACCAGACCAACCCCGCCACGCGCCCCCCAGATCCCCCCACCCCACAACCACCTCCTCCCACTACGGACCCCCGGGACCCCCACCCCATAACCGGCCTGACCCCGCTATGACCCCCCCCAGAGACCCCCTGTGACCCCCAGCCCACCCCCATCCTGACCCTGCTGTGACCTCCCCAGAGATCCCCCCCAACCCAGCGGGTGCCCCCCTGCAGCCCCCCCGGGACCCCCCGTACCGCTCCAGGGCCGCCGCTCCCGTCCCCTCCGCTCCTCCCGGCGCTGCCTCCACCTGCGCCCCCGGCCCCGCCCCCCACTGACGTCAGCGCGCGCCCCGCCCCCCCGCGCAGCCGGGCCCCGCCCTCTGGTGACGTCAGGGGCCGTAAGCGCGCGGAGGGGGCGGAGCCGGCGGCGCTGCAGTGGGCGGGGCCTGCAGGTGAAGGGGCGCTGTGACATCACCGCGGCGCGCCGTGACGTCACCGCTCCATATAAGGACAGAGAGTGCACACACGCACCATCCACAGACCCACCCACACCCACACCCCCCGGGGCTGCCGCCGGGAGCTCCGAATCGGCCCCGGAACCGCGGCCTGGGGGGAGTTTTCTGCTCTTGGCTTTTTGCCTTTCCTCAACATTTTTTTAAGGGAAATTTTTCCCCTTCCTTGAGGATCCGGAGGCTCCGGGACAGCCCCGGCCCCGCTCACCCTGTGCTGACCCCACCCGCAGCGGGGTGGCCGGGGCCGATAAGGGGCTCGTGGGTGTCCCAGGAGTGGCCTCGTGTCCTGAGCGTGGGGCCCCGCCCGGGCTATCGGTGCCACGCAGGTGGTGGCCACGGGTGATAAGGGGGAAGGGGCTGCCCGGAGAGCGGGATGGCTACCGAGGGCAGAGAGCTGGGAGTCCGTGACAGCTCTGGGTGGGATTGGCTGGGGTGGTGGCCCCCGTGTGGCCGTGGTGGCCCCGCCGTGGGGGTCCCTGAGGGAGGTGCCCGGTGCCCCCACCCACGGGCACTGCCCGGGGTTGTCCCCGTGTCCCCTCCCTGGGGGGGCTGGGACCCTTCAGAGAGCGACGGGACGGATCCTGCTGGGGCTCAGCACCCCCGGGCTGTGCCCTCTGTGCCCAGGGAGGGGAGGGAAGGTTTTTGGGGGGGTGGGAAGAGCCCCCATCCCCTGTGTGATGCCCTGAGCTGGTTAAGCCCCACAAAGCCCCAGCTGGAGTTCTGCTCACATCTGCTCCCGGGTTATTTTTAATCAGGAATTAAGGATTTCTGGGTCCTTCTGCAGCCAGCACGGGGGGGGCTCTGCTCATCTGTGGGTGTGTGGCCCCAAAATCCCATTTTGTGGGTGCTGTGAGACACTGACACCGACCCCGCTGAGGTTGGGGAGGGGGAATGGGACCCCCCTCGGTGTCATCCCCCCCACACCAGTAGCTTGGCAGAGGGTCCCCCACTGGTGCCAGTAAGCTGGAGGCACTGGGGAAAGGCCTGAGGGAAAAGCAGAGGGATGGTGCCAGGGAATATGAAAAATAAAAGAGGGATTTATTAGTGTTGGGTAAAGGGAACCTCCGGGTGGTTTTACACCTGGAAACTGAAAAGGGGAGGAGGAAAAGCTCCCGGCAGACCTGGGGGGCCAGGAGAGACAGGGGCCCACAAAAGATTGGGCTGAAAGGATATAAAAACTGTACAAAAAGCCTTTTAAAAATAAAAAACCAAAACAAGACAAACCCTGACCCAAAAGCCCAACATGAGATAAATTATTTACAGCTGGGATGTCCCCTGGGCTGGAGCCACAGGGCTCTCATCCCTCTCCCATCGGGTCAGCAGGGACTGAGCTGGCAGCTCCAGTCTGCTCCTGGTCCCAGCACTGAGCTCTGCAGCACCAGGGTGAGGGGCAGGGGGCTGGGGTGCTCCCCCTGCACCTCCACTGCTCAGCAGGGCCACTGGGGAGCACTGGTGGCCAGGGGTGACGTTCTGAAGAGCACAGCCCCTCACGGAGGGGGAAGAGTCCTGGGACACAGCCACCAAAGAGCCCTCCGGACACCCCAGGCTGTGGGTCTGGTGGGGGGCAGGGTTACTGCCCCTCTGTCCTGACGTGGTCCCCAATCATCCTCCGGTGGTGTGTGGCCAGGAAGATGTCGTTGTCTCGGGGGCAGTCGTGGTGGCAGGAGCACATCCTGATGAACATCATCTTTCTGTGGAAGAAGTCCCCCTCGGGGCAGTGGAATTCCACCTCCAGGGTGCTGGTGAGGGAGGGGGTGCAGCACCTCCCGTCCCTGCAGCTGCCACAGAACCTGGGTCTGTAGGAACGGGTGCTGGTGCAGCCAGAAAACTCAAAGTGGAGGCTCTGCCGTGGCTTTGGGGTCCTCACACACTTCTTCCCCTTCTAGGGAGAGAGCAGATGGGTTACCAAGGACACGAGAGGCAAAAGTCCACCTAGGCTTGTGCTCTGCCTCCGTCACCAGTAGCACACAGAGCGTGGCATCCCGTGAGATGGGCAGGGTTGTCCCTGGCACTCAGGGTGTCCCCTGTGTCCCCTTTCCCCAAGCCCAGTACCTTGGTTTTCTCCAGGGTGAAGTTGCAGGGCCGGACCATGCAGAGCTGGGTCTCCTTCTCCAGGTGGCACCGGGGGTTGTTGTTGGTGACCCGGGCAGAGATGCCCATCCCACAGCTCTTGGAGCAAGCACTCCACTCCGTGGTCTGCACCAAGCAGTTCTCCTGCAGGTTGTTCAGCTCTGGTTTGTGTGCTGGGTCCTCCCTGAAAACTGAGAGAGAGAGGTGAGGATCAGGGCTTGGGATGGAGGCTGGGAGGCTGCCCCCAACCTGCTTTGACTCTTCAGAGACAAAAGGTCTGTTCCCTGTGAGCAGGAGGAGGATGGAGGCAAGCAGGGGGGTATTTTGTACCACAGCCCAATCCCACAGCCCAATCCCACACCAGAGGGTGTGGGAGCCTCCCCAGCATCACTCAGGTCTCACCTTCATGGTTTGGAGCCCAAGGTTTGGTACCCACACAGGCAGCAGCCACCTCCACGAGTGGCGTGGGGTCACAGAGCTGTGACTCGTGGTGCCAACCCAGATGCAGTTTGGGTCCCTCCTGCTCAGTCCCGTTTGCCCCCCACTCACCTGCCCTGGCTGTTTGCAGGGGCTTCTCCTGCCTGCCCTCCTCACAGACCCACTCCTCGCAGCACTGGTTGTGAAACCGGACCCGGCGAGGGTTGGGGCAGTCGGGGGAGGGCAGCCTGAGGTCCTGGGAGCAGAGCGGGATGCACCCGATGGCCCCGTCCATGCAGAGGCACTGCAGCTTGCAGCTGGGCTGGAAACTCTCCCCGTTGTGGTAGATCCTGCCCAGGAGGTCACAGGTCCCACCCTCCCGAGCTGCAGGAGGAGGAAGAGGAGAAGCTGAGCAGATGGAGCTCTGGGACCTCTCCCCTAAGGAGATTCTCACTCCAAAACGTTGGTAGCAAACCCCCCAAACCCCAGTGAAATGAAGAGCACTTCTCTAGGAAGCTGTCCTGGCTTCGTGGGAAGTCTTTGTCCACACTCCTGAGTTAATTCTTCCAGTGATTTACCTTTGCTCTACACACATCCCATCCCCAGTCTTCATTAGGCACTCCACACCCACTGGATATTGCACCCACATTTTCCTCACTAAGCTTCAGTCCTGCAGGCAGGGGCCACCCGAGCAGAGGCAGAACACACAGCTCTCACCTAAGCAGATCCCACTGCCTCTGTGGGGTTTGGAGAAGTCACAGTAGAGTCCCTTGTGGTGATCACAGGGCTTCTGCAGGGAACAGAGCTCACCCAGCTGCCTGGCACACACCTTGCAGCAGCCACAGGCATCCAACACGTGGCTGGTGCCAGCAGGGCACTGGAGAGGCTGGGAGGGACACTGGCACGGGGAGCTGCAGGACTCTGGCTCTACCTGGAGGGAAGAGAAAACGTGGAGAGAATGAGGCAGGCAGAGAAATGAAAAAATCATGAGTCTGGGTCAAGCACAGAGACCCCATCAAGAGGGGGGAAGGGATCATTCACCCCCCACTGGAGAGCAGTGCTGCAGGGATGTGTGTGTGTGTGTGTGTGTGTGTGTGTGTGTGTGTGTGTGTGTGTGTGTGTGTGTGTGCAGCTCCTGAGGACTCACAAAATTCATCTTTTCCTCATCCCCAACTCATCTGGAGCTCACGAGAAAAAAAAAAAAAAGATTCCTCTGAGAAGCAGGGCCAAAAAAACCAGGACAAGCAGTAGCCTGGAGTCCCATGCACAGCTCAGCCCCCTGCTTCCCTGGAAGCAATAAATGAGTAATTATTAACAGGAAGAATTTCCCTGCTCTGTAATAGCACTGCCCAGAAGAGCACAGCAAAGCAGCAGCAGGATTAGACCCTGCTCAAAGAGGGGAGAGCAAGGAGCACAGTGAGATGAACCTGCCCAGGGATCAGCCCTAAGAACTGACCCGAAGGCTCCCGAGTCCCATTCTGTCCCCTGGATCCCTCATTGCCTTTGTTATTCCCAGAGATCTGCTCTCTCCCCTTTCCACAGAACACAGCAAACCCAACCTCCCCTTGGCAGCACTTCTGGAGAGCTGAAACCCACCCTGGGCTTTTTTGTCATGTGCTGAACAGAGATCAGGGCTTCCTCCTCCTCCAGAAACACCAGGATGCTTCCAACACCCCGATAGTTCTGGGGCATTCCTGTCCCATTCCTGTCCCAGAGCAGCCTGGAGCAGACACACCAGGTTCAGTTCTGGATTTGGGCCAGATAAAAAGCCACAGGTGAAAGGTGCAGAGCATATGGTCTGGAAAGATCCTCTTGTACCTGCTCAGAAACAGCAGTGTGCGAGCTCCAGCCTGGATTTCTGCTCAGCTTCTGCCCACTAAAATACCCCAGGATGAGGGGGATGCAAAGCTCTGCTCTGCTGCACTCAGGTGCTGCACGATGTGGGGCAGCTGCTGCTCCAGCCCCTGCTGCCAGAAAAGCAATTTGTGCTCCTGGATTGCCCTGAGCTCCTGCACCACACACACAGACACCAGGCTGGGTGGGGAGGGAGGGCAGAGCCCTCCTGACAGCCCCACTGCCACCCAGGGAGAGGGGAGAGGGTGGGATGGGGGAACACCTGGAACAAAAGCCAAAAAAAAAGATCTTGCTGCAGCTCTGTTTGCACTTATTCTACCCCATCCAGCCCTTGCTTGTGAAAAGGCTTCCTTGGATGTTGTGTTTGTCACCAATAATAGCAGGAAAAGTTTTCCAGCTGTTCTGACTGTTGCTTAAAGCAGCTGCTCTGACTTCAGCTCCCCCGGGGGTCAGAAGATGCCAAGGGCCTTGTGTTCCTCTGACAATCAGCACAGTGTGGTGTAGGACAGGGATCAGACTGAATCTTCACTCCCAAATCCTCCCAAGAGTTTCTCTCTGCTCAGCAGGAATTGATGTAATTCCCCTTGAGAACTCTTAGCAGGGAAGTATTTTGGAAACAAACCTCTCCTGCCTGCAGCCAGCTGTGCTCAGCCTTGGAGCCACTGCTGGGAGCTGGCACAGCCCAGGGATCTCTTCCCGACTGCTGAAGTGCAATAAAAGAAGCTAAAAATACAGAAATGCTTTCCTACTGGGTTTTTTTTTCATGCATGCAACCACTGTAGCTGCCAAGAGGATGTGTTATTCAACCATGGATGAGGGGGTGGGGGGGTACATGGGATCATAAAAGAGGCAAAGCATTCCTAACACAGGGGCTATATTAAGATGCAATCCATGAACTTAATAAAAAAAAAAAAAAAAACAAACAAAAAGCAGAATCATGACAACAAGCATTTTCCAAGGCAGTGTCAGCCACAGGCCATCTAAAGAACAGCTCTCAAAATAGCTCTCCTGCTGCAAAACAAACCAAAAGAGCCTCTGTGGGGATCAGAGGGAAAGCAACAGAATTCACCCCAACTCAACTTTCGTTACTCATTGCTGGTGCTGTTTATTTTCTTTAAGAACTCAACCCCCAAAAAACTCAACCACCTGGTTTTACCTTCTGTTCCCAACCAGCTTCACTTCCTCCTTATCTTACAGCTGCTTTTCAGCACAGGAACATCTGGACTCAGACCTGAGACCTGATGGGTGACTGCAGCCCAAGCAGGGTGTAAAAGGCCCAATTCATCCAGATTCCTGGGGCTCTTTCCAATAGTTTTGAGATTTTCCAATCAGTCAGCTCAGATGTTCCTCCCCTCATCACCCACCTGGCCCCAGGGGCTGTTGGGCTCCTGTTTGATTTATTTATTACTGAGCAACCTCAGCTCGAGCTGCTTGGAATTCCCATGAGCCCAAGAGAGCAGAGAATGAGCTGAGATCTTTTTTAGCTCCTGCACACTCAGCAGGGACCCTGGAAGAGCTGCCTGGCAAGGGGAACTTCTTGAGTTGGGAACAGCTGGGAGAAAGTCAACGTTGAACCAACTTCCATTACTTAATTACTTAATTTACTTCCACAGCAATTTCAAAGAGGCTGAAAAATGGGTGTGCAGGGAGCACCCCATACCCTGCATTAATTTCAAGAGCTGCTTCACAGAGATTTTTTTCAACACTGTGTGGAAACCGTGCCCAGGATTCACACCCAGGGCTTTGCTGCAGACCCATAAAACCATTTCCACTCAACGTGCCACTGACCTGGGCACAGAGGGGTTTATATTTAATTCCCTTCCCCTCTGAGAAGGGTCTGTTCCAAAATGACACCTTTACCTGCACTGAACAGGATCCTAACTTCAGGTGGAGCCTCGACCTTGGTTCTGCTGCTGGCAGAGCCCTTCTGGGAACTTTTGGGAGCAGCAGGACAGAATCAGAGACCAAGGCTACAGAAAGATTTCAGGAAGTGCTAAAGCCTGGAGTTCCAGCTCCCATCACAAGCACCTCGTGTGGAGCTGCATCCCCCAGGGATGGGCACAGCACCAGGGGAGCACAAGGAGCCTGAGCAGAGGAATTCCCTTGTCTCTGCTCCACACTCCACTGACTCCCAGGTCCCACCTGCTCAGCTGAACAAGCCAGAACAAGCTTCCTCCCAGCTGCCAGCACCAAACCCAGCTACCTGGGGGGGAAAGAAAAGATAAGAACCTTCTTCCTGCTTCATATGCACAGAAAAACTCTTCCCCCTCCAGCCTCAGGAGTGGGGTGGGGACAGGAGCAGCAGTTCTGTGCCATCATCAGGATCCTTCCTGATCCATGTCTGTGAGCACGGGGAATGAGCAATGAGGGCCAGGCCAAGGAGGATTTTTCAGATGAGCCTGGGCATTCAAAGGGCTGGGGAAGGGGTGTTTTGGAGCTGAGCTGGCTGTCTGCAAAGGGGTTAATGCTGCAAGGTGGGAATCACACAATAAACACCTGACAGCTTCTCTGTCACATCCCCAAGACTGGCAGCAGATGAAGCAGCCAGAACACAGCCACTCTCACACTCCAAAACTGCATTATCATGGATAATATCTGCTCTCCCTCCATCCCAGGCTCTCAAGGCATCTTTCCCACGTTGCACAGCCTGGGATGAAAGACAAAGACCCCTGCTCCCCCCTGCAGACTCTCCCAGGCTGAGCAGGCAGCACTCCTGCTCCTGCTCTCACCTCCCCTGGGAGGCAGACCCAGGAGTAACAGCTCCTGCCTCCTTACTCAATCCACTGATCATCCCATTCAGAGCTTAAAACCAGTCAAAAGTCCCATTTCCCAGGCAGGCTTAGGGGAAAATGTCATCATCCCAGAGGAATAACAAAGCATCACAGCCATGGGATTTATTTCATACCCAATCTGCTGCTGCCCAAGGCAGGGCAGTGACAGAACCAAGATGACCATCCCAAAAGGCAGAAGTTGGGTGCCCAGGAAACCTTTCCTGGGAAGGAAGGGGCTGGCACAGGCTGAACACTGAGTGATCAAACAGACCTTATGAACCAGAAGCACAAAAAGCCATGCAAGGCTCTGTGATTTCTTCACCAATCCCAAACTGCAACTGAAATATTTCAGAGAGTGCAGCAATGCTCCTGCTGCCATTGAACTGCAATAGCACAGACAAGTCCTGAGCAGAATCAGCAGCTCCTCTGCCAAGCACTTTGTATCAGCACACAACCAGGCACAAACCCTGCTCTGGAGAGCCTGCAGCCTGATTTCCCCCTGGGAATCACTGTTTTGGGGAACACATGGGTGGATCCAGTGGCAGCTGGGGAAGGATGGGGACTGCAAAGAACTGGGATGTGAGCCTTGTATTCCTTGCAGTGACAGAAACTCAGTGACTTCACCTCTTTCTGGTCTCTTTTCCCCATGTAAAGCAGGGCTGGCTTTTAGTTCCCAGGAGAGGAGTGAAACAAACTCCCTGCAGATGTGCCAAGAGCACCAAGGTGTGTGGGTGCCAGGCAGGCTCCCAGCCTGGGTCAGTTCCACCCGGCATTTGCATCACTCTGCTACCCACCAACCAACCAACCAACCAACCAACCAACCTTCTCCCGGGGAAAAACCCAAAAACCAAAAAGCAAAAAGCAAACCTTGGGGGGCAGGTGGCAGCTGGGCAGAGTTTCACAGCCCAAAGCATTCCCATGCATCAAAGCAAGAAGCTGCAATGCCAGCAAACAGAGCTGCTGCAGTGTCATACGTACCCAGCCAGCTGCAAGGAGGAGCAGGAACAGCGTCCAGGTCACTGTCCCCAAGTTGCCAGACATCCCGAGGGAAGGGAGGGGAGGGGAAAGGATTCAGGCTGCTGACTGACTGACTGACTGACTGACTGACTGACTGACTGACTCCTTCTCCTTCCGAGTTTCTCCTCTCTTTTTGCAGCCAGTTGCACATCAGCTCCTGGTTAAATAGGATCCTGGAGGGGGCGTGCCCTGAGCCAGAGCCATCATCATCTGGGAAGCAAGCAGAGAGGGGTGCAACAAAAAAAATGCCCAAATTCCAGGGAACAGGAGGAGATTCCTGTGGCCCTGGTGGTTACGGGGCTGTCGGCACAGCTGGTTACTTTCCACGTGGGTAAATCAAAGCCCAGTAAAAGCAGGATTAATTTTTGTTATTTTTTCCTCTTTTTGACTTCAAAAGCACGAAGTGTGGGACAATGTTCTTGACACAACCCCCCCTTTCCTTACCTACATCCATTCCTTAGGGCTGAAATAAGCAGAGTGCTCGATGTTTTTCCTTTGACCAGGAGGGAGAGATGGAAAGCTCGGGGCTGGCAGCTGCAATTCGGTACCGGAACTGCCCGTGCATCACCACTGCTTGGCACTGCCAGCTCTGAGAAACCAGACGTTCCACCACTATAAAAGCCTCTGTCTGGACTCCTTCAAAGAGGGGCTGCTCGTTTTATGAGGCAATTAAAAAGCCAGAGGGTGAAGGTTGTTGATAAAGGGCAGCACTTCCCTTTAATCGTGCCTGGGGATTGATGCGGCCGCGCGTTTGCATCCTGGGTGACAATCGGTTCTGTTTGCTGCTGAAAGGCAGAGTCTGGCTTCTGCAGAGCCTGCACCAAAAAAACCCCAAAACAGCACCTTCTGAATATGAAAGGGTTGTTTTGTGTATTAAAGGAGTGGTTTTGTTTATTCCCAAACAGCAAGCAGAATGCTGCCACGGGAAGATGAGGAGTGCAGCAGAGGGCACTCTCAGTCCTTGCTGGCCTGGGAGGTGACAGGAGGTTGGTACCAGGCTGGAATCCTCTGTGCTGCACACGAAGTGGCCCTAAACAGACAGAGATGTGCCTTGAGTCAGGGTGAAAGTGGTGTAAGATGTGTGTAACTTCCTCTGGGGCAACACAGAGCAGAGGGCAGGAGCATCCACAGGGTGCACTGTGCAGCAGGGTCCCTACCCCATCCCAGCAGTGCTGGGAAACAGGACAGGACAAGAAAAACATGGGGAGTGTGTGGTGGGTTGTTTAGATTCAGCCTCATTCCTTCCTGCAGGAATGCTGAGCTGGGAACCAAGCCCTGCATTTTACTCAGGTCCTTTCAGGTCCCTGTGCAACACCAGGTCAGCTCCACACTCCCTGTGGCACTGCTGAAAACAGACAACTCCAGCTCTTCATTAATGAGCACTTGGAAAGCCCCTCAGGATTTGAGGCTGGAGAGCATTAGCCCCAAGCAAACCACCTCAGATGCATCTCCTTCTGCTCCTCTAACACCAGACAAGGGATTTCACAACCATTCCCATTACAGCCACCTCTGCTAATGTCACAGCCAAGGATTAGGTCTCCACACAACAGATTTAATGTACTGGAGGTGGCACAAACACAGCAGTGCCCCAGAGCAGCTGGGAGCTACAGGTACACATTCCTCCCCCTTTTGGGAAGGCTTGGCACCTTGAGCTGTGTTGTCACCTGAAATCAGCTGCTCACATATCACAGGATGTTCTCCCACTGCTCCTAAATGAGACAGAAATAAAAAGCTCCACACCTCTGGCCTCATTTTCTCACGCAACAAGAATAATTCCAAGCCACAAGGAGCATTGGGAGGTGTCACATCTGTGCCCATTTTCAGAGGACAGTGTTCAGTTCATCCATTGCTCCTTGGCTGAGGAGCAGCAAGGTTGCACCTTGAGCCACGATCTCCCAAATTCTGCTGCTTAAAGATTTTTCTGACCTGCTGCATGACCTGGAAGGAACTGTTCAACCAAAATCACCTCCCTCACCTGCCAGGGGTTCTGCAGGGAACACAACACCAGCACTGGGATGGCTGATTCAGTTTGCAACCTACAACAACAAAAAAAGAGTAACTAGATCATAAACCACCCTTCCTGAGCTGCTCATCATCATCCACCTGGATGCTTTCATCTTCCCAGAACAGCAGCATAAGGAAAATGTCCTGAGTTGCAATCCTGCTCATCCTTCAAGCCACCACAGCTCTGCCATGCCAGCTGAGTCCCCTGCCTTGCCAAGAGATGGGTCTGGATCTGCTCCAGCTCCTCTACCAGAGAGCAGAACCAGTATCTGCCACAAGTATCCTCCCTGCAAAGTGGTAGGAGCAGCACCAAGCCCTCCACGTGAGGGTTTCTGGGGACGGAGGAGCCCTCTCTGCCTCTTGGATCCCAGAGCATGCCTCCCACAAAGGCTCCTTTCCACCATGAGCTGATAAAAAGGAGCTGAGGAGTTGAGTCCTGAGTTGTCCTTCAGGACATGAAGGACAAATGCTAGAGAGCTCCCTGCACCCCTGGCCCAACGTTTTGTTAAGGAACTGGGACAACCAAAAGCACCCCTAATGCTTGTGGCTGAACTGTTCACCCCACTGCACATACCATGAAGAACATGAAGAACATGAAGGCTGAGTGACTGAGAATGATCAAAGGGAGGAAACACCCAGGTTAACACTGATTTGTGTCTCTTCTTTTTGCCTGAGCTGCTTCAAGTGAAGAGATAAAGATGTCAACCCTGCTTAAAATCTCCCCCGAGCACAGAATAGTGGGTGTTTAATTCACCTTGTTGTGTGCTTCTGGCTTCACTCACCATCCCCATCCAGTGGCTTTCTTGAACTCACAGTAACTGGAGGAAAAAAAAAAAAAAAAAGCCATTTAGATAATTATTAAAACCATGTAAGGCTCAAGAATAAACTAAAGCAAGCATATGCAGGTTTTGGCTCAGTGTGACCTCTCCTAGCAGCAAAATAAAAAGGTACAAGCAGCAAGGTGAGGACAGAACCCTGTCCTCATTGACTTCAAAGCTGTCCCCTTGTCTCAAAGCCACCCAGCTGTCCCCAGGGCATGTTGGTGGCTCTCAGGATTGCTCCCCACCAGAAAGTTTCCATTCTCCCAGCTGGTCAGCCTTGGTAAAAGCCCCTGCTGGAGCAGATCACAGACAGTGACTCTGGTTTCACCCTTGCTGAAATGGTACCACACAGAAATTTGGCCCAGCAGAGAGGTTGAGTTTCATTTCATTGTTCATTACCCAGCTGCTGAGAATTGCTTGATGCATCCTGGCTAAACCCAGGCTAAAGCAACAGCCAGATCTGGGATGCAGGAATCCTGTCCCTTTTTGAGGCTGTTTGTAGTTTGAGAAGCAGCAGCAGTTCTGAAGATCAGCTGGGCACCTTCATCCAGTCTCTTCCCAGTGATGTGAGGCTGCAGGACACCAGTGACACTGCTGATGACTCCACCTGTGGTGTGTTGTTAATAAAAGGACAAACCCCATCAGTGGCTGTCAGGGCTGTCAGTCTGCAGGAGCAATCCTGAACTGAGCTCTGAGCCTAAACAAAGGTTCAGCAAAGGTTCCCAGGGACTCAAGAGCTGAGATGGTCTCTTCCAGACCCATGTTCAAGTTCAGTGCTAATTCAGCATCTGTCTATAGGGACAATTGGGGTCAGATTGATGCCATCTAATCTGTAGACACTTAATTAAGGCATCTCCATTAGCAGCCTAATCTCTCTAAGATCCCTTTATAATCAGTGGAGAAGGACCAAAGCTCCTGAGCTGCCTTCTGACAGCCCCTGTCCCTGCTGCTCCATGGGAAGCAGCTGCATCCTGATGGCAGAGAAGAGAAAGTGAGAACCAGAGCTCAGCAGAGGCTACAGCACAGCCAGCTCCAACCTGGGTGAGAAAAGTTACCCCTGCCCTAGGGACAGAAAGGGCAGGAAAAAACCAAACCAACCCTCCCCACTACAGCACAGCCTTGGGATGAATGCAGGATGAGTGCAGGAAACCCCCATGGCTCCAGCAGAGCCAGGAGCAGTGACCAGACATCCCTGTGTCTGTATCCTGCAAAAAGGCAGAAGGAATTCATGCAGAGCCCAGGCCCTGGCTGAGACCTCCTGGTGGAGCCCCCAGCCCTGCTGCAGACCCCCTGGGCAGGCTGGAACCACAACCCCTTCAGCAAGCAGTGGGGAGAGGGTCCAAGCACAGAGCTGGCTGTGCCTGGAGGCAGCGTGGGACGTGCAGACCTGTCCCAGGGCAGGCTCTGCACCAGCTGTGCTTGTGCAGGCAGCTGCCCCGAGGTCCCTGGGGCTCAGCATCCACGCAGAAAAAACCCAGACCTCCAGGGTGATGATGCACACGAGCTGCAGGAAACCACTCTGGGGCTTGAGGTTTGTCAAGGTGCAATTAAAAAAAAAAAAAAAAAAGGACCTGGTACCTGGCCCTGTGTAATTGCAGGTGAACCTTCTGAGACCTTCTAACAGCTGTAAAATTTGGATAGAAAGGTGAGGCAGGAGCAGTTGTGTGGAGGCTTTGGCTTGCACAGAACTGCAGGAGGAAGCAGTCAGCTGCACCCACCTGTGGAATGGAGGCTTCCTGGGCTTTTTCCACTTCTTAACTTACTGCATGCTTAATTATCCTGAAGGAAAGCTGCAAGGAGGGAGGGCAGGTTTAAGGTGGACTCAGGCAGGTTCATTTAAGGAGGGCTCTTGCTCTCCAGGCCTCCTCTGGTGTGCAGCTGGGATGTCTCTGAACAGAACTCTTATGGGGGGTGGTCCTGACAACACCTGCAGAGGAGGCACAGGAGGAGCTCATGGGAATGTGGCTTGGGAAAAAGAAGGGACAAACACCAGGTCTCCCTAGGGATGGGACACTGCAAGAACCCCCAGGCTCTGCACTGACCCAAGAGCCTGGGGTGGGGCTTTTCATATGGGTGGGGAGTGAGAGGCCAAGGGGAAGTGATTTCAGACTTGGAGAGGGGAGATTTAGCTGAGACATAATGAAGAATTTCTTTGGGGTGAGGGTGCTGAGCCCCAGGTTCCCCCAGAAGCTGTGGCTGCCCCATCCCTGGCAGTGTCCAAGGTTGGATGGGGCTTGGAGCCCCCTGGGCTGAGGGAGGGGTCCCTGACCATGGCAGGGGGGTTGGAACTGGATGAATTTTAAGGTCCCTTCCAACCCAAACCATTCTATGATTAAACTGCCACTCTGCCAAACTACAGGGAGATTTTTCTAGGGGGTGAGCCAGGCACTGCTGTGTCTCTACAACTCAGGAAGGGTGCAAAGTAAGACTCTCACACCAGACCCCACCTCTCCAGAGACCTCTGGCATCACTTGAGCTCACAGGATCTCTGCCCTAAAACCCCAGCCCCTCACACAAAGAAATTCTGCTGGAATCAATGAGCCTTTCCTGGTTTACCAACTGCAACCCACACAGCCCCAACAGGCTGAAACCTCCAGAGTTCAGCCCCCCCCCAGCCCCTCAGCCACTCTCCCACTGCTGTGTAATTCCCATCCAAAATTCCACAGAAAGGGGCCTGGCAAAAAACTGCAAAGAGTGACCACTGAAAACTTCCTGTGGAACCCTACCCTTCCGTGGAACCCCACCCACAGCACCCCCGACACTCCGGCTCTGGGTTTATCACAAAAATCTCCAATTTTTGGCCTTTTCTCCTTTCCCTGGGGGGGGGGGGAGGGGGCTGCAGCGCCCCCTGGCGGCGGGACGGGTGCACTGAACCCCCCCCCCAATTTCCCCGATTCTGCCTCATTTCAGTGTCAGTTCCTTACTGAATCGTTACGGGTTGGTTAAGTGAGGGGAGGGACAGCTACAACCCAGCCCCCGCCCCGGGAGGGGCAGGGCTCGTGTGCTGTTTCTGGTCTCACAAACAAAGAGTTCATCCAATGATTTTACCTAATAATTACCTCATTATTTTACCTAATAATGATTTTACCTCTCCCTCAGGGGCCACCAGGGGCGTTTCTCACTCTTTGCTCTCAGGGGAGGATGCAGCACATGGAGTGCTGGGGAAAGAGGCACTTGGGAGCCAAACCTGCAGCAAAAGCTCTGGAACTGGTTTGGTTAACCCAAATTCCTAATATTAAATAGAATATTAAATATTAAAGAATATTAAATAAAGTGTTTATTATTCCTAGTACTTAGAAGTATCTTACAACAGATACAGCCCTTGATTACACCCCCTAAATGCTAAGAAAGAAGGTCCAAGGATTCCCCTTTCCATTTCAGTCTTAAAATCTGTAGTGAGGAGAGAAAAGGGAAGAAGGGTTGAGCTTGACTTGGAGCTGTGCTTTGACTGGAAAAGCTGTTGGTTCATGTGATGGTTGATCTGATGGTTGATGTGATGGTTGATGTGATGGTTGATGTGATGGTTGATGTGATGGTTGATGTGATGGTTGATGTGATGGTTGATGTGGTGGTTGATCTGATGGTTGATGTGATGGTTTCCTGGTTCTGGTGGCTCATGGTAACACACTCTTGAGGCAGATGCCACCAGACTTTGTGCTGAGCTGGTGCCAGGGGGTGCAGCTTCTCCCTCAGCTCAGCCACGTCCTCCCTTCTCTCAGACAAGTGGTTAAGGCTGAGCACAGACTTAGGTTTTTTCTTTACATTTCTTCAGATTCTGGTGGATTACAGATTCCAGTTCAAGTGCTGAGTGTGGAAAGAGCACTGCAGAGCAGGGGCTGCAGAAGGGAGGGGACACCCAGGCAGCACCAGATCCTTTTTTTTTCTTCTTTGACCCAAGGAGGAACTGGGTCAGGGTCACAGTCTGCAGGAGGCCTGGGACACCTTGGAATTGGTTCGTCTGTTGAGAGCGTTGCAGATGAAGGTGCCTGTGTCCATCAGCTTCTGCAGATCCACACCCTTTGTGGGAACAGGGACACAACGTTGGCACCAGTTCTGCCATGAAAAGCTGCCCAGTAACAACTGGGAGAGACAAGCAGGGGGTGAGGGAGCCTGGAGGGCTCTAATGAGGCCCTGAAGTGCTGCTGCTCATTAGTATAAATCTGAGCCAGGGTCAAATGGGAGAGAGATGAAAAATGGGGGGGAGTGGAGGGTCCCAGGGGTGTGTGGGGATTGGTGTGGCAGGAGAGGGGCTGTGGGGGATTGGGGTGGCAGGAAAGGGGCTGTGGAGGATTGGGGTGGCAGGAGAGGGGCTGTGGGGGATTGGGGTGGCAGGAGAGGGGCTGTGGGGGATTGGGGTGGCAGGACAAGGCCCTCAGGCAGAGCCAGAGTGATTCTGCAGCTGCACCCACCCCACTCAGGCTCCCTGGGCTGAGCTCTGAACCCCAACCAGAGCCCTGGTGTGGGCTCAGCTGGTGACACTCACCGTGTGGATGCCCAGCCCGTTCAGCATGTACACCAAATCCTCTGTGGCAACATTTCCTGAGGCTCCCTGGGCATAGGGGCAGCCCCCAAGGCCGGCGACGGAAGCATCGACCACGCTCACACCCATCTGCAAAGGAAACTCAGTCAGGGAACTCCTCCTCAAGGACCAGCCTGGGGGTCAGGAGTGTGGCTGGCACCCCAGGGAAGATGCTGAACAGCAAGAATTCTACCTGAAGGGCTACCAAGATGTTGGCAAGAGCTTGGCCGTAGGTGTCATGGCAGTGAACAGCAAGAGCCCCCACTGGCACCTCCTTCATGACAGCTGCCAGCATCTCCCTCATGCTCCCCGGGGTCCCAACGCCGATGGTGTCACCCAGGGAAATCTCATAGCACCCCATGGAGTACATCTTCTTTGAGACCTGCCCAAAAGCCAAGGTGCTCCACTGAAAAGGCAGCTTTGCCAGCTCCCGAGGTGGAGACAGAGGGATGGGAACACAGCAGCCAGAGGGTTCTTCTCTGGGATCAAAAATCCCCAGGTGCCCACAGCTCCCTGAATTCCCTTTTTTGGTCAGGTCCAGCAGGGTCCAACTTCCTCAGCCTTCCCCCACTCTTCAGTTAAGTGGTTGGACACATCCTCCCCCTCCCCAATGCCCAATTCACACCTGTGAGCTAAAAACCTCTCAGAAATTCTGGTCATGGTTACAATGAACTCACCTCTGCAACTTTGGCAGCAGAAATCTTCCCTTCATAGGGGCACCCAAGGACACAGGAAACGTACCTGTGGTTAAAAGAAATATGCACTTTTAGCTAGAGAACTGAAGTGAGGCTGCAGTGGTCAGGTTAGTCAGGACTAATGTGCTGCATTTTGCATGCTCTGTGTAACAGGAGAGTTAATTTCATGTTCTAAAAATCGCTCCAGTGGACAAAGCTCCTCACACAATTAACTACTCAACAACTACTTCTTCCCCGGATGTGAAAAATTTGCCAAGACAAGAGCAGATGGGACTGTTGGGTTTGTGGAACCTTTGGATCACCTGGTAGTAAAGCTGGAGACATTAATTACAGGAAGGGCAAATCCATCTGGGAGAGTGTGAGCTGCCAGGAGCCTTGCACCAAGGCAGCACCTGGTACCACCTGTGTGTGGTGCTGCTTCCAAACCAACCCTGACCCAGGTGGGCAGACACCCCTCCAAAAAAAGGCCAAGCTGAAAATAAATCCCACTCCCCAGCACTGCTCGGGCTGGATCCCAAAGGGATAAATTCCCCCTGCCCCCCCGAGCTGCTGGATGCCAGGGGGGCAGGAGGAGCTCCTCACCCCCTCACAGGAATGTTGGCTGTCCGTGCTGCTGCCATCACTTCATCAAACATCTCCAGACTCTCCTGGATGGAACAGTTGATGTTTTTCTTGGTGAAGAGCTCAGATGCTGCCCCAAAGACTGAGACTTCTTTGGCCCCTGCTGCCACCTGCCAGCAGGAGGAAGGGATTGAAGCCAACTCATCTCCCTTGCAAGGCACAACCCCGACCACACTTCTGACATTTTATAAAACATGTTTTGGTTTTTTTTTTTCCAGTTCTTTCCTCAGTTCATTCTACACCAAATCCAGAATGACAAACCCAAGTTTGTCTTCAAAAGAACTGTGAAGCCAGAGGTGCAGCAGTGAATCTACATCTACTGTATGGAGAGCTGCAGGATGTGTGGATAAGACTGAAAACACCCTCATCAGCTACAACAGATCATGGGGTTTTTATGATATCAAATATATCAAGGTATTTTCTATTAGTTTGCTATTTCCCCAGCAAAACAATGCCTTGTAGAGGAACCACCAGAGGAGCCCAGCACAGAGCTGCATCTCCCTCCCTTCTCCACAGGGGAAATGTTCTTTAGGAGGAGACACAAAACCCTGAGCACACTGAGGTGCTCCCGTCCCTTACCGCTGCCTGGAACCCCCTGAGGTTGGGGGTCAGCACGGGGTAACTGATTCCAGGGAATTTATTAATTCCTTGCATGACTTCAGTGTGGTCAGCCATCTGCAAAAGGAAACCAGGACAAGGTTTGACAACACCCACTGCTGCAAATGGTAAAATAAAATTTATAAATTTCTTAAAATTTCTTGTTGGAACAGGAACAGAGAGATTTGGGATTGTGGGAACCTGGCACCCTGCTGAGCTGAGCTGAGCCCCCCCTGAGCTGTGTGCACTGGGGTTGGACTTTTGCTCCTGGCAGGGTCCAAAGGGAAGGGCTGGGATGTGGCAATCACCACTTTTGGCTTTGTTGCTTCTTGCCCAGTTACAAACCACGGCAGCAAGGATTCTGGAGAAAGCAGGAGGTTTTCCTGTCATTCCTATATTATTATACCATCTATATTTTACTACCACATCAATATTACACTGCCTAGTAGCTATTAATAAGCATTTTTGTCTTTAAATCCCATTTGAATACCGACCTGAGGAACCCACTTGGGGGAAACAAAGCTGGTGGCCTCTATAACCTGCAGCCCTGTCTCTGACAGCATATTGATCAAGTCGATTTTCACCGACGTTGGTACAATATTCTAAGAAGAAAAAAAAAAACCAGAACACTTTATTCTTTCCACAATAAACCACTCCACCCCTGGATACCCCAAAACGGCCTGAACTTCGACTTTTGAAGTGGAAAAAAAAGGGGCATCTAAATAAAAGCAAAGCGTTGCTGTGTGGTGGGGAGAAAAGCCCCACCGGGAGGTGCTGAGGGAACCTCGGGAGGTGCTGAGGGAATTTCTGGAAGTGCCAAGGGGATTTCTGGAGGTGCCGAGGGAATTTCTGGGGGTGCCAAGGGGGTTTCTGGAGGTGCCGAAGGAACCTCGGGAGGTGCTGAGGGAGTTTCTGGAGGTGCCAAGGGGATTTCTGGAGGTGCCAAGGGGATTTCTGGAGGTGCCGAGGGAATTTCTGGGGGTGCCAAGGGGGTTTCTGGAGGTGCCGAAGGAACCTCGGGAGGTGCTGAGGGAGTTTCTGGAGGTGCCGAGGGAACCCCGGCAGGGGAGCAAAGGGGCCCGCAGCCCCTCCGTTACCTTCTCGTTCTGCAGCCCATCCCGCGGCCCCACCTCCACCACCTTCACCTTCTTCGGGAGGGCTCCGGACGCCGCCGCCGCTGCGCCGCTGACCTGGGGACAAAGGGACAACATCAGCCCAAGCCCCGTTGTCTCCCGTCCCCTCCTTCCTTCCCGCTCCCCCTCACCGCCCGCAGCCACACGGCCCAGGGCTGAGGCAGCACCCGCCGCGACGCCGCCATCTTGGGCGGCTGTCACGTGACTTCCCCTTCCCAGTGACGTCACCGAAGGGGGAGGCGCGGAAATGGCTGCGATGTCACGGATCTCGGTACCGGTACCACGGAGTGCCGAGCCCGGTACCGGTACCAAGGAGTGTCGATACCGGTACCAAGGAGTGCCGATACCGGTACCAGTACCCTGGAGTGCCGAGCCCGGTACCGGTACCAAGGAGTGCCGAGCCCGGTACCGGTACCAAGGAGTGTCGATACCGGTACCAAGGAGTGCCGATACCGGTACCAGTACCCTGGAGTGCCGAGCCCGGTACCAGTACCAAGGAGTGCCGATCCTGATACCGGTACCAGGGAGTGCCTATCTCGGTACCCTGGAGTGCCGATCCCGGTACCACGGAGCGTCGATACCGGTACCAGTACTACGGGGTGCCGATCCCGGTACCGGTACCGTGGCAGCACATCCCGTTAGTTCAGTAAAAGAGTCCCAACCCATACCTGTCCCCGCTGCCCGTCCCGCGACACCGAGCCGGTGTCAACCTGCGGCATGTTTTCCCCGGTACCGTCCCGTTTTGTTTTGTTTTCTTCCCGGTACCGGTCCGTTCGGTCCTCGACACCGGCACTGCGGGACCTCTGGGGAGCTGCCTACTTATAGGATGGGTTTTCGGCTGGCTCGTGGCGCTGAACAAACACGGGGTGTTTGGTTTGGGTGCCCCTCTTTGCTCCAGAGGTCACCGGCGTCACCGGGCTCTGCTGTCCCAAATCTTCCCCCTGTCCCCGTTTGTCACCGGTGCTCGGGTTCCGTCGGTACCGATGTTGTTTGACAATTGGGTAACAGCTCTGACAACACCAGCTCTGCCCCTGCTGGGGTGTGGGGAGGAGCTCAGCCTGCACCGAATTTGGGAGCGTTTCAGCAGTTTTGGGTCTACAGCAACAAAATCAAACCCGCTGGCAGCTCCCCGGGGGCCTCCACAACCACCCTGGGGTGTACAACAACACAACAACCCAACACAACCCAACACGACCCAACACAACCCAACACAACCCAACACAACCCAACACGACCAAACACAACCCAACACAACTCAACACAACCAAACACAACCAAACACAACCCAACACAACCCAACACAACCAAACACAACCCAACACAACCAAACACAACCAAACACAACCTGCTTGCAACACCCTGGAGCCTTCACAACAACCCTGAAGCACGGGAGGACACAGAATGTCCCATCAGGAGGTGCCAGGGATCAGCCCAAGGACAGGAGGGAAGCAGGGAGGGATGGATGGATGGGTGGATGGATGGATTGATGGATGGATGGATGGAGGGATGGATGGATGGATGTGTTTCAGGGTTGTTTGGATGTGGTGTTGGGGGATGTGGTTTAGGGAGAGCTTTGCAGAGCAGGGATGATGGTTGGACTCCATGGTCCCAAGGGGCTTTTTTCCAACCTGAAGGATTCTCTGATTCAAACTCGTGCTGTTGTGAAGGGCTTCATCATTCATGTACATATTGTCCAGCCCTTTTCAGGAAAGTGGGAATTCCAGGCAGCAGAGGACAAGAGGTTCAGTGCAGAGGGGCAGCTTCCCACTTAAATTCATGTCAGAACAAACCCTTCTGCTCACAGCTGTCTCCACCAGAATGGAAATAAAAGCTTGGGAAGGGATTTGGACCAGATCCTCACTTTCTGTAGCTGCTGTCTTCAGAACAAACAACAAGCTTCCATCAGAGATGAACACAAAGGAAATACCTGATCACAATTATGTCAATCAATACCAAAGTCACCCCACCACATCTTGCCCAGCACCTGTTTGTATGCAAGTGCACGGTGGTTGGTCCTCGTGAGAACAAGACACCACGTGCAAGGCCTCATGGATTCCACACATTAGAGTATCAAATTAATTTCAGTGAGTAATTAAGCCAGGGAAGTGGCAGGACCTGCTCCTGCAGCCTACACAGTGACACCTGCCCAGGAACTCAGCTTTACATCAGAAAACCTTCCAAGTGCCAATGTTTGGCTCTTGGGCTGTCCCATCCTGGCAGGATACTGCAAAGGATCCTGCAGAGTCCCAGCTTCCTGCTGGGGAATGTTCCAAACGAGGGCCACAGACACACAGACTGCTCATGGACAGAAGGGCTTAGAAGAGAGATTCTCTTCAGAGAAAAACAATTTATTCAACAATAAATGAAAAATCATTTTAGACCCAATCCAAAAGAAAAGCAGGGGGGGGTTTGCTGCTTTCACCCTGCAGCCATCACTTCACACCCTCAAGTCTGAGAGTCCATCCAGGCTGGGAAGGCAGAGGAGATGGGAGCATGTAGGGCAGAGTTATCAGCAGTCCTTTCCTTGGGGACATCTGCCACTCCAGAGTCCCACCAAAACCCAACATTGTCACCTGGGGAGGAGGGCAGGGGACACACTCAGGTGCAGCTCACAGGGGCACTTTCCCTTCCAACACCCCTACACCCCCGTTTGCCACCTCTGCCCAGCACCTCCCACCCCCCCAAGCAGCCCTGCACATCCCTACCCATCACCCACAGTGCACAAAAGGTAAGGAGGATGTTTTGGGGACAAACATTTGACTGTAGTTTGTTGTTTTGTTTTGTTCTTTACTGAGAAAGCTCTCTCTCTGTTTGCCCAGAGCAAAGGGCACTCTGGCATTTGCGTCACTCCTGGGTCAGTGTACCTGAGCTGAACTGGAGCTGCAACACCAGGGAAGGGGCTGAGCCTTGGGATTTACTTCACCTCCACGTGTCAACAGGACTGAGAGACTCTGGGGGAGAAGCATCTCTGCCTGTTCTGTGGCAAACCCCGAGCCTGTCCTGACCAATCCAACCCCATTTCCAGTGCTGAGCAGAGAGCTAAAGCCTGGAGAACAACCTGGGGTGCTGTCAGGATCTGGAGGGAGACCAGAGCACCCCAGAACAAGAAGGATGGGATGAAAACTCCCACATTCTCCCCAGTTTCCAATTAAATTTGGGTCAGGCCTTCCCAGCCCAAGGGGGGCTCTCAGGGTGCGTTGTCTTCTTTTTTTTTTTTTTTTTTTTCCCCCAAGTTCCTTACTTGTGTGTCTGGGGATGGAACAGGTGAGGGCAGCTCCAAAACGTTGTCCCGAGGCCAGATCAGAAAGATGGCAAAGACAGCTGGGCCCTTAGAAGTGTACCTGTGAGAGCAAGAGTTCAGCAAGGTGAATTGCTCCATAAAAGAGAGAACCAAACCTGAGCCTGACCCTTCCCAGCCAGCAGGACAACCCCAGTTTGCCTGCTGGCACTGCACAGGGGTCACCTACTTTCCCCTCGTTCCAAAAACTGCCACTTTGGACTCACTGTTGAGCCAGTCAGCTCTGGTTGATGAAACCCAAACAAAGTCCACGAGTGCCTTCTAAAAGCACAAGTCATTTGCTGCTCTGCCCTGGCCCAGGTTGTGGTCAGCAGAGCAGATACACTGCCTGCCCCTGACTGTGGCTGCACACACGTGGGGAAAAGGAAAACTCAGCTCCATTTTGTAGCATTTCTGGCTCTTGACTGGCTATTCCCTCCCAGTCAGTATAAATCTAACAGCTGGGCAGCAGTGATTGGTACTATCATATAACAGCTTCAAAGCATTTATCAATATATTTATGAACTGTGTGTGTTTAGAAGAACCATGTTTGTGCAGTTCAAACCAGCCAGGATCACTGCTTACACACTTCTGACAGCAGCAGCATGAAATGATTTTTTAAGAGTTGTTTTTTTTTTTCCAAATCAAGCAATATGAACAAAGTCCTGATTTTCATTCTCTTTTTTCATGCAAAATATTCCCTAGATAACCCCCTGGGGCGCTCACTGAGTACTCCAGTTGTAGGATATTACCTAAGCACCACCTGCACCTGATGGTGACACTTCAGAGTGTACCAAATTTCAGAATAAGAAAGAAGCAACTCAGGAAGTGCCAGCCCAGATGGTAAGGAGCTAAAGAGTCCTTACCAAACCGTGTCTGTGCTCCTCTCCATCTGCACTCTCCATGGCCTGGATCCATAAATGGCCTCCCCATTGGTGTCCAGCCACCTCCCAAGGGCCAGGAGTCTCTCTTGGAAGATGGGAACAATCACCCCTTCTTTTGTAGGTCCCACATTGAGAAGGTAGTTGCCTCCAAAACTCACAGTCTGCACTAGCTCCTGTGATAGATAAACCAAGGTATCAACCTGAATTATCTTCTGACAACACAGGAACATGAGGAAGGCTTTGTTCTCATCAGCTGCTCCTTCCACTCCAGCCTGATGGTATGATAGACACAATACCTCTTTTTGCAAGCAGGAGGATGAAGGGAATCTCTTCCTCCCAGTAATTCCACCACAGCTGTTATTTTGATTTCAGGTCTTACCTTGATGATGCTTGCTTCACTCATTAACTCAGTGAGGTTCATGTTGCTTCGAAAGCCCCAGGAAAGTTTGTCAATGGAGGAGCACATCTCCCACTTGTGGGCCATCAGGGTTCCTGGCTTGTACTTGTCAGCACAATTGTAGAAGCCTCCATGATGGCAGGAGCAGTTTTTGCACCAACGGTCATTAACAACCACAGTGTCCTGAAAGAAGAAACTCAGCTCAGTAAGGAGGATGGTTTGTCTCGGACTCTTGCATTCATCCCTTCTCAGTTAGCAGAGGCATCTGAGTGAGGCAGCAAGGCCTTAAACCCCCCTGTGCAGTCAGTGGACAGAGAGATGATCCTCCAGAGAGGGCAGAATCCTCTCTGGGAGAATCATTCTCTCAGGCAGAAGTTGAGACAAGGCCCCTGGCCTCCTCTCACACACTTGCTGCAAAGCACACCTCAGCCTTCTCCCAGGAGCACAGTGGGACCTCCTGGTTGATTTGGTGCAGGAATAAAGCCCATCTGGCACCTGCCACGAGGGTCTGTGCTTTGATCAGGTTCACCTCTCACTGCTGCCAGACCTTCCATCCCCACCACGCAGCCCCAGCAGGAAGCGATACCTTGACGGGGCTTTCGTTATAAAGCCAGGCAAGGAAGGAGGTGGAATTCCAGTACGACCCCGGAGCTTCCCAGTCTCCATCCGACCAGATCAAGTCTGGTTTATACCTAGCAGAGAGATCAATGTTATTTCAAATGGCTGATTTTCTCCTAGCACAATGGAAGAGCTCGAGTCTAGAGCTTTGCTTCCTCTTCCTCCTGCCTGGCGTTACCCCAGGAGGTTTCTGCCATCACATTCTGCTTTAAGGACAAAGCTTTAAGGGAGGTTCTTGCAGCAAGCAAAGAAAAGTGTTGGTTACAGCTCAAGAAAGGATGCAATTCTTAAAAGAAACCACAAGGCTGCATCTCAGAGGCAGTTATTAGGCACGTTCTTGCCCTGGGAGCGCAGCCATTCTGAGCAACATGTGTCCAAGCCTCATATTTTTGTCAGAAAGGGGAAGCAAGGATGTAAATTCACAGGAAGTTGCTCTGCTCTAAGCAGCTGGCTCCACTCTGCATGAAAAACTTGTCCTTACCTTATTCTACAAGGTAGACTGTCCCCAGAGCACACATGAACCTCCTTTCTAATTCCCACAAATCAGATTTGCCCAGGCACAAACTAACATGTGTCCCCTCTCTTCTCTGCAGCCACTTTGCATCTTTCTCTACAGTACTGAAACCAGGAAATGCTCCTGATTTCTGTTTGCAACTCTTACTTTAAGACAAGATCGTAAAGTTCTGGCATGGTCTTCTTTAAAACAAAGTTCTGGGTCTTGAAGCCACTCTCCTTGTCAGCGAGATAGAGTGGATTGAACCACTCCATCAAGGAGTGATACAGCCCATAGTGTAAGTTCCTAAAGGACAGAAAACACAGAGGAAAGGGTGAGGCTGGCAGGAAGGATTAAGAACCAGTGGCAGATTAATTATCTGGCATTCTTATTTCCCACTAGCACTTTGCCAGCACTCCTTTTTCCATATCAAACTTGTTTTCTGCTGTTTGTCAAGAACATTCAGGAGCATTCAATGCACACAGATGAAAGGAACAGTGCCATACCTCTCCCTGAGGGCTTCTCCCAGCTCTCCTACAAGATCTCGATGGGGCCCTATATCCACAGAATTCCAGTTCCAGGACACAGGTGACCCCCAGTTGGTGAAGCCTTCATGATGCTTTGTGGTCAGCACCACGTACCTGAGGGAGAAAAAAGCACCCAGTCAGGATGGAGAAGGAATTACCTCAGATATTGCCCAGCTTCACTGGCAAACACAGTCACTAAAGAGCAAGGGCCTGAGCCATGATGCTGTGAGGAGCTCTCTTTCATTACCCTTAAAAATTAGAAGCAACTACAAGAATAACAGGTTTTTAATGGGCTTTTAATGCTGGAGAAGAATGAACAACTGAGGCTTAGAAGTAGGAAGACCCATCAGTTCAGCACGCTGGGCATCACTCCTCAGGGATCTCCAGCACTGCTCAGGGACCCCAGACCTTCCCGGATCCCCAGACTCAGCCCCTCACTCCCCTCAGGGACCCCTGCATCCTTCTGAGGACCCCAGACATGGCCCCCATCCTCTCCAGGCCCTTCCATCCCCTCAGGAACCCCCAGACACGGCTCTTCCATCCACTCGCTGACCAGAGACCTCACACAGATCCCCCGAAACAGCTCCCCCATCCCCTCAGGGACCCCTCATCCGCCTCAGGGACCCCTCATCCCCTCAGGGACCCCTCATCCCTCTTAGGGACCCCTCATCCCCTCAGGGACCCCTCATCCCCCTCAGGGACCCCCGCACCCACACCCCATCCCCTCAGGAGCCTCGACCACCCCTGCCAGTGCCCAGCACGGACCTGGCACCAGCCCGCTGGAAGAGCTGTGCCCACTGGCGGGGCTGGAAGTCGTGGGCGGTGAAGTGGGGCGCAAAATCCGCGTAGGTGGTGTCGGGCGGGTACCGGTTCCGCACAAAGCTTTGGTAATCTGCGCGGCGCTCGCCCTGCCAGTGCCACCAGAACCATTCAGAGCCCCAGGCCGGGACGGAGAAGACCCCCCAGTGCACGAACACCCCCACCTTGGCCTGATCGAACCAGGCGGGCAGGGGTCTGGAGTCCAGACTGGCCCAGTCGGGGCGGTACCGCGGCGCGGCCCAAACGGGTCCCAGCGCTGCCGCCAGACAGAACAACGCCCCGGCCGCCATCTTCCCGAGTGACGTCAGCGCCGCACGGGCCGGCAGCCGCCATGGCCGCCCCGGGGGCCGCGGGTTCGAGGCTGCAGTGCGCCGGGCAGCCAGGCTGCAGCGCTCCTTCCACTTTGTCTTTTCCTTTTAGCAACTCCTGCCCCTCTGTAACCGCCCCTGCACCTCTCCCTGCCGCCTGAGCCCCCAGGAGGGGCCAGGGCTTGGGTTGGCCTCACAGCAGCTCAGCCTCCCTGAGCCCTTTCTCCCTCTCAGGCCCCAGGCCCTGGCTCCAGAACCGCTCCGGAGGGCCCGGTGTGTTCCCTGGGAAGCTGGGGCTGGGCCCTGGGATGGGATCATCACCAGTTCAGGAGCCTGACACAGCTTTCTGGGGCCGAAGGGCCACTTTGCTCTCCAGGAAGGTTTTGCAAGCAGCCAAAGGTGCAGGGTTTGTGTCATTTGGCAAAAAAAAAAACACCCCACAAAACAATAAAATCTTATCAAGTTTCTCGTGCTCAAAGTATTTACCTCAGCTTGGGCTTCAGCTTGTTGCCTGGAGATATTTTTTTCTTGCCTCAGAGATTAATGGAAGAAAAGGATGAAAAATGGCTTTAATATTTAAATGTATAACATCCAACAAGCACCTGCCTGGCACAATGCAGCTTTCCTCATGTGTGCTGACAGAAAAATGCTGCCTGTGGGGTCTGCTCCACCCCAAAATCCTCATCTATGGCAGTCCCGTAGCCAGAGTGAGAGCATTTCCATTTTCCAGAAACAATCAGTTGCTAAGATGAGCACAACCCTCAGTGCTGTGAGGCACAGTCAGCCAGGACTGCCCAGAGACACCATCTGCATCTTCCCCAACAACCCCCAGGTACCTGCAGCAGCTTCAGGTGTTCAGAGAGAGTTTCATGGTGCCTGGGGATGTCTGGAGAAACTGGAGGTCTATGGAGTGTTATTCCTTCAGGTTAGTGATATTTTCAATGATTTTAAGTATGACAACACTGAATATAAGGAAAATACAAGGTTGGGAGGTGACTGGTGGGCAGGCAGGAGGCCAGGCAGGAGGAATCATTGTCATAAAATCTCAGGATCTGCTGTTCTGGGGCAGGGTGTTGTCTGCTGCCTCGTGGCTGGCACACTGACATGGCACCAGTATCCCTGCAGCTTGGGGACCAGTTGCCTGGGAACTTTATGTCCCAGCACCTAAGAATAACATCAGCAGTGCTGGGTCTGTGACAGGCATCTGCTCCTTCACCTCCCAGAACCTCCATAAGAAGAGAAAAGGAAAAGTCAAGTGATCCAGGCTGTTCCTGGCAGCCTGACTCCCTAAGTTACCTGCATGTCCTCACATACAGTCTCTATGACTGAGGACCTGTGGGTGCTCTCTGCTCCTGGGCTTTCCTCAGAGGTCTTCAGCTTCCTCCTGAACCTAGAAACAAACATCCTCAGGGAGGAGGAGAGCTCCTTGCTCCTCAGGGCATAAATAATGGGGTTCACCACGGAATTGAGCAGGCAGAGGGTGCTGCAGAAGGCAAACACCTTCCGCAGGTGATTGCTCAGCCTGGCAAAGATGCTGTAGATCATGAGAATGAGGACTGGAGACCAGCAGAGCACCAGGACACTCAGCACCATCACCAGGGTCTTGGCCAGCATCACATCCATCCTCATCCTGGTGTTTTGTTTCCCTGCCTGTGCTTGGTTCTTCTCCATGGAGGCCACGTGCTGGTGAGCCCTCCAGAGCACGTGTGTGTAGGCACAGACAATGCAGCCCAGCAGCACCACGATGGAGCAGATCCAGCTGGAGAGGTAACTGTCATCCACAAAGGGGAAGAGCTCAGAGCAGGTGGAATCCAGCGTGCAGCAGTTCCAGCCCAGGAGGGGCAGGGAAGCAGTGGTGGCACATGTCACCCAGAGCACCCCCAGGGCTGTCCACGCTCTCTTCCTTGTCATGAGGAGTTTGTACTTGCAGGGCTGGCTGATGGAGATGTAGCGGTCCAGGGCTGTCAGCAGCAAGCTGCTCAGGGAGGCAGAGAAGGAGGAGGTGACCCCCCCCAGCTGCAGCAGGAATATTTCCTTAGAGAAATCAGTTTTATTAAAAACGTGGAAGTTAACAAAGCTGCAGACAAAGATGATGCTGGCCAGGATGTCAGCCAGGGCCAGGCTGCTGATGAAGAGGTAGGAAGGTTTTCTTCTGGTCCTGGGGGAGGAGAAGATCAAGTACAGCACCAGAGAGTTCTCAAAAATGCAAAGTGTCCCCAGGAGGCCACACAGTGTGGCAATGCTTATCTTCTGTGCTCCTGTGCTGAGGACCATGAAGCACTCTGTGGTGTTCATGCTGCATTTGGAGGTGTTTTCCTGTACCTTACAAATATCCATTGTGATTAACTGGAGCCAGGAGCTTGCAGAGAGCCCTTCTGCTGCTTCTGCACTTCTTAGGATGCTCTGAAAAAGACCAAGGAGAAGGGGACTTACAGGAGCACAATGAGCAACAAATTTAACACACTTGGGCACACCCCTCCATTTGGAGGCAAGCAAGAGGAAAACAGCCCAGGGAGAGCTACTTTCAGCTCCACAGCCCAAATGCTGTGAGTGATAAAAACCTTTGTTTAACATAAATATTAGAGGCAGGTTGGATATAAAAACAGGGACATGCAGGAGTTTGACCACTTGAGCCTAAGAACCCTGTCTGCATTACTTCCTTCCCCTCTGATTCCTCCATCCCTTGGCACCCATCACTGTTTTGCAGGAGTTGCAAAATACCCCTGAGCACTGGAGATGCTGCCCAGGAGGTCAGGGGGAAGGGCACAAGCCCCACACTTTGTTCCTGCCTGTCAGGATTTGAACATCAGCAGTTGCAGGACACGGGGTCCACATCACAGCCAGATTTGGATTTCTTGGCATGTCTGCCTGGAAGATTCCTGGACTTTGGGCTGAAATGTGGGTCAGCATTGCAGCAAGGCTCCCTCCTCTTACATCAGGCTCTGGCATGAGGTAATCACACAGGACTGGAGATGTTGCACTCTAATCTCTGCACTCTTGTTTCCTCCAGCTCATCACACAAACACTCCAAGGGCAGCAGTCATTTCTAACTGCTGTTATTAAACCTAACAACATCTCTGTCCCCAGAGAGATGGATTTAGCAGACAGATGGACTTGGATATATCTCAGGGCTCACCAGGGGCCACCTGGACAGTAAATGCCTCCTCGAGTATCCAAAACTTCCAGCCAAAACTCTAGCATCCAAACTAAGACATTTCTTAATTAAGCAGACTCCAGAATCTCCTTTCTATCTATTAACTCCCAGGAACATCTGAAGTTCTCAATTTATGCAGTTGTGCAATATCCAAGGAGCACATTTAGGAGCTTGGAAAGTGGTCTGAGCACTGGGCAAGAGAGTGGAGCCCAGAAAAATGTTGTCCCTCAAGTTGTGTTGTTTGGGGAGAGAACTGGATTGCAGTGGCAAAAAAAACCTGCACTGAGTGTTGTGGTACAGCCCTCTCCATTCAGCTG